>NC_092790.1:2226606-2569106 GCF_047496795.1 Chiloscyllium punctatum | reverse complement strand
CCATCACACAGAGGCTTGGTCTCACTCTCACTCTCACACAGAGACATTTCTGTGATGATACTTGAGCTCAGACCCTCACTGACTTTTCCCACCAGACTAAATCTGTGCACAGTGCTCATGTCCTGTGTTGGGGTGTGTCTATGTGTGTCGGTGCCTGTATGTGTGTGTGTGTGTGTGTGTGTCTGTGCGTGTCAGTGTGTGTGTGTCTCTGTGTGTTTGTCTGTGTCTCTTTGTGTGTGTCTGCGTGTGTGTCAGTCTGTGTCTGTGTCTGTGTCTGTGTGTGTCTCTGTGTGTGTGTGCCGGTGTGTGTGTGTGTGTGTCTGTGTGTGTGTCTGTGTGCACGCGTGTTGGTGTGTGTCTGTCTCTGTGTATGCGTGTTGGTGTGTGTGTCTGTGTGTGTGTGTCAGTCTGTGTCTGTGTCTTTGTGTGTCAGTGTGTGTCTGTGTGTGTCTCTGTGTGCGTCTGTGTGTGTATGCATTTCGGTGTGTCTCTGTCTCTGTGTGTGTCTCTGTGTGTGTTTGTGTCTGTGTGTGTGCGCGAGTGTCGGTGTGTGTCCGTCTCTGTGTGTGTGCGTGTCGGGGTGTGTGTGTCTCTGTGTGTATGGGGGCAGGGGAGCTGTGAGGGTGAAATGTGGGTGTTGAGGGGCAGGCACGTGATCTATGATTTAAATTCCCATACTCTGCCAATATTTTTGAGAAAGGGAAAGGAAATAAAAGACTCAAAATCACGTTAGAAATGGCTGGATGTAGAGCAGAGCAGGGACAGAAAGAAAGAGAGAGAGAGAGAGAGACAGAGACACAGAGAAGAGAGAGACACAGGGACAGAGAGAGAAGACAGAGAGAGAGAGAGAGAGAGAGTCAGAGAGTGGGTCACACAGGGACAGAGAGAAAGAGAGAGAGAGACACACACATGAACAGAGAGACAGAGAGAGAGGGACAGAGACAGAGAGAAAGGGAGTGATGGAGAGAGACACATACAGAGACAGACAGGGACAGAGACAGAGATTAATTCTAGGAATCACACATGCAGCACGAAAATCCCAAGAAAATCTCAGCAAATACCCCCCCTGTCCATTCCCAGCCCTGTGTGTGTGTGTGTCCCAGGAAGCCTACCTACAGTCAGGCTCTGAGACGCTAGTGTGGGAATAATCTTTCATATTTTCAAACTGCACTGACACAACTAATAAGGCTTCAGTAAAAAAAAAGAGAGTTGTAGCAACTGGGAAAGATGACACTTTGTTGCCCCAGAATGAACATCTCAGTGGGCAGCAAGATCCCACAAGGCTCCTGTCCTGTGAATTAACATGTCAATCAGACAGAGCCCTCCCGAGGGAGCAGACTGACAGTCCATGCAACGTGTCAGAGAGGGCAGGGGTGGGCTCCACTAACCCCTCACCCAGAATAAATGTGTGCAAGGAATTGATCAGATTCATTCTCATACCCTGTTGTCTCTCGGTATGGAGAGTGAGCAGCCCTCCATGTCTGGTTGTGACTGTGTGTGTGTGTGTGTGTGCGTGCGTGTGTTTAATAATGTTTCGAGTCTCTGGTTAATTGCTTTCTTATGATTTGTTTGTATTTTGATGTGCTGTGAGGTTATGAAGTGCATTTGGGGATGGGAGAAGGGAGTGGTGGGATTGTGTTTAAACTGGGATCTTGCTGTGTAATTTAGCATCACACTGCTCTCGCTCCCCCTCCCCCCCTCCCACCTCCCCCCCCCCCCCCCCCCCCCCCACCAACTCATCTCTTCTTTCTTTTATCCCGAGGAACTTTTGTTGGGAAAGCAGGAAAGTGAAGATCCAAAATGCCTGGGGGCCAGGAAAGCCTTGGACAAGAACAACCTGCAGAGGGCGGGGAGAACAGGCCTGAGGCCTGTTGGCCAGGCTGCAGCCCGTGGGGCCCAGGTGAGTGGGGGTCTGTTTCTTCCCCCGAGGTTTCATCTCCTCCAGGGATGGGCTGAGGGTCGGAGCCTGGTTTGTCGGGACCTCTGGTTAACTGGGACCTGTCAGATCACGAGTTTGAAGCCTGGGGTTAAAGTAACCGGGGCATCGGTGACACAAACAGGGGAAACCCCCAGGATCTGGGAGACGGGACACCCTCAGGAGGGAACTCTAACCCAAAATATCTGACCATCTGGAAAGAATTGTCACACTATCAGAGGAAATTGGGTCATAGAGAGGGCAGGTTGATCGAATTAGACACGGAGAGAAAGACAGTGAGAGAAAGAAATGGAAAATGGTGAGAGCAAGAGAAACAGGAGAGAGAGAGAGTGGAGGAGCAGTGTGAGATTGTGAAATAGCTGCAATATTTGATTCTGGGGTGACAAGAAATAATTAAACTAGAAATAAAAATGTTCAGATTATCGAGCTTCTGCAGCACTGTCACTTGTGGGAATCTTGCTGTGCATCAATTGCCCGAATGCCATCGTTGCAGGCAGTGAGTGGTTTTAATCAGCTAACCCGTCATTTCAAGAACTTTTCAGCATGAAAACTCAACTCATCACCCGACGTGTTTGTGTTTGGATATTCCTGAGAAATTGTCTGTCTCACTGAGAGGGGAAAAGCTGGGATCTTGCTGTGCTATCTTCCTGTGAAGACTTTCCTGCTCAGCCTTCCTATTAATGCTGCCTCTTTCCTCCTAAAGGGATCTTCCGGGCCACTTGAGGATTTGAAAAGTGTGTGTTTGGGAGCAAAACTTTCAAGCAAGAGCTTCCTCCAGAGAGGGGAACGCAGTCCTGAGGCCTGTTTGACAGGCTGCAGCCTGTTGGGCCCAGGTGAGTTTTGTCTGTGTATTACCCCGAGGTGTAATCTCCTCTCTCTGGGGAGGGAGGCGGGCTGGCTTTTACTGGGACCTCTGCTCAACCGCGTCTTGTCGGATTGCGGCCTTATCGTTTTTGAACAGGTTTGAAGCCTGGGGCTAAGGTAATTGGGGCCTTGGGATTTGAGACAAATATGTCAACATTTAATCAGCATCACCCATGATGTGTGTGGGGTTAGATTGCTGCTTGTGGGATCTCACTGTGCGTACGTGGTTATTAATATTTCTAGCCTCGGGTCAACTGCTCTGCAGTGATGTCTGTGTATTTCAAAGTCGCTGTGATGCTCAGCAATTCATTCCTTCTGCAATAATTAAACTGAACCAGGGTCATGTGGGAGATTGGGGAAGGCAGAGAGCTATGCGATCTTGCTGTGCTTTTGGTGCCACTGTTGTATTTTATTTCAAGTTGATTTGTTTTTATTTCTCAGTGTGTTACCCCACCCCGGCTACCCCTAACCCTGGGGGTGAGGAGGAGATTGGATCCAGGAGCTGAAGCTCGGGACGACGCACAGACAGAGAGAATTAAATCACTTCTGCCGCAAGGAATCATCAGACACAGAGAGAGAATAATCAGAAACGGTCCTGTCTCCTTGTCGTTCATTTACACACACACACACACGCACACACACACACACACACACACACACACACACACACACACACACACACACACATACACACACATACACACACACACACACACACACACTCACAAAAGAATGATGGGGTTCAGACTGTCTCAATAATTTTTACCACAAGGGGGTGTGTTCTGGTCTGGACTGGGGGAGACAAAGAGGGGGGAAGATAGAGGGGGAGCTGCTGCACAGTCGATCCCACAGATGTCACTGCCTCCCTCTCTCTCACTCCAATGGGGGTGTGAAGGGGATCAGAAAGACAGAGAGAAGTGAAAGAGCGCTGACTGTCCTGTCGGAAGGTTCATTGATTTAAAATGGATTTGAGGCCTGGGGTTAAAGGAACCGGGGCATTGGGATTGTGACACAAACTGGTTACACCCCCAGGGTCTGGGAGGAAGGACTCCTATGGAAGGGAATGTATAACTTATCATGAGAAACTCTCTCCAAAGCCCCATTCTAATGTCAAAGTTAGGTGCATAGGCCAGGGGGATAAAATGTGAGAAAACTGGGAGACAGACAGAAAGATCTTCAAGATGGAGACAGCAAGACGGGGGAATACAGGGGAAGAGATTTCAGAGATAGAGGGAGAGAGGGGAGGAACAGAGATATCTCGGAAATGGAGAGAGTAAGAGGGAGAACAGAGAGAGGGAGGGAAGAGAGATCAGAGATGGAGACAGCGAGAACAGAGAGAGAGGGGGAGAGAGAGAGGGAGCTCTCAGATGGAGAGATCACAAGACGGGGATCAGAGAAGAAAGGGGGTAATGTTGGAACTTGTTCAACAGGAGGATTGCTCCGTCTTGACCAGGAGACAGAATCAAACCCTTAACCAGCTTCAGGGTCACACACGATCTGTCTGTGGTTACACTGCTGCTCGTGGGATCTTGCTGTGTGTGTTTCAAGCAAGCATCTGGTTAAAAGCTCAACGGTGATAGAACATAGAACATAGAACATAGAACATAGAACATAGAACATAGAACAATACAGCACAGAACAGGCCCTTCGGCCCACGATGTTGTGCCGAACTTCTAACCTAGATTAAGCACCCATCCATGTACCTATCCAAATGCCACTTAAAGGTCGCCAATGATTCTGACTCTACCACTCCCACGGGCAGCGCATTCCATGCCCCCACCACTCTCTGGGTAAAGAACCCACCCCTGACATCTCCCCTATACCTTCCACCCTTCACCTTAAATTTATGTCCCCTTGTAACACTCTGTTATACCCGGGGAAAAAGTTTCTGACTGTCTACTCTATCTATTCCTCTGATCATCTTATAAACCTCTATCAAGTCACCCCTCATCATTCGCCGTTCCAACGAGAAAAGGCCGAGAACTCTCAACCTATCCTCGTACGACCTACTCTCCATTCCAGGCAACATCCTGGTAAATCTTCTCTGCACCCTCTCCAAAGCTTCCACATCTTTCCTAAGGTGAGGCCACCAGAACTGCACACAGTACTCCAACTGTGGCCTAACCAAAGTCCTGTACAGCTGTAACATCACTTCACGACCCTTGAATTCAATCCCTCTGCTAATGAACGATAATACTCCACAGGCCTTCTTACAAACTCTATCCACCTGAGTGGCAACCTTCAAAGATCTATGTACATAGACCCCAAGATCCCTCTGTTCCTCCACCTGACTAAGAACCCTACCATTAACCCTGTATTCCGCATTCTTATTTGTTCTTCCAAAATGGACAACCTCATACTTGGCAGGGTTGAACTCCATCTGCCACTCCTCAGCCCAGCTCTGCATCATATCTAAGTCCCTTTGCAAACGACAAACGCCCTCCTCACTGTCCACAAATCCACCTATCTTCGTATCATCTGCAAATTTACTGACCCACCCTTCGACTCCCTCATCTAAGTCATGAATAAAAATTACAAACAGCAGAGGACCCAGAACTGATCCCTGTGGAACTCCACTTGTACCTGGGCTTCAGGCTGAATATTTACCATCTACCACCACTCTCTGCCTTCGACCGGTTAGCCAGTTTTCTATCCAAGTGGCCAAATTTCCCTCTATCCCATGCCTCCTGACTTTCCGCATAAGCCTACCATGGGGAACCTTATCAAATGCCTTACTAAAATCCATGTACACTACATCCACTGCTCTACCCTCATCCACATGCTTGGTCACCTCCTCGAAGAATTCAATAAGACTTGTAAGGCAAGGCCTACCCTTCACAAATCCGTGCTGGCTGTCCCTAATCAAGCAGTGTCTTTCCAGATACTCGTATATCCTATCCCTCACTACCCTTTCCATTACTTTGCCTACCACAGAAGTAAGACTAACTGGCCTGTAATTCCAGGGGTTATCCCTATTCCCTTTTTTGAACAGGGGCACAACATTCGCTACTCTCCAGTCCCCTGGTACCACCCCCATTGCCAGTGAAGACGAGAAGATCATTGCCAACGGTACTGCAATTTCCTCTCTTGCTTCCCACATACTCCTAGGATATATCCCGTCAGGCCCGGGGGACTTGTCTATTCTCAAGTTGTTCAAAATGTCCAACACATCTTTTTCCTAACAGGTATCTCTTCTAGCTTATCAGTCCGTTTCACACTCTCCTCTTCAACAATACGGTCCCTCTCGTTCGTAAATACTGAAGAGAAGTACTTGTTCAAGACCTCTCCTATCCTTCCGACTCAATACACAGTCTCCCACTACTGTCCTTGATCGGACCTACCCTCGTTCTCGTCATTCTCAGGTTTCTCACATACGCATAGAATGCCTTGGGGTTATCCTTGATCCTATCCGCCAAGGACTTTTCATGCCCTCTCTTAGCTCTCCTAATCCCTTTCTTCAGGTCCCTTCTGGCTATCCTGTATCCCTCCACTGCTCTGTCTGAAACCTGTTTCCTCAACCTTATGTAAGCCTCCTTCTTCCTCTTTACTAGACATTCAACCTCCCTCGTCAACCAAGGCTCCCTCACACGACCATTTCTTTCCTGCCTGATCGGTACATACATATCAAGGACACGTCGTATCTGCTCCTTGAAAAAGTTCCACATTTCCTCCACATCCTTCCCTGACAGCCTAGGGTCCCAACGTATGCTCCTCAAATCCCGTCTTACAGCATCGTAATTTCCCTTCCCCCAATTGTAAAATCTACCTTGTTGTGCGCACCTATCTCTCTCCATAACCAAGGTGAAAGTCATAGAATTGTGGTCACCATCACCAAAATGTTCACCCACTAACAAGCCCACCACTTGTCCCGGTTCGTTACCGAGTCCCAAATCCAATATGGCCTCCCCTCTGGTTGGGCACTCTACATACTGCGTTAGAAAAGCTTCCTGGACACACTGCACAAACACCGCCCCATCCAATCTACTTGATCTAAAGAGCTTCCAATCAATATTTGGGAAGTTGAAGTTGCCCATGACTACGACCCTGTGGCTTCTGCACCTTTCCAAAATCTGTTTCCCAATCTGTTTCTCCACATCTCTGCTGCTATTGGGGGGCCTATAATAAACACCCAACAAGGTGACTGCACCTTTCCTATTTCTGACTTCAGCCCATACTACCTCCAGAGGCAGATCCCCCTCAAACTTCCTTTCTGCAGCCGTTATACCATTTCTAATTAGCAATGCCACCCCCCTCCTTTTTTACCACCCTCCCTAATCTTACTGAAACATCTGTAACCAGGAACCTCCAACAGCCATTCCTGTCCCTCATCTATCCATGTTTCCGTGATGGCCACAACATCGTAGTCCCAGGTACCGATCCACGCCTTAAGTTCACCCACCTTATTTCTGATACTCCTTGCGTTGAATTATACGCACTTGAGCCCATCTCTGTGTCCGCAAGTAGTCTCTGTCAGTGCTACCTTCTCCACAGCCTCCCTACCGTCTTGGGCATCCTGACACACAGCTAGCTTACTTGCTGGACTACAAGTCCAGATCCCATCCCCCTGCCAAATTAGTTTTCTTAGTGAATCTTTATATTTCGATGATGGAGATGTCAGTGTTGGACTGGGACAAAAGCTAGTGTTGTGTGATGTTTAACGTTATATATCGATATATATAGACACAGAGGGGAGGAGGGGCTTATGTGTTTTTGGGGTATTTATGGGAGGTTGTTGCTGTATTTGGATGGAGAAAGAACACTGCATTAAAAGGGGGAATGCTTGGGTGGGAATGCGTGGGGGGGAATGAGTGGGGAGGGAATGCGTGGGGGGAATGTGTGGGGGGGGAATGCGTGGGGGGGAATGCGTGGGGGGGGAATGCGTGGGTGGGGAATGCGTGCGGGGGGAATGCCCAATACCGAGCCATGAGCATAAAATACCAGGAAATGTTCTTTACGCAGCTCCGCACACTCACTGCTCCCAGAACCACAGCTGCCGTTTTCTCACTGCAATATTTACTTTTCAGCTTCTGGCAACATATGGCCACAAACCGATCAAAGGTGAAAGTGATGGTGAACCAGACAGAGCAGTCAGTGGCTGCATAAAGCAGGACAGCGTGGATATTACACACGCGGACGGTGTCCTTCAGGAAATAAAACTGTTCCGAATAATCAATGGGAATGTGTCTCAGGATCAGGTCGAGGATAATGACCAGGAGATCCGCCGCTGCCATGGCCCCCAGGTAATGTCTGACACATGGAGACAATCCACAATCTTTCTAAAAAAGGACGTAGATGGTCACTACGTTAACTGTGAGGAAGGAAAACAAACCCATTATCCATCAGCCTGGAGGCAAAGGGACCGGTTTGATTGGGGACCCAGTGAGATTTTCAAATGTGTCCCTGTATTCAGGGATTTATTAAAATAATTGGAGCTGGAATAACAAATGGGAAGGTCGGAATTACTGACAAAAATGTGACATAAACAACAAGAAACCCTCACTCCCCAAACTCACAGAGGCACATCCATAAGAACAGATGGTTTCTAGAACATTCCCACACTCTCGATCACTCGAGAGCAGACACAGGTCGCTCCTTCCCAGTTCCTAATACGGAGGGTGGAAACTTTGCTGTCCTGAAGGATTCTATCCCGGTATCCTGAAGACAAACGGAGTTTGGGAATTTCTGTATTTTGGTCTAAGTTGTGGTCGATCCTGTGTCGTGGAGAAATGTAAACGCATGGAAAACGTATTCACCCCTTTAACTGCCTGAGGGGCCTTCGGAACAGTGTCTCCTTCTCCCTGGAACGGGATCTCTTCCCTCGGGATCTTATCATTTGTTCAATTCACTGACGTCCGGCCGTTCACAAACAATGTCAGGGACAGAACGTTCCGGGGAATGGCAGTTATAGAATGTCGGGGACAGAACGTTCCGGGAAATGTCAGTTATAGAATGTCAGGGACAGAACGTTCCGGGGAATGTCAGTTATAGAATGTCGGGGACAGAACGTTCCGGGGAATGGCAGTTATAGAATGTCAGGGACAGAACGTTCCGGGGAATGGCAGTTATAGAATGTCGGGGACAGAACGTTCCGGGGAATGGCAGTTATAGAATGTCGGGAACAGAATGTTCCGGGGAATGTCAGTTATAGAATGTTGGGGAAAGACCGTTCCGGGGCACCCCTTGATCTGTCCATGACCTTTCCCCCCTCCCCACCCCACCAACATGATGTCCTGTGCCTGGACACACTGTAACATTAATGGGGTGAGAGACGGAGGGTCCAATCACAGGAATGGGAACTAAAGGCATTGTCAGATGAGCTGAAATGGTTAGATATACCACATTCTCAATCCACCTCACAGAACCAGCCCAGATACCATAAACCCAGAGGAGATATCTGTTCACCGTGGAACACTGTGTAGACCAGGCCAGTGTACTGCTCAGTACAACCCTGCAATCTATCCAGAGTGGAACACTGTGCAGACCACAGCAGTGCATTGATGTATAGACCCGGACGAGATCTCTGTCTAACACCGGGAGAAGTGCAGACCACAGCAGGAGCAGGTACCCTCCCCGAATATAGAGCTGTGTACACCACCCCAGTGCATTGATATGTAAACCAGGAGCAGTTCCCCTCCCAGCATGTAGGACTGTGCACACTGCCCCAGTACATTGCTCAGTAACACTGTGTTAGATTCCTGCCCAGCGTGGGGAAACTTGCAGCCCGGGCTGGAAGTGACAGGATGTCCAGCTCCCATCCATTTACAGCTCCATATCTCCATAGTACCATGACAAGGGGGTGCTATGGGTGTGAACATCACTGCCAGGGAGACATGGCGGGGGAATCAGTTTCAATATCACCACATGGGCGGGTTTTGGGGTATAGACCAAAAGGGGGAGACTGAGAGACAGTGTCATGGAAGGATGTGCTCTCAGGTTTCAGAATGCTGAAATGTAGACACTTCGATAACATCCTGTAACATGAGCCTGTCTTCCCAGGAAAGAATGGAAAAAGTGATATTGGTGTGAAGTCAAATGATCCAGAGTTTTGGATGAGCATTTGTTCTACAGTTTTGTAAATAGAGTCCTTCATGGCTGGAGGTGCACACTATCACCCAGATGCCGCTGGATATACCGTGATCCCTAACACTGATGTCATCTTTAAAAGCCCAATGGGCACACGATTGAGCTCTTTCAGTTTGGAGCAGCCCTGCACAGTTTACCCCGAGCATGGCAGATATGGGGCAATTACACCACGGTTTGTCAACAGGGGCACGGAGGGCCTGGTGGATGGGCTAGTACAGAGGGGCACCATTCCCTTCCCAAAGGGGGCGACACCACCAGACGCACCGAGCATGGTCTGAGCTCACCACCCAGCTCAGTGCAGTATCTGTGGTCTGAAGAAATGTCCAGCAATACAGGACAAACATCAATAACCTTCCCCGTTCTGCCAGAATAAGGGTCACCGTATTCACTCTGCTCCCTCACACTCACTGTATATCTGTTATATCACCGACCCAGAACAACGCTCATGGTCCATTACTCTCACTGTCGCAGGCTGCACCTTTTCTCTCTGTCTCTGTCTCTCTCTCTCTCCCTCTCCCTCTCTCTCCACCCCTCCCTCCATTTCACCCCCACACTAATAACACTGCATGGATACAACACTGTGGACTGACTCCCTCCGGACACCTCACCATGACCCCCTCACCACCTACACTAGCACTAACAGCAGGACCACCCACTCCCACCCTCACTCTAGCCCTCCCCTTCTCCCAGTCCAGGAGAAACAGCCTGGTATAGGACAGAAAGGGCCAAGCCAGGTGGTTTAGTGCCGGATATCCGTTCCCTCACCCCCTCGCCCGCCATGTGGGGAGGGCCCTGGTACGAGTTGGAGAGGACGGGGACGCCTCGTGTGGAGATTCTGAAACATCCACGTCCCACCGACCAAGTAAGGAGCAATGTTCAGTGAAGGGCAATTCTCACTTTAAACCCACTGGCAGCTCCGTTTCCCCCGGCATAACTTAGAAGCCGTGACCCTGATGCCATCTCCCTTTTGTGTCGAGCTGGTACAAATGGAATCCCCACGGTCTCGGTGGGCGGGAGGGTGGGCTCACAACACATCATCACCACCACCTCCAGGAAGGGAGCATGGAGACTCCCTCCTACATCTCCTCCTGTAAACAGCTCAGATACTAAAACTAATCTGTGAGAGTTCCTGCTCTCCTCCTTGTCCTGACATCTTCAATAATCTGTGCTCATATGCAAGCAGCGCCCTCTGTTCCTGCAGCCCCTTTATAATGGCATCGCCTGTTTTAAACTGTCTTTCATTGTCTTTCCTATCAAAGTGTATCACCTCAAACTGCTCTGCACTGATCTCCATCTGCCTTACACCTGAAAACTACACCAACGTGTGATTCTCCTGTTAGAGTTCCACACTCTCCTCCATCGACTTCAGAGTTCTTCCAGGTTCGGTGCAATCTAAAAACAATGAGATTGTTATAGCGTCACAGTCCCCATGAAACAACTAAAATCCTGCCACACTCACTAGTGTGAGCAAGTGAAATACTGATATATTCCAATGGACAAAGTCGAATAATGACATGCTGTCAATGGAGCAACAAAAGTTCTGACACACACCAGACGGAGCAACTGAAATATTGGCAAACCACAGAGCAAGAGAAATCCGAAGAGGTCCCACTTATCGATATTCATCAGGATATAATGTGATGAAGTTGAAAGTGTGTACTGTACCTTCAAGAGAGAGGGAATGCTGTTTTGAACTGAGAGCTTACAAGCACCTGTGATATGAGAGGATGGCAGACCCAGACACAGTATATTGCTATAGAGCTGGAGTCGTGTAATAAGCAGTTAAGAGAAAGAGGGTCCCAGAGTTGTGAATAGTTAATGTAAAATGTTCACTTTAAGAGTGAAAAAAATAAATTGATGTTTTTTATTTAAACAGTGGAATTTGGCAGATCTGTCCCTTATATTTTAACAGTTTACGAGGCAAATTGAGCATTTCTTTATGTTTCATTTCAGATACCAGATGAGCTTCACGCCGTGCCCGAACCATTCCCGTGTGTGTATCTGTGTGTCTCTGTGTGGGGCAGGTCTGGCAGTCTCTGTGGTGCTTAAAGTGTTGGCCTCCACACGCATTGGCACAGGCATTGGCAAAGGGTGAAAACCGACAGGTATACAGTCAGAGAGGGGGAGGGAGAGGATAGCTGCTCACAGCACCAAAACTGATGTCTTATCCATGGACTGATCTAAATGTCCTTTAAACGTTGTAGCTGTCCCTGCTTTCACCACTTCCTCTGGATGTTCATTCCACACACAAGCCAGCTTCTGTCTAAAATAATTACCTCTCATGACTTTCGTAAACCTTTTTTCCTCACACCTTAAAAATCCCTCAGCTTTGAATCCTGAACTCAAGAGAAAATACATCAGCCCTTCAGCTTCTCTGTAACCCTCATTATTTTATAAGCCTCTGTAAAGTTACTGCTTAATCTCATATTCTTCAGTGAAAGAAGTCCCAGCCTATCCAACCTCTCCTTATAGCTCACTACCTCCTTTCCCAGCAACATCCAGGTTAATCTCTTCTCAATCCTCTCCAGCTTAATAATGTCAACGTCATTAATACCAAAGTCAAGCTATTTTCTAACGGTACGGGGAGTCCAAAACTAGAGGACATAGGCTTAAAGTGAGAGGGAAACATTTAATAGTGACATAAGGGGCAGCTGTTTCACCCAGGGGGTGGTGTGCCTATGGAAGAGCGGGCAGAGTGACCAGACTGGACACAGTATTCCAGAAGAGGTCTCCCCAATGTCCTTTAAATCACAACGATACTCAAAGGTCTGTCCTATGAAGACACGTGTGTTAAACACCTTCTTTACCACACTATCTATATGAGATGCAAATATTAAAGAATTAAACCTGACGGCCTATATTTCTGTACTACAGCACTGCCAAAGGCTCCACTTTTAATTGTATAGGTCCTGCTGTTGTTTGATTTATCTAATCCAATACCTCGCATTAATCCAAACTAAACTCCATCAGCCACCCCTAAGCCCAGTGAGTGATATTACTGTAACCTCCTCCTCCCCCTTCAATTTTAATATGCCCATCCGTCTCCAGGATTCCTGCACCCTTCGGCCTTGATTTTCACAAAGACCCTGAGCTTGGTTTGCCTTGTGTGGTTAGAGGGAGGAGGGACAGATTACAGATACAGTCAGTGGGGAGGAGAGGCTGGACAGTAATCAGCGGCCTGGTATCATTTCATGGTTTTAGGAAAAGGGGAGTCGCACGTCAGAGTTGGGTAAGAGTGATCGCTGTTTTGGGGTCAGAAATTAAGCTCCTCCTTCGTCTCTGCTGTTCAGTAATAAATATCTATTTGAGACCCTTCATTGGGCAGAGTGTGTGTATGCAGGATTTCTTTCCTTAATATTGCAGACTTCAGATAATAGCAATTAAAGATGTTTATAGTTAATTTCGATGGCGCAGCACGTCCACTCAATACCTTACAGTTGAGACAAATATCTTGCATTTGTTTAACAATACAAAATGTTTTGTGTAGCTCAGTAATGGTAACCTGATTATAATAAATCCACACAAAGCTGAAAGTGGGCATTAAAATATGACCCAAAATCTGGGTATGGTAGTGTGGTGGGTAGTGTCCCTGCCTCTGAGCCAGAGCTCTGGATTTGATTCCAATTCCTAACTTGTGTGGTAGTGTTCCTAGCTCTGGGCTAGAAAGCCTGGATTTAAGTCCTGCCTGTTGCAGACGTAAGACCCAGCATGTCAGGACAGTCTGATGAACAAACACACAGAAGAATACTGTTACACCTTTATGGGTATTGTCCAGGCGTAAAGCCCACAGAAGTGTCTCAGGATACATCTGAACAAACTGATTAAAATGGATTTAAAGTTGTGACTTGATGGAGAAGGATGAGGTGTCAGTATTGCACTTCAGAGTTTAGGCCCACGATGACTGAAAGTACAGCCATTCGTGGTGATTGGAATCACAATACGCAGCAGTAACGGTTTATAAAATCAAAATGGCCATGGATACGGTGAGTCGTCAGGGGTTTTTCCCTAGGTTCAGGGCGTCCAAAACAAGAGGGCACTGGTGGAAAGAGGGAGAAGCAAAGTTTTGAGGAGGCCTAAAGGGCACCATTTCACAAAGAAGGTGGTGTGCGGATGGAATGAGCTGCCAGAGGAAGTGGTGGAGGCTGGTACAACTACAGCATCTGGGTACTGAGAGACCTGGCGAGCTTCTCCAGCAATTTCTGTATATCTTTAAAAAATGCATTCAGTTTAACACAAATATTCTGAATAAATTAAACATTTTTATTTTTTAATAACGCAGGGACATATAAACATATTTTCAAATTGACTGAGACCATTTTCTGCGAAGGGTATGGCTCTGTGTATGACAGCAGCAATGATGCACCAACATGGAGCAGGGAATGTGATGGAGAGACATAGTTTGGACAATGTACAAGGAGACCTCACATGGTACAGTTGGGGAGAGGATGACATTACTGTGTGATTCAACTCAGAGAGGGAGAAAATGTAATCTGCTTGAGAAGGAATGGCCTATTGCACTCTCTCTCCTTCATTGTTCCTCATCACAGCAATGTGTGCGAGCTAAAAAAAAAAAACCTGTACAGTCATCGTTACCTTTTTTATTTTTATGGAATCCCTGCAGTGTTGAAGCAGACCCTTCGAGCCAACAAGTCCATACCAACCTTCCCAACAGTTACCCCTGACTATTGCACATAACCTCGAAATCGCTGAACACTACAGACAATTTAGCATGACCAATCCACTGAACCTATACAGTTTGAGCTGTAGTTGGAAACTGGATCACCCATTAGAAGCTCACACAGGAAAGTGGAGAATGTGCAAACTCCACACAGACGGTCACCCAAGGCTGGAATCGACCCCAAGTCCCTGGTGCTGTGAGGCAGCAGTGCAAACCACTGTGCTACCCTTTGGATGATCCCTAATCAGAATTCACTGGAATCTACTCACTGCCTTAAGCAAAGGGAATTCAGGCAACTCCAAACTCTCCCAGGATGAAATCCCATTGCTAGCAGCTTGTGTGAGTAGAGTATCTTCAGAAGTAGAATAACGTTTTGGACAATCTCACAACTTTTCCTGTGTCATGAGTTCCAATAATATTTGGACCAATTTCTTTCAAGTTAAAATTGCAGAGATGGTATGTGTATGTTTAGAAAGGGAAATATTGATTATATAATTGCAATACCCAAACAGTTTGCCATTCATCTTTCCATCATTGTTTGAGTAACATTGCTCTGGGTCATAAACGTGTTGTTTTAGCAGATTAAAGAAACTAGCCTGACTTGTTCCTAAAACTGACCCTAACCCAGTCTGAGACCGATATTATGGGCCATATCACCAACCTGGTTACATTTAACATTTGTGTGAGCAGTGGAGGAGTGGGACTAGAAAAGGAAACAGTGACCCAAAAAGCTGGGGAACTATAGACGGATGAGACTGATGTCAGTGGTGGGTAAGTTGTTGGAGGGGTCTGAGGGACACGATTTACATACATTTGGAAAGGCAAGGGCTGATCGGAGTAGACAACGTCGCTTTCTGCATAGGAAATCATGTCTCATTAATTTGGTTGAGTTTTTTGAAGAGGTGACAAAGAAGATTGATGAAGGCAGTTTGGTGGACATTGTCTATATGGACTTCAGCAAGGTGTTCTTTTAAAGAACAAAGACCAAAGAAAATTTACAGCCCAGGAACAGGCCCTTCGCCCTCCAAGCCTGAACCGATCCAAGTGTACTGTCGAAATCTGTCGGTCAATTCCTCAGCATCTGTCTTCATCTGCTCCCCACCTACTCATGCATCTGTCCAGACGCATCTTAAACGAATTGACCGTGCCTGCCTCTATCACCTCTGCTAGCAACGCATTCCAAATGCCCACCACCCTCTGTATGAAGTACTTACCGCGTGTATCCCCCTTAAACATTCCACCTCTCACCTTGAAAACACGACCTCTCGTTATTGAATCCTTCACCCTGGGAAAAAGCTTGTCTCTATCCACCGTGGCTATACCCTTCATGGTACATGGGATACAGGGGAAGCACGTCACAATTGGCTTGAAGGAAGAGGGATATTATTGAGCCTGGAGGCTTGTGAGCAGCAGTGTGCTGCAAGAATTAGTACTGAGTTCACTGCATTTCATCTTTTAGGTAAAGGATCTAGATGTGAATATCGGGGCAATAGTTAGTAAGTATACAGATGACATCAGAAAGGTGGTGTAGTAGATTATCTCAGAGTACAACAAGACCACAATTAGATTGGACAAAGAGACAAGGAGCAACAGATGAAGTTTAATTTAGATAAATATGAAGCTTTGCATTTTGGAAGGCAAATCAGGGCAGACATTATACACTTCATGGTCAGGTCCTGAGGCGTGTTGTGAAACAAAGGGATACAGGTACATTGTTCCATGAAAGTGGAGTCGCAGGTAGACAGTGTGGTGCAGAACACATTTGGCACATTTGCCTTAATAATTCAGAGCATTGAATATAGGAGTTGTGGTGGTATGTTGTATTTGTACAGGATGTTGGTAAGGCCACTTCAAGAATACTGCGTACAACTTGGTTTTCTGCAGAAATGACTTACACAGATGTTCCCGGACTGGAAGTTTGATCTTTAGGAGAGGTTGATTAGGTTGAGGTGTTTCCCCCTGGAGTGTCAGAAGCTGAAGGGTTACATTATAGAGGTTTATAAAACCATTAGGGGCATGGATATTCTGAACAGCCACGTTCTGTTCCCGAGGATAGGGGAGTCCAGAACAAAGAGAGCATAGGTTGAAGGCGAGGGGGATTGATTTAGAAGGGATCTGAAGATAAATGTTTCACACAGAGAGTGGTGTGTGTACAGAAAGTGCTGTCAGAGGAAGTGCTGAAGGCGGTTACAATCGCACATTTTAAAACGTATCTGACAAAGGAGGGATATTTACCAAATGCTGGCAAATGGGACTGATATCTGATCGGAGTGAACAGATTGGACTAACGGGTGTGGTTTCGTTCTGCATGACTCTCTGGTTCTAAAAGAGCGATGATGAAAAATTCTGTAACGTCCTTTCAAGTCGTACTTCTCTTCTCTGGAAGGTTATCGTGACTCTATGTTCAGATTGATTGAAAGCTGGATTAGTTAAATATTTGACAAAGAGGTGAGTCACGGATAATGGGATACAGAAAGGAAAGTGGGGCTGAGACCCCAACCTGATCAGCCACAATCTTACTGCCTGGTGGAGAAGGCTCAAAGTATCTAATGACCCACTTCTGCTCCTCACTCCCATGTTCCTGTGTTCCATTCAACCCCTCAAACCTGCTAGACAGGAACAGTTGGAGGCCACTTACACTTATAACCTGATGCACAGAAACACAGGAGAACATTCAGTCCCTCAAGACTGTCACACACGCTTTGAGGTGATTTGGGAAATGTAATTTTAAAATCCAGGCTGGGTATGAAAGATGCCCCTCATCTCTCTTCAGAAAGCTTCACCTATCTGCAGCTTGTGCTCCATTTGTTGGTCATGTTGTAGATCCAGATTCACTGTGAATACAGCTCACATACCTCACCCAGAGATGGCTCACAAAATCATCTGGTTTCCCTGAGTGCAATATGCAATACCAGAACATTAAAAAAAACACCCACTAACTTCCCAATAACAGAATGTGAGAACATCAGAAAGAGGGGCATGTCGTTCACTCCCCAAACCTGCCTTGCCCTTCACTAAGATCATGGCTGATCTGCTCCTGGCCTCAAATCCTCTCTCATACCCAATTCTTCATAGGCCTCAACTCCCTGACAGGTCAATATCCATCGCTTTCCTTTACAAATACTTTCAGTCATCTAGCTCCCCGAACACTCTTGAGAAGAGAAACCCTGACATTCAATACCACCTGTTTGAAGAAACCTCGTGCTTATTGATGCGAACAAAAGAGGTTGAGACAACGTTTCAGATAAAAAATGACTGGCCCCAATATCAAGGCAGTGGTTGACTTTTGTTGACATCAAGGAGCTGGATTTAATGGTAATCAGACCAAACTGTCCAGTGTTTGGTATCAAACGTGGCACAAAGGAAGATGTTCATCATCTCAGTCCTGGGTCATCTCTGTGGGAGATCCTCAGGGTAGCTTCCTCTTCATAAACATCTTCAGCTGCTTCATCAATGTCTCCCCACCCTCACCTTCCCCACAATAAGATCAGAAGTGGGGATGGTCACTGAAGATTCCACAATGTTCATAACATTTTGTCCCCCGTCAGCTCCTGAACTGGTCTTTGTCCGTGTGTAGTAGGATCCAGACTCCATTGAGGCATGTGCAGTTAAAGTGTCTGTAGCATTCATGTAACAGCACTGGCGGGCACTGCACATTGCCACAGTAAGACAAGAGTTCATTCAGCACGTCACACTGGTTACACAGGATTATGAGGAAGCCATTCAGCCCATTGGCATTATTGGAGATGAACAGGGGTAGCCCATTCAGTGCCTCCAGCCTATTATTCAGGAAGAGAAGGAGTCTGGTGTGATGGAGCCCCCCGGAGCCACTCGAAAATATTTGATGGCAATAACCTAGACTTTTATGATTTCTTATTTTAAAGGAAATGTAAAGTTTCTGTTCCAGATGTGATGTGAATGGTCAAACTACTCGATGGCAAGCAAAATACCATCTATTTCAACACGAAAGAAGAAATAACACCACAGAAAGAGGAATTTAGTATAACGTAATTCTATTGGACAAATTAACAGTATCTAGGAGCTATTACGAATGAACTGTTCCAATATAGGAAAATCCCATAAACACAGCCCTTGGCAAAAAGAAATATTTAGACACAGAATGTCACAAATATTTTTCCAATCCAGGAATTAAAAACAGCATCAGAGAAATTTCAGAGATGGTAGCAGCCAGGAGATAGTCACTGAAGCTTCCAACTATGTGGAGACCCCAATAGTTTTTGATGTTACTGAGAAACCAAAACCCAGGGATCCTAATCTGTGAGAGCTGGCCAAACCCATTCAGGCTGCATTAAAATAAAGCCAAGGCCTCCCTCGCTGTTACTTAAGTGATCTTAACTAGCCAGCTTGGTAACAATCGTTCAATCTCTCTCTTAAAAGAAACCAGGACAAATTAACCTCTTAAAGCTGCAGCACCATCACACTTGTCACTACATCGAGCTGTCAAACAGGAACCAGGGGTAACCAGTCAGGCCCTTGGCCCGGTCCAATTGGACAAGGAAGAAGCCAGTCAGTGCCTTGAGTCACTTGTACAGGAACAGTAGGTGGCCATTCCCACCTCAATGCACTTACACGGGGCAGAATGAGGTAATTGATTCTGATTCCTGATGAATGTCTTATGCCCAATACTTCGATTCTCCTGCTTCTCGGATGCTGCCTGACTTGCTGTGCTTTTCCAGCAATCGACTCCTACTCTGATCTCCAGCATCGGCAGTCTTAGGTGTCTCCAAAATGATGCTCTAACATGATGAACAAGAGGAGCAGAAGCTGCACAGACAGACTGTTCCACGTTGTTCCTCGTGGCTCCTTTGCTCATGATACACATGTGGGACTTTAACGTGGCTTTCTAGTGGTAAGCAGGGAAGCCATATGTCTTGTGTGAAGTTTCAAGAAGGCATCTTACATCTCTGAGAAGACAGCCTGGTGTTCTCTATGTAGGGCGGAAGCTTGTGGGAATGGCTCCCTGTTTCAGATGGAAGGTATTGTGGCTGCTGTTGGGATTGTGAGCAACATGACGTTCAATACAGTGTTCACTCGCCGACCGCACAATAACGTGGGGAGAGTTAATTTAGGCATATAAACTATTAGGTAAGTCACGTTAGACTGATACATGGACTCTCTAAGTTCAAATAATGCTGATCTTGTTCATGTTGATGTTTTCTAGTGCACGTCCTGTTCAGTGTATCCTGTATGCCTTACTCTGTCCAAGTCTATTTCCACCCTATGATCTGTCTGGCCATGCTTACTATGATCTGCCTCCACTGCTCATAAACAAAGTATTTCCCTGTACTGAGGTACACGTGACAATAAATCAAACCAATCAATCCTGGGTAAAGTATGGAATTTCTCTCCCTATCAATGTGACTTTTGGAAATAAGAGATCGCTGCTACTCCTCGTGATTCAGCATCACAATTTCTTCATCTCTCACAGCTCTACAGAATAAACACTCAGCTTATTCACTCTATCCTCATGTTACCATCACCCGTGTCTATGGTAAGGAGATCATTCCTGAGAAAGGAGATCAAATCTGTAGAGAGTGCCCCAAATGCTCTCTCAGCAAGGCTCTACAACAGCAGGAAGATGGCTTTACTTATGTACTCGAATCATCTTACAATGAAGGACAGCATAACATTGACTGCACCCATTACTTACACAGGGTTTGATTGGGAGCAGTCAGCATAGACTTGTGAGTGGGAGATCATGCTTGCCAAATTTCTTAGAGTCCTTTGATGAAGTGACCAAGAATGTTGATGAGGGCAGAGCGGTTAATTTAGTCTCTGTGGATTTCAATAAGGCCTTTGATAACGTTCCACATGGCAGGCTGCTCTGGAGGTTACATCTCGTAGAATGCTAAGGGAACTGGCCAATTGGTTACACAGTTAGTTTGTTGATAGGAAGCAGAGGGTTAAGTGGAAGGATGCTTGTCAGACTGGAGGTTGGGTCCATAGCTTTTTGTTATCTATGATTTGGTTGAGAATGCACAAGGCATGATTAGTAAGTTTGCAGATGACACTAAAATCAGTGGCAGCATGATCAGTGAGGAAGTTTATCAGAAATTGCAGCAGCACCTTAATCAGGTGGGCAACTGGGCTGAGAAATGGCAAATGGAATTTAATATAGATGTGTGAGGTCTTGCAGTTTGCAATCTAAATCAAAGTGGGAGTTTCACGGTGAATGGGCGGGCCTTGAGGGGTGTAATGGGCAGAGAGACCTTGGAATTCAGGTGCACAGTTTCCTGAGAGTGGAGTCACAGGTAGGCAGGGCAGTGAAGAAGGCTTTTGGCACATTGGCCTTCGTCAGGCAGGATATTGAGTATTGAAGTTGGGAATTTATGTTGCAGTTACACAGGACTTTGGTAAGGCCGCACTTGGAGTATTGTGTTCAGTTTTGTCACCTTGTTATAGGAAGGATGTTATTAAATTAGAAAGAGTGCAGAAGAAATTTACAAGGACGTTGCCAGAACCCAATGGTCTGAGTTATAGGGAGAGGTTGGACAAGCTAGGACCTTTTCTTGAGAGGGTAGGAGACTGAGGGGGACCTTATAAATCTGTATAAAATCATGTGGGATATGGATAGGGTGAATGCTCTCAGTCTTTTCCAAAGTTTAGAGAATTGGCGACGAGAGGGAACCAGTTTAAGGTTAAAGGGGAAGGAATAAAAGGGAACCTGAGGGACCACTTATTTACATAAATGGCTGGTACTTGGATGAGCTGCCAGGAGATGTGGCTGAGGGGGGTTTATTACCAACATTTCAAAAGCATTTGGATAAATATGTAGATAGGAAAGACTAGAAGGATATGGGCCAACTGCAAGGAAATGGGGTTAGTGGGAATGGACATTTGCAAGATGGAGTCAAACCCCTTTGTTAATTAAAACCAAACACCCAGAAAAGCTCGCCTCACATCGTAATCTGTTAACATATGAGTGACACAGATCTCCTACATTCCACTATTTAAACAAAAATTACCAAGTTAGTTTCTTAACTTTAATAGTGAAAACTAAACAAAAACTGTTCGCAAATACAAGCCCGTCTTTTCTTAGCTAGTTACTATCTGACTCCAACTCTGTAAAAAATATGCTGTTCCAACAACCCACATATTAAACGTTACAATCTCAAGACCACACAGTCTCAATCTTCCCCGCTGTGTTCACTCTTTCAGCTGCTGATCTCCCTGGGTCATTTTTTTAAATGCAAGTATGTTTTACGTGAACACGTGTCTTTGATAGAGAGTGTTTGAGATGGTCAGTTAAAACTCCTGCTCTACAGCAGTTAATCTGCTGTTGGATGGCAGTGGCACTCCCTCTATTTTCAAAATGCTGGGTTTATTTACTTCCCATGATACAATAATTCTCATAATTTGATGGCTTTCCAGGTGTACGAACAATAATATTCAAATTCTATTGGCTTCTGATGTTCTGAGCATTATTTAAAGTCTTTGATTGCATTTGAATTTCTGTCAAAACAGCAACCAAAACTCAGGCTTCCATTTCCCAGCTAATTGTTACATTTGGAACAGTCTGGCCTTTAGCTGGCATCTGTGGCTGTACTTTCGATTCAGCAAAACCCGTCCTATCTTAAAGTGAACAGACATTGATTAGATTCCAGGCAGTAACACACCCTGGGCTATCTGTTATTCTCTATACGAACATCCTTGACGCATCGAATAGATTCGAGGCTGTAACTCACTCTGGGCTATCTGTTATTCTGTATATAACCCACCTTGAACACCTCGATGAGATTGCAAACTGTATCTCACTCCGGGGTATCCGTTAATCTGTATATAAACAACCATGAACCCCTCGATTACATTCCAGGCTATAACCCAGTCCGGGGTATATGTTATTCTGTATGTAAACCACCCTAAACCCCTCAATTAGATTACATGCTGTAACACACCCCTGAATATCTGTTATTATGTATATAAACCACCCTGAACCCCTCGATGAGATAGCAGGCTGTAACTCACTCCGGGGTGTCTGCTGTTCTGTATATAAACCACCCTGAACCCCACGATTAGATTCCAGGCTGTAACTCACTTTGGGCTGTCTGTTATTCTGTATGTAACCCACTCTGAACACCTTGATTCGATTCCAGGCTGTATCTCACTGCGGGCTATCTGTTATTCTGTATATAAGCCACCCTGAACCCCTCGATTCGATTCCAGGCTGTATCTCACTGCGGTCTATTTGTTATTCTGTATATAAGCCACCCTGAACCCCTCGATTCGATTCCAGGCTGTAACCCACTCCGGGCTATCTGTTATTCTGTATATAACCCATCCTGAATACCTCGATTCAATTCTAGGCAGTAACTCACTCCGTGCTATCTGTTATTCTGTTTATAAACCACCCTGAACCCGGCGATTAGATTCCAGGCAGTAACTTCCTGTCAGGGTTGAAAGGGAAGGCTGGTAGTTATAGGGAATGCTGGCTGACTAAAGAAATTGAGGGTTTGGTTCAGAAAAAGAAGGAAGCATATGTCAGGTATTGACAGGATAGATCGAGTGAATCCTTAGAAGAGTATAAAGGAAGTTGGAGGATTCTTAAGAGGGAAATCAGGAAGACAAAATGCGGACATGGGATAGTTTTGGAAAATAGAATTAAGGGGAATCCAAAGTGTTTTTACAAATATATTAAGGACAAAGGGTAACTAGGGAGAGAATAGGGCCCCTCAATGATCAGCAAGGCGGCCTTTGTGTGGATCCACAGAAAATGGGGGCGATATTAAATGAATATTTTACATCAGTATTTATTGTGGAAAAGGATATGGAAGATATAGACTGCAGGGAAATCGATGGTGACATCTTGCAAAATGTTGCAGATATGCAGAGGAGGAAGTGCTGGATGTCTTGAAATGGTTAAAGGTGGATCAATCCCCAGGACCTGGTCAGGTGTACCCGAGAACTCTGTGGGAAGCTAGAGAAGTGATTGCTGGGCTTTTTGCTGAGATATTTGTGTCATCGATAGTCACAGGGGAGATGCTGGAAGACTGGAGTTTGGCAAACGTGGTGCCAATGTTTAAGAAGGGCGGTAAAGACAAGCCAGGGAACTATAGACCGGTGAGCCTGACCTCGGCGGTGGGCAAGTTGTTGGAGGGAATCCTGAGGGACAGGATGTACATGATGTTGGAAAGGCCAGGACTGATTCGGGATAGTCAACATGGCTTTGTACGTGGGAAATCATGTCTCACAAACTTGATTGAGCTTTTTGAAGAAGTGACAAAGAAGATTGACGAGGGCAGAGCAATATATGTGATCCATATGAACTTCAGTAAGGCGTTCGACAAGGTTCCCCATGGGAGACTGATTAGCAGGTTAGATCTCATGGAATACAGGGAGAAGTAGCCATTTAGATACAGAACTGGCTCAAAGGTAGAAGACAGAGGGTGGTGGTGGAGGGTTGTTTTTCAGATTGGAGGCCTGTGACCAGTGGAGTGCCACAAGGATCAGTGTTGGGCCCTCTACTTTTTGTCATTTATATAAATGATTTGGATGCGAGCATAAGACGTACAGTTAGTAAGTTTGCAGATGACACCAAAATTGCAGGTGTAGTGGGCAGCGAAGAGGGTTTCCTCAGATTACAACAGGATCTGGACCAGATGGGCCAATGGGCTGAGAAGTGACAGCTGGAGTTTAATTCAGATAAATGCGAGGTGCTGCATTTTGGGAAAGCAAATCTTTGCAGGACTTCTACATTTAATGGTAAGGTCCTAGGGTGTGTTGCTGACCAAAGAGACCTTGGAGCGCAGGTTCATATTTCCTTGAAAGTGGAGTCGCGGGTAGATAGGATAGTGAAGAAGGCGTTTGGTATGCTTTCCTTTATTGGTCAGAGTACCGATTACAGGAGTTGGGAGGTCATGTTGCGGCTATACAGATCATTGGTTAGGTGACTCTTGGAATATTGCGTGCAATTCTGGTCTCCTTCCTATCGGAAAGATTTTGTGAAACTTGAAAGGGTTCTGAAAATATTTACAATAATGTTGCCAGGGTTGGAGGATTTGAGCTACAGGGAGAGGGTGAACAGTCTGGGACTGTTTTCCCTGGAGTGTCGGAGGCTGAGGGGTGAACTTATCGAGGTTTTCCCTGGGGTAAGGGACTCCAGAACTAGAGGGCATAGGTTTAATTTGAGAGGGGAAAGATATGAAAGAGACCTAAGGGACAACTTTCTCATGCAGGAAGTGGTACGTTTATGGAGTGAGCTGTCAGAGGAAGTGGTGGAGGCTGGTACAATTGAAACATTTAAGAGGAATTTGGATGAGTATAGAAATAGGAAGGGTTTGGAGGGACATGGGCCAGGTGCTGCCAGGTGGAACTAGATTGGGTTGGGATATCTGATCGGCATTGACAGGTTGGACCGAAGGATCTGTTTCAATGCTATACATCTCGATGATTCTATGACTCTATAACTCAATCCGGGCTGTTAGTCTGCATATAAACCACCCTGAAACCCTCGATTAGATTCCAGTCTGTAACTCACTCTGGGGTATCTGTTATTGTACACATAATCGTCCCGAATCCCCTTGATAAAATTCCAATCTGCAACTGACTTCCAATTTTAAGGGACTCTGTACATTAGCCACTTCAATCTTTTGATTAGATTCCAGTCTGTATCATACTCCTGGGTATCTGTTATTCTGTATATTAACCATTCAATTCAAACCCTGTTAAAATTGTCCACAGTGTTCAGGGATGTGTACGTGAGGTGCATTAGTCAGGGGTAAATGTGGGAAATGGATCTGGATGGGTTATTCTTCTGAGGGTCAGTGTGGTCTTGTTGGGCTGAAGGGCTTGTTTCCCCACTGTCGGGATTATATGAATCACCCGGAACCCTCTCGATTAGATTCCAACGTGTAACTCACTTCCATGCACGTGTGAATGGCATGTTTCAAAACACTCCAAAACCTTCAATTCTATTCCACTTCGATAAACACGAGGTGCTGCATTTTGGTAGAGCAAATTTGAGCAGGACATATACCTAATGGTCAAGTCCAAGGGAGAGTTGCTGAACAAAGAGACTTTGAAGTGCAGGTTCGTAGCTCCGTGAAAGTCGAGTGGCAGGTGGATAAGATAATGAAGGCAGCGTTTGGTATGCTTTCCTTTACTGGTCAGTGTTTTGAGTATAGGCATTGAGAGGTCATGTTGTGGCTGGAGTAGACATGGGTAAGGCCACTGTTGGAATATGGCATGAAATTCTGGTCCCTTCCTATCGGAAAGATGTTGTGAAACTTGTAAGGGTTCAGAAAAGATTTACAAGGAGGTTGCTAGGTTTCGAGGATTTGAGCTACAGGGACAGGATGAATCGGTTGGGGCTGTTTTCCCTGGAGCGTCAGAGGCTGACGGGTGATCTTATGGAGCTTTATAAAATCATGACGGGCATGGATAGGATAAATAGACAAAGTCTATTCCTCGGTGTAGGGGAGTCCAGAACTAGGGGGCAGAGGTTTAGTGTGAGAGGGGAAAGATATGGAAGAGACCTAAGGGGCAACTTGTTCACTCAGAGGGTGGTACATGAATGGAATGAACTGTCAGAGGAAGTGGTTGGATTGTAGTACAATTGCAACATTTATAATGAAGCTCAATGTGTATATGAATGGGAAATTTTTGGAGGTAGATGGGCCACGTGCTTGAAAAAGAGACTAGAGTAGGTTAGGATATCTGGTCGGCATGGACGGGTTGGACCAACGGGTGTGTTTCCATGCTGTACTTCTCTATGAGTGTATGACTCCACGATTTTGTGACTCACTACTTGTCATCTGTTATTCTGTATGAAAACCACCCTGAACCCCTCGATTAGATTCCAGTCTGTCCCTCACTCCTGGGTATCTCTTATGCTGTATGTAAAACCTAAACCCTCAATTAGATTCCAGTCTGGAACTCACTCCTCGGGATCTGTTACTGGATATGTGAAATGATACTTGTTGGATGTTAGACCGAAGACAAGATAAACTAAATGGTCAAATGTTATATTGGAAGCAAGAACACACAAAGCTGTTGGTTCATTTCTGTTCTGTTACATATCTCAAAATTTCAGATTGGGGCTGAATTTCTGTCACAAAGGGGAAAGTTTACAAAAAGGTGTTTACTGCCCTGCATGAATGCATCATCATAACATGAATTCTCTTGCAAGAAAGGAAATGGAGACAGCCGCTGGAAGCTGTCTGTATCTCTGTGTGTGTGATTCTGTGTGTCTGTGTATGTCTGTTTGTGTGTGATTCTGTGTGCGTGTTCAATGTTTTATATATTTTCAAACTGAATTGATGTTGCCAGTCTCTCTTGCTTTTTCTTATTTATAGACTCAATGTCGTCGTTTTGCTGATATAAAATGGTGGCTGTGGACAAATCTAAAATGTCTGCCTGACCGATTTGTGTCAGGAATACTTTCAGCAAGGGAGAGGGGACAATGTGTCAAAAGCCATTTCCATTCATTGATGCTAGCAGAGATAGGAAATGGAAACAGCTCTTTGTAGGTGATTAAAATGCAAATCCCAGAACTTGATTACAGTGAATGCGGAGAGACAGTGTGACATTCCAGTAAGGTCTGCCTTACTTTCCAAGCTCCTAATATATGAAAGAAGCATAATATACAAAAACCTGAAAGAGCTCAGCCACTGAATTGTAGATTTGCAGCGTTGGATCAGAAACCTGCCTGGCTAGGCCTCATCCCAAATTGAAGGGTTTCTCAAATCCCACACTGACCTTCTGTGGGTTCAAATTGTGTGTTGTCTAAAAATAAAAGAAAATAATGCACCTGCAATTGAACAAAGCTCTTTCTGGAACTTTGTGCATCTGTTGGTTTAAGTATATTTCAACAGGATTGAATATAAATGAGCGTGAGAGATAGGTAGCACTATAACCAGAATGGCAGTGCAGTATAAAAGGCATATTAATGCTTTCAGTGAAAGGGGAAAACAGAGGAGGATAGTCCTCAAACTAGGAAAGTTGGGAGTCAGTAAATTTGTGTAGTTTGTGACTGCATTATGTTTATGTGAGTCAAGATTTGAAACCAATTGGCCAATCGTACACTTTGTGACTCACTCCCAGTTACAAGTTATTACACATAAAAAGGTTAACATGTCCCTCGATTAGATTCCAGGCTGTAACTCACTCCGGGTTATCTGTTATTCTGTATCTGAAACTCCCTGAACTCCTGAATTAGATTCCAGGCTGTAACTCACTCCGGGCTATCTGTTATTCTGCATCTAAAACTCCCTGAACCCCTCGATTAGATTCCAGGCTGTAACTAACTCCAGGGCATCTGTTATTCTGTGCACAAACCATCCTAAATCCCTCGATTAGTTTCCAATCTGTAACACACTCTAGGCTATCTGTTATTCTGTAAATAAACCACCCTGAACCCCTCGATTAGTTTCCAGGCTGTAACTCACTCTGGGCTATCTGTTAATCTGTATATAACGCGCCCTGAGCCCTGCAATTAGATTCCAGGCTGTAACTCACACTGGGCTATCTGTCATTCTGTATATAAACAACCCTGAACCCCTCGATTAGATTCCAGGCTGTAACACATTCTGGGCTATCTGTTATTTTGTATATTAACCACCCTGAAACCATTGATTTGATTTCACTTCCTGACATGTTAAGCTCATGTTTCCAACACAATCTAATCTCAATAATGATCAATGTATCACTGGTCCTCCTTTCTGCTGGCACTACCATCATGTTAACTTTCTGATGTTTACGTACATGATTACCTGTAGCAGTGAGTCTCAGGTAGACAGAGTGGTGCTGAACACATTTGGCACATTTACCTTAATCAGTCAGAGCATTGAGTATAGGAGTTTTGGTGGCATGTTGCATCTGTGAAGGATGTTTGTGAGGCCACTTTAAGAATACTGCGTACAACTCGGTTTTCTGCAGAAATGACTTACATGGATGTTCCAGGACTGGATGCTTGAGCTATAGGGAGAGGCTGATTACGTTGTGGTGTTTCCCCCTGGAGTGTCAGAGGTTGAGAGGCAACATTATAGAGGTTTACAAAACCATCAGGGACATAGATATTCTGAACAGCCATGTTCTGCTCCCAAGGATGGGGGGTCCAGAACAAGACAGCATAGGTTGAAGGGGAGAGGGCGAATGATTTCGATGGGACCTGAAGGTAAATATTTCACACAGAGAGTGGTGCGTGTACAGAAAGTGCAGTCAGAGGAAGTGGTCAAGGCGGGTTCAATCACAGGGGGAGTATTGGTCAAATGCTGGCAAATGGGACTGAATCAGATTTGATATCTGATTGGAGTGAACAGATTGGACTAGTGGGTCCATTTCCATTCTGCATGACTCTCTGATTCTATAAGAGGGATGACGAATATATCTGAAAAGACCTTTCAAGTCGGAATTCTCTTCAGTGGAAGGTTATCGTGTCTCTATGTTCACATTGATTGAAAGCTGCATTAGTTAAATATTTGACAAAGAAGTGAGTCATGCACAAAGGGATGCAGACAGGAAAGTAGGGCTGAAACCACAACTTGATCAGCTACAATTTTAGTGCCTGGTGGAGAAGGCTCAAAGAATCTAATGCCCCACTCCTGCTCCTCAGTCCCATCTTCCTGTGTTTCATTCAGCCCATCAAACCTGCTAGACAGGAGCAGTTGGAGGCTACTTACTCCTATAACCTGTTGCACAAAAACACAGGAGACCATTCAGCCCCTCAGTACTGTCCCAAACGGTTTAAAGTGAATTGGGAAATGTAATTGGAAAACCCAGTCTGGGTACGAAAGAGGCCCCTCATCTCTCTTCACAGAGCTTCCCCTCTCTGCAACTTGTGCTTCATGTGTTGGTCATGTTGTA
Organism: Chiloscyllium punctatum; assembly: GCF_047496795.1. Taxonomy (NCBI): domain Eukaryota; kingdom Metazoa; phylum Chordata; class Chondrichthyes; order Orectolobiformes; family Hemiscylliidae; genus Chiloscyllium; species Chiloscyllium punctatum. The sequence goes on along the minus strand of NC_092790.1, from coordinate 2,539,725 downwards.
CACCCAGATTCAGTGTGAATACAGCCTCCATACCTCACTCAGGGATGGCGCACAAAATCCTCTGCTCTCCCTGTCTGCAACATTCAATAACACAACATTCAAGAAAATAACACCCACTAACTTTCCAATAACAGAATGGGAGAACATCAGAAACCGGGGCAGGTCATTCACTCCCAAACCTGCCTTGCCCTTCTTTAAAATCATGACTGATCTGCTCTTCGTCTCAAATCCTCTTTCATACCCAATTCTTCATAGTCCTCAACTCTCTGTCAGGTCAATGTCCATCTACGTCCCCTTCAAATACATTCAGTCGTCTAGCTTCCCGAACACTCTTGAGAAGAGAAATCCTGACATTCAATCCTACCTGTTTGAAGAAAACACTTGCTGCTCCTATATCATGGCTTATTGATGTGAACAAAAGAGGTTGTCACAAGGGTTCAGATAAAAATGACTGGCCCTGATATCAAGGCAGTGATTGACTTCTGTTGACATAACGGAGCTTAACAAAACTGAACTTAATGGGAATCAGAGTAACCTCTCCAGTGTTTAGGGTCAAACATGGCTCAAAGGAAGATGTTCATCATCTCAGTCCTGGGTCACCTCTGTGCGAGATCCTCAGGGAGACTTGTGCTGTTAAATGGTCCGTAACATTCATGTAACAGCACTGGTGGGCACTGCACATTGCCACAGTAAAACAAGAGTTCATTCAACACATCACGCTGGTTTCACAGGAATATGAGGAAGTCATTCAGCCCATTGACACCATTGGAGAAGAACAGGGACAGCCCATTCAGTGCCTCCAACCTTTTTCTCAGGAAGAGAAGGAGTCTAGTGTGATGGGCCACAACAAAACCCCTCGAAAATATTTGAAGGCGGTAGCTGCGACTTTTATATTTTCTTATTTTAAAGGAAATGTAAAGTGTCTGTTCCAGATGCACTGTGACAGGTCAAACTACTGTGTGAAGCAAAACACCATCTACTGAAACACGAAAGCGAAAATGAAACCAAAGAAAAAGAAATTTAGAATAACGTAATTCTATTGGACAAGTTAACAAAATAAGTAGATACAGGAACTATTACTAATGAATTTTGAGTGCGAGCAGCAGCTAAGGTAAGACTGTTTTAAAAGTACTTACCGGTAGCGGGCAGCGGTGTTTTTTTTTTCACTCTCTCTTCACAGAAAGAGCGGGAGCAGCAGGGGGAAGTGACGACGACCAGAGAGGCAGCTGAGACCCGGAAGCAGGTAGAGTGTAAGCTTACCTGGGTAGGTTTGTTTGCCCTTTAAAAGTGCGCAGCCTGAAGTCGTGGTCCATATTGGCACCAATGACATAGGTAGGAGGAGTGCTGAGGATGTTAGACAGGCTTTTAGGGAGCTAGGTTGGAAGCTCAGAGTTAGAACGAACAGAGTTGTTGTCTCTGGTTTGTTACCCGTGCCACGTGATAGAGAGTCGAGGAATAGGGAGAGAGAACAGTTAAATGCGTGGCTACAGGGATGGTGCAGGAGGGAGGGATTTCGGTACTTGGATAACTGGGGTTCTTTCTGGGGAAGGTGGGACCTCTATAAACAGGATGGTCTGCACCTGAACCTGAGGGGCACCAGTATCCTTGGGGGGAGGTTTGCTAGTGCTGTTGGGGGGAGGTTTAAACTAACTCTGCAGGGGCATGGGAACCCAGACTGTAGCTTTACGGTGCAGGACCTGGACTGTAGGGAGGTTAGGAATATGGCATCAATCTTAAAGGAGGGTGCTTGTAAACAGAAGAGTGGCTTGAAGTGTGTATACTTTAATGCCAGAAGTATACGAAATAAGGTAGGTGAACTCTCAGCGTGGGTTGGTACCTGGGACTTCGATGTTGTGGCTATTACGGAGACGTGGCTAGATCAGGGACAGGATTGGCTGTTGCAGGTTCCAGGGTTTAAATGTTTTAGTAGGGTCAGAGGTGGGGGTAAAAGAGGGGGTGTGTGGCTTTGCTTGTCAAAGATAGTATTATAGCGGTGGAAAGGAAGATGGACGAAGATTTGCCATCTGAGGTAGTTTGGGTTGAGGTTAGGAATAGAAGAGGTGAGGTCACCCTGTTAGGAGTCTTTTACAGGCCTCCTAATAGTCCTAGAATCGTTGAAGAAAGGATTGTGAAGATGATTCAGGAGAAGAGTGACAGTAATAGGGTGATTGATATGGGAGACTTTAACTTTCCTGATATTGATTGGGAAAGCTATAGCTCAAGTTCGTTTGATGGGTCAGTGTTTGTGCAAGGTGTGCAGGAGAGTTTCCTGACACAATATGTAGATAAGCCAACAAGAGGTGAGGCCATACTGGATTTGGTTCTGGGTAACGAACCAGGCCAGGTATTAGAACTAGAGGTAGGTGAGCACTTTGGGGACAGTGACCACAATTCGGTGATTTTTACTCTAGTGATGGAGAGGGATAAGTGTGTACTACAGGGAAAGAGTTATAGCTGGGGGCAGGGAAATTATGATGCGTTGAGGCATGACTTAGGATGTGTGGATTGGAAAAGTAGATTCCAAGGCAAGAGCGTAATTGAAATGTGGAACTTGTTCAAGGAGCAACTATTGAGTGTCCTTGATAAGTACGTACCTATCAGGCAGGGAGGAAAGGGTCGTGTGAGGGAGCCGTGGTTTAATAAGGAATTGGAATCCCTTGTTAAATGGAAGAGGGCGGCCTTTGTAAAGATGAGGCGTGAAGGTTCAATAGGGGCGATTGAGAGTTATAAGGTAGCCCGGAAGGACCTGAAGAGAGAGCTAAGAGCAGCAAGGAGGGGACATGAAAGGTCCTTAGTTGGTAGGATTAGGGAAAAACCTAAGGCTTTCTATAGGTATGTTAGGAATAAAAGAATGACTAGGGTAGGAATAGGTCCAATCAAGGATAGTAATGGGAAGTTGCGTGTGGAGGCTGAAGAGATTGGGGAGGCACTGAATGAATACTTTTCGTCAGTATTCACTCAGGAACAGGACATTGTTGTCGATATGAATACTGAGGCACGAATAAGTAGTATGGATGGCTTTGAGATATGTAGAGAAGAGGTGTTGGAAATTCTGGCAAGGGTGAAAATAGATAAGTCCCCTGGGCCTGATGGCATTTATCCTAGGATTCTCTGGGAAGCAAGGGAGGAGATTGCAGAGCCATTGGCCTTGATTTTTGTGTCCTCTTTGTCTACAGGAGTAGTGCCAGAGGACTGGAGGCTAGCAAACGTGGTTCCCTTGTTCAAGAAGGGGAGTAGGGATAATCCTAGTAACTATAGGCCAGTGAGTCTCACTTCTGTTGTGGGCAAAGTCTTAGAGAGAATTGTAAGGGATAGGATTTATGCACATCTGGATAAGAATAATGTGATCAAGGATAGTCAGCATGGTTTTGTGAAGGGCAGGTCGTGCCTCACAAACCTTTTTGAATTCTTTGAGAAGATGACTAAGGAGGTAGATGAGGGGAAAGCGGTAGATGTGGTATATATGGATTTTAGTAAGGCGTTTGATAAGGTCCCCCATGGTAGGCTACTGCAGAAAATACAGAGATATGGCATTGAGGGTGAGTTGGAGGTTTGGATTAGGAATTGGCTGGCTGGAAGAAGACAGAGGGTAGTAGTTGATGGCAAAGATTCATCTTGGAGTGCCGTCACTAGCGGTGTTCCGCAAGGATCTGTTTTGGGACCATTGCTGTTTGTCATTTTTATAAATGACCTGGAGGATGGGTTAGAAGGTTGGGTGAGCAAGTTTGCGGATGATACGAAAGTCGGAGGAGTTGTAGACAGTGAGGAAGGATGTGACAGGTTACAGTGGGATATAGAGAAGCTGCAGAGCTGGGCAGAAAAGTGGCAAATGGAGTTCAATGTAGCTAAGTGTGAGGTGATTCACTTTGGTAAGAGTAATAAAAAGATGGATTACTGGGCTAATGGTAGACTACTTGGTAGTGTGGAAGAGCAGAGGGATCTTGGTGTCCATGTACACAGATCTCTGAAAGTTGCCACCCAGGTAAATAGTGCAGTGAAGAAGGCGTATGGCGTACTGGCTTTTATTGGTAGAGGAATTGAGTTCCGGAGTCCTGAGGTCATGCTGCAGTTGTATAAGACTCTGGTGCGGCCGCATCTGGAATATTGTGTGCAGTTTTGGTCGCCATACTATAGGAAGGATGTGGAGGCACTGGAACGGGTGCAGAGGAAGTTTACCAGGATGTTGCCTGGTATGGTAGGAAGATCCTATGAGGAAAGGCTGAGGCACTTGGGGTTGTTTTCATTGGAGAATTGAAGGTTTAGGGGTGACTTGATAGAGGTGTACAAGATGATTAGGGGGTTAGATAGGGTTGACAGTGAGAACCTTTTTCCAAGTATGGAGTCAGCTATTACAAGGGGGCATAGCTTTAAATTAAGTGGGGGTAGATATAGGACTGATGTTAGGGGTAGGTTCTTCACTCAGCGAGTCGTAAGTTCATGGAATGCCCTGCCAGTAGCAGTGGTGGACTCTCCCTCTTTATGGCTATTTAAGCGGGCATTGGATAGGTATATGGAGGATAGTGGGTTAGTGTAGGTTAGGTGGGCTTTGATCGGCGCAACATCGAGGGCCAAAGGGCCTGTACTGCGCTGTATTCTTCTATGTTCTATGTTCTATGTTCTAACTGTTCTAATATAGGAAAATCCCATAAACACTGCCCTTGGCAAAAAGGAATATTCAGACACAGATTGTCACAAATATTTCTCCAAACCAGGAATTAAAAACAGCATCAAGAGAAATTCCAAGAGGGTAGCAACCAGGAGACATTTACTGAGGCTTCCAAGTCTGTGGAGACCCCAGTAGCTTCTGATGTTACTGAGAAACCAAAACCCAGAGATCCTAACCTATGAGAGCTGGCCACACCGATTCAGGCTGCATTAAAATAAACACAAGGCCTCCCTAGCTGTTACTCAAGTGGTCTTAACTATCCAGCTTGGTAATGATCTTTCAATCTCTCTCTTAAAAGAAACCCGGACAAAATAATCTCTTAAAGCTGCAGCATGTTCACACTAGTCAGTGCACGAGCTGTCAAACAGGAACCAGGGGCAACCAGTCAGGCCTTTAGCTCTGTCCAATCGGACGAGGTTGAAGCCAATCACTGCCTTGAGTCACTTGTACAAGAACAACAGGAGGCCATTCCCACCTCAATGCACTTACATGGGGGCAGAATGAGGTAATTTTTGCTGATTCCTGATGCTGCCTGACCCGCTGTGCTTTTCCAGCAATTGATGCTCTACTCTGATCTCCAGCATCGGCAGTCTTATGTGTCTCCTAATTGATGCTCTAACATGATGAACAAGTGGGGCAGAGGCTGCACAGACAGACTGTTCCACGTTGTTCCTCTTGGCTCTGTTGCTTATGATACACATGTGAGACTTTAACGTGGCTTTCTCGTGGTGAACAGGCAAGCCATATGTCTTGTATGATGTCTCAAGAAGGCACTTCCATCTCCAAGAAGACAGCCTGGTGTTCTTGATGTAGGGCGGAAGCTGGTGAGAATGGCTACCTATTTCAGAATGAAGGTATTGTGGCTGCTATTGGGGATTGTGACAAACCTGACGTTCAGTATAGGGTCACACGCCGACTGCACAATAATGTGGAGAGTGTTAATTAAGTCATATAAACTATTAGGAAAGTCACGTTAGACTGATGAATGGACTCTCTAAGTTCAAATAATGGTGGACTTATTCATGTTGACCTTGCCTAGTGCATGTCCTGTGCAGTGTAACCTGTATGCCTTACTCTGTCCAAGTCTATTTCCACCCTGTGATCTGTCTGGCCATGCTTACCATGATCTGCCTCCACTGCTCATAAACAAAGTGTTTCCCTGTACTGAGGTACATGTGGCAAGAAATCAAACCAATCAATCTTGGGTAAAGTATGGACTTTCTCTCCCTGTCAATGTCTATTTTGGAAATAAGTGATCGCTGCCACTCCTCGTGTTTCAGCATCACCATGTCTTCGTCTCTCACAGGTCTACAGATTAAACACTCAGCTTATTCAATCTATCCTCATGTTACCATCTGCTGTGTCTGTGGTAAGGGGATCATTCCTTACAAAGGACATCAAATCTGTAGAGAGTGCCCCAAATACTCTCTCAGCAAGGATTTACAACAGCAGAAAGATGGCTTTACTTATGTATTCGAATCATCTTACAATGAAGCACAGCATACCATTGTCTGCACCCATTACGTACACAGGGGTTGATTGGGAGCAGTCAGCGTAGACTGTGAGTGGGAGATCATGCTTCCCAAATTTCTTAGAGTCCTTTAATGAAGTTACCAGGACGTTTGATGAGGGCAGAATGGTAGACGTAGTCTCTATGGATTTCAGTAAGGCCTTTGATAAGGTTCCACATAGCAGGCTGCTCAGGAAGGTTACATCTCGCAGAATGCGGGGGGAACTGGCCAATTGGATACACAGTTGGCTTGTTGATGGTAGGAAGCAGAGGGTTGAGTGGAAGGATGTTTGTCAGACCGGAGGCTTGGTCCATTGCTGTCTGTTATCTATGATTTGGTTGAGAATGTACGAGGCATGGTTAGTAAGTTTGCAGATGACACTAAAGTAATTGGGAGCATGATCAGTGAGGAAGTTTATCAGAAATTACAGCAGGACCTTAAGCAGGTAGGAAATGGGCAGAGAAATGGCAAATGGAATTTAATATAGAAGCGTAAGGTGTTGCATTTTGGAAACTCAAATCAAGGTACGAGATTCATGGTGAATGGGAGGGTCTGAAAGGGTGCAGTGGACAGAGGGACCTTGGCGTTCAGGTGCACGGTTCTCTAAGAGTGGAGACACAGGTAGACAGTGCAGTGAAAAAGGCTTTTGGCACATTGGCCTTCATCAGGCAGGATATTGAGTATAGAAGTTGGAACGTTATGTTGCAGTAACACAGGAGTTTGGTAAGGCCGCACTTGGAGTATTGTGTTCAGTTTTGTCACCTTGTTATAGGGAGGATGTTATTAAGTTAGAAAGAGCGCAGAAGAAATTTACAAAGACGTTGCCAGGACCCAGTGGTCTGAGTTATAGGGAGAGGTTGGACAAGCTAGGACCTTTTCTTTCGCGTGTAAGAGACTGAGGGAATCCTTATAGAGCTGTACAAAGTCACGAGGGTTATGGTTAGGGTTAATGCTCTCAGTGTTTTTCCAAGGTGTAGAGAATCGAGGATTAGAGGGGATCAGTTTAAGGCTAAAGGGCAAGTAATAAAAGGGAACCTAGAGGGCCACTTCTTTACACAGAGGGCTGGTACTTGGATGAGCTGCCAGAAGATGTGGCTGAGGGGGGTGTAATAACAACATTTCAAAAACATTTGGATAAATATGTAGATAGGAAAGGACTGGAAGCATATGGGCCAACTGCAGGGAAAGGGGGTTAGCGTGGATGGACATTTACAAGGTGGACTCGAACCCCTCTGTTAATTAAACCCAAACGCCCAGAAACGCTCACCTCACCTTGTAATCTGTTAAAATATGAGCAACACAGATCGCCTACATTCTACTATTTAAACAAAAATTATCAAGTTAGTTTCTTTACATTAATAGTGAACACTGAACAACAACTATTCACAAATACAAGCCCCACTTTTCTTAGCTACTTACTATCTGACTCCAACTCTGTAAAATTTGCTGTTCCAACAACCCACATATGATACATTAAAATCTCAAGATCATACAGTCTCTATCTTCCCCGCTGTGTTTACTCTTTCAGCTGCTGATCTCCCTGGGTCTTTTTTTATTGCAAACAGGTTTACATGAACATGTGTCTTTGATAGAGAGTGTTTGGGATGGCCAGTTAGCACTCCTGCTCTACAGCAGTTGCTCTGCTGTTGGATGGCAGTAGCTCTCCCACCAGTGTTCAAAATGCTGGGTTTGTATACTCCCAATGATATAATACTCATAATTTGATTGCTGTCCAGGTGTCCAAACAATAATATTCAAATTCTGTTGGTTTCTGGTATCCTGAGCGTTATTTAAACTCTTTGGTTGCATTTGAGTGGCTGTCAAAACAGCAAAACAAAAAACTCAGGTATCCCATTTCTCAGCTAATGGTGACATGTGGAAAAGTGTGACGTTTAGCTGGCATCTGTGGCTTTAATTTCTATTCAACAAAACCCGTTCTGTCTTAAATTGCCCATACATGTTTTTGGCTTCATAACATCTTCCTGCTTCAGAAAATAAAATGAACCAGCAGAATGAAAAGATGGCATCATTCCTTTTCCTCTCATGCTTAATCCCAATTATATGAAATACAAAAGTATTAATGTCAATTATCTCATTTATATTAATTCTGCACACCAATACAACACTGGAATAAGTCAAATCTTATCTCCACTGCTTTCCTTTAAACCCGCGAAAAGACATCTGCTATCACATTGTAGGAGCCACAGCATGTACATTTTGTGAGTTTAAAGTCGGTAATTAAGACTCCAATTAAATAGTCTCATATTCTGGTCTTTAAATATTGCAAAAACTACAAGAGATTTGTCGTTGTCCACAACCATCTCCGACATTTTGTTTGTCATAGACACATTAAAATATTGTCAGGCCGGTGTGAAACTTAATCATTCCTGTTCAATAATGGAGATTTTGTATTTTTTTTTTCTGGTGGATGTTGAGCTTTTTCGACATTTAGCCAATTAGCCATTCAATTCCATCATCCTCTTTCTGTATCAATACATCTCCGATTCCGATATCCCAAGCACCAAACACAATTTACAAAGGGTTTCAGAATATTTGGTGTAGCTCAAGCTGGCGTGGTGATTAATCCTGCTTTAAAATCCTCAAATGCCTCCTGGCATTGTACTGTCCACCACAATTCTGTGTTCTTCTTCAGTGGATCCATCAGTGGTGCCAATACACTGCTGAAGTTTGGAACAAACTTCCGATAGAATCCACTCAGTTCCAAAAATCGAAGCACCTCTTTCTTCGAGGATGGTCGTGGAAATTCCTCAAAGCCCTTCGTCTTTGTGTTCCATGGGATCAACCTCCCATGTCCAATGTAATGTCCCAAGAACTTCACCTCTGCCTTCGCGAATTCTGTTTTCTTTAAGTTTATTACCAAGTTTGCTTCTTGCAATCGTCATCATGCTCAGCCAACTGTAACATGTGAGCTTTCAATCACTTGCTAAAGATCACTACATCATACAGATAAGCTGCACAATTTGTTCATATGGCCACAACTCTGTTTCTGAGTCTTAAATGTGGCTAGTGCATTATTCATCCACATGAAATACTCGATAAAGTTTTTTTTTCATCTCTGGTATCTTTACTAGATAGTTTAACTGACTCCACATTTTTTTTTAATTTGAAAGGGGCCACTAAACCTGGCTTTGAAGAGATTTCTTCCCACTGGTGGCAATACTAATCCGTCATCCCCCGGGAAATCGTCAAAGTTTCAGTGTTTTTATCTGTCACCTGCTTCACTCTATGCTGTGCTCTTCAGATACTGTTTAGCAAACTCACCTACTCCATCTACTCTCTCCTTCACCTCATACACATAATCCAGGTGTGAGATTTCCGACTTCGGTCCTGTCAATTTATATTTAATTAATTTCAAAGGACCTCTCACTTCATGTATGAATATTAACTCAAAGGAAGTAAAGTGAGTAGATTTATTTGGGGCATCTCTAATGGCAAACAATTTAATGGTGCACCTTTATCCCAATCATTTGGCCAACCCTGACAGAACGCTGTGAACATAGTCTTTAGCGTCTGATGCTAACTTTCCAAGGCTCCCTGGAATTCAGGATGGGACGCCCTTGATTTGAAGTGCTGTATGCCTAAGCCATCCATGACTTCCTTAAACAGCTGAGTGGTAAAATGAGACCCTTGGTCTGATTGAATCTCTCTGGGCAGTTTATAGCGATTAAAGAAAGCTACCAACTCCTTCACCTCCATGTTTGCCTTCACACTCCAATAATGGAATTGCCTCTGGAAATCTGGTAGACACATCCATTATGGTCAGCAACTATTGGTTTTCACTTTTACTTTAGAAAGGGCAGCTACACAATTAATCATAACCCATGTGCAAGGTTCTTCGAATGCAGGAATTAGCAAGAAAGGTGCTGGTTTTATTACTGCCTGTTACTTACCTACCATTTGGTATATATGTCACGTACAACAAAAATTAACAGCGTCCTTGTGCATTCCAGGCCACTAGAAATGCTTCTGTACCTTAGCCTGAGTCTTCTGTACACCTAAGTGAACGCCTGCAGTTAGTTTATGAGCTACCCATAACACTGTACGTTACTGCTAACACAATCCGGTGCACTTCGGCCCATTTCCATTCTGCAGTAACCTATCGGGGTCTCCATTTTAATTTTATGATTCTATCTTTAAGTTAATAACATTCAACAATATATTCTGATACCTTTTCTGTGTGTGTGCATGTGTATGTCTGTGTGTATGTGTGTGTGTATATCTGTTGTAAGTTCATTAGTCTTTCTGGACTAAACACCTCTGCCTGTTCCTCTGCCTGTTCAGGTTTTTTCTGCACCTTTACATCAAACAGGGTGTCAGTTCACTGAGCATCAACCAATTTGTCTTTTTCGTTTGTTTTTCATTCCTGCTGTACGTTATGACAGTGGGATCTTGTTACGACACAGTCTGGAAAAATTCCTGGGTAATTTTCTTTTAAATCACCAATTCCCTAATCTTCCTTTGGCTTCTCCACCACAAGGGGTGCCTATCCCACCTCGCCTCCTGCTAAATCGTTCCCAAGAACAAACTGTATTCCTGGAAACGACACTCTGTTACTCACTGTCACTGTTATTTCCCTAATCTTGATTTGGCATTCCATCCTGATGTTACACAAGGGAATACTTAATTTCTGTCCCCATTCCACAAATTAACACACTCTTGATTAACATGCCAGAAAGAGTGAAAAAAAACTTTCATCTCCTACTATTAGAGGGTGAGAGAAAGTGAGGGCTGCAGATGCTGGAAATGAGAGTTGAAAAGTGTGGGGCCGGAAAAGCACAGCACATCGGCAGCATCCGAGGGGCAGGAGTGTTGACGTTTCAGGCATAAATGCTTCATCAGGAAAGTGGGAGGTAAGGGAGGGGGAAGGAGGTTGAGAAATAAATAGGAGGTTGGGGGTGGAGCTGGGGTGGAAGGGAGCTTGGGGTACAAGATGCAAGTGGGGTGTGATGGTGGTAGGTCGGAGAGCAGAGTGATACGACTCCAATCGGTGGTAGGACAGCTGGAACACTCAAACTGTATCGCATCAACTTTGACTTCACCAAATTCCAAATCTCCCCTCCACCAACCTCTCCCAGAGCCAATCGTTCAACCTAGCACTGCCCTCTTGGACTGCCCTAACTAGCCATCTTTCTTTCCACCTATCGACTCCACCCTACCCTCCGACATATCACTATTACTCCCACCTACATCTTCTTATTGCCTTCCCAATGACCCTCCCACCAGCTCAGCTACTACCCTTATATTTATCTTTCAGCCCCCTTGTCCCCCCACCATGTTCCTGACAATGGGTTTCTGCCTGATATTCGATTGTCCTGCTGTTTGGATGCTGCCTGATCTGTTGTGCTTTTCCGGCGCCTCACTTCTCAACTATTAGAGACTGAGCAGATCCCGTATCTCACAAAATTATAATTTCTTGTCCTTCTCCCCCTGATCTTTCTGAGTAAACTTTATCTACAGGGGTGAATTCTTTCAGAGAGATAAAGCACTGACTCCATACCCAGCCCTGTGCAATTTTCTGCAGCTCCTCGGCTCCACTTGGGGTCTACTTTACCAGTTTCACGAATGCCACTGGGCTTAGTCTTTTCTACCGCATCTTTCCCCAAAGTGTCTTCCTTTAACGCCCGGCACAGTGTGTCCCAGCTTACTGCAGTGAAAACAACATTTTCCCTGTGCCCTTCTTAAACCACCAACACTGTAATTTTATGTTTTCCACTCCCTTATAGTGAGAGCACCTGAGGCCTTTCACCACCTTTCAACTCCCTTGGGCTTCTTTCTTCACCTGTGGTAAAGTATAGTGAGCTACTGTTCGCTTTGTAATGTGTGATCGTCCCTTCTCCCAATTTCTAATCCCTCACAGGATGAAATTCCTGCCAGAAGCTAAATTTCATCACATGCCACAATGCATATTTACCTGCCATTTCTGCTGTGATTCTCACTTCTTGAACTTTCTATTCATTCACATGAATTCTTACTATCTCTGAAAGTAAGTCTTTAACTTCTCCAGCAGATTACTCTCCCTTCAATCCTCACAGGTCTTATCCATTTTTAAGGCCAGCACCCACCTGTCAAAATGACTGTGGTTAATTCTTTCAAACTCAATATAAGTCTGACCTGGTTCCATCTCTATTTTTCTGAACTTCTGTCTATATGCTTCTGTACCAATTTATAACCAATCAAAATAGCCAACGTGACATCTTGATAATCTCTTGATCCCTCATCTGACAGCGCTGCACATACCTCACCAGCTGTGCCCACCAGCTTAGTCTGAACTAGCATTACCCACAAGTTCACTGGACACGTCATCTGCCTAGCCATTTTTTCAATTGAAATAAAAAGGTTTTTGACATTTTTCTCATCGAAGCTAGTTGTATACATCCCTACGTTCTCCCTTCATCTCCACCCTGTTAATTTAACTTTCTTGTCTAATCCCAACTTCTGAATTTCAAATCCTCTCTTTCTTTTTCCTCTCTTTCTCTTTCATCTCTCTCTGTTTTCATCCCTTTATTTATCTTCTAACTCCAGGTGCCACATTTACAATTTAAATTTTTATAACTCTACTGCAGTTGCTTATTTCTCTGACACATCAAAGTGCTTAAATAACTCCTGTACAATTTTAACTTCTCTTTTCTCCCTGGTTAAACCCAATTCCTATTTGCTAATTCTAAAAAAGATGTCCTCCTTCTGTCTTTCTAAACTTCCTTGGAAAATTTGGGACCCTCTTTAGCAATGTTAAAAGCCATTTCCCTCACTTTTCATTTAACCAACCACAAGTAACAAAATTAAACGAATTTTCTTACTGGTTTTATTTGAAGATCAATGTCACTAATTGCAATGAGTTGGAATTTGCTGGGACCTGGCGTATCTCAAATCTGTTCAAGTCGGTCCAAGTGCCACACGGCAAGGCCCCAAAACCGTTATGTCATCAATGTCGAACCCCTTTGTTAATTAAATCACACACCTAGAAAAGCTCACCTCACATCATAATCTGTCAAAACGTAAGCGACAGAGAACTCCTAAATTCCACTAATAAACAACAAATAACAATTTATATGTGTGCAAGTTAGCTCGCTGAGCTTGAAGGTATGTTTTCAGAAGTTTCGTCACCATGACTAGATGACATCATCAATGAGAGTATCTGCTGAAGTGCCTCTGTATTTATATGTCTTGGTTTCTAAAAGTGTGTGATGTCATTTCCGGTTATTTTAACAAGACAATGTAGACAGGATCTAAATTGATGCGTTTATTGATGGACTTCTGGTTAGAATACCATTCCTCTCAGAAGGTCCTTGCGTGTCTTAGTATGTGTGTGTGCTTTGTCCCAGTAAAAGTGATGCCCTTTTTTTCTGTATGTATGGAATATAGTGATAGTGCGTCATGCATTTTGGTTGATAGTTGGTGTTCTTGTATCCTCGTAACACAACAACAGGACAGTTTCAATGATGGAAAAATGATTTTATACATATTGTTTAATCAATGTCTGTGTGCAGATAAGTCGCAATTTTCATATGTGCACAACACATTGTAAATGAAAAACAGAGACACAGTTAACAAAATTGATGTATATGATGTATAAAATTGATAAAACATTAAAAATGATTTGATCCTCTCAACGTTCCCACCTTTTCTGGGATTCCCAACTCTAATCTCTCATTCTTACCAGGATGTGTGCTCCAAATTCTTGATTCTGGTGTCACAACGTACTTCAGTTAATCCCCTTTCTACCGGGACTTCAATATGTTGGCCTGCTGGGTACTTTCCAAAGCTAGTGTCTGTCATATTATTGGAGATAAATATTCTGGCATCAGACTCAGCATTTAAACATATTACTCTGTTGTACATACACTGTACAAAGGACCACAGCACACAGGCATTGCCAAAACATTGGGGGATGTTCATCGACTTCTTTCGATAATGTAGGTTTCTCATTTTCCACATCTACATATTTATATCCTGTCTATCGTTCTCCTTTTGTATCTAGTTAAGAAATCCACCAATTATTCTTCGTGTCCCATCTCCCAAAACTCCTTCTTTCAGTTTATATCTAATGCTCTTTTCAAGATGTAATGTGGTTATAATTAAGCAATGTACCTACCAAGACATGCGGGAGGAGCTGGCCAGAGTTACTTGGAAAGGGGAGCTGAACAGGAAAGCAATGGGAGGAGGTTCTGGGGATAATTCGGAAGATAATACCAGAAATGCAACCCCAAGAACTTGAAACATACTCATGGGAGGGCAAGGCAGCCATCAGTGAGAAGGCATCAAACCAAAAGAGAAAATAAACAATTTGGTGAAAATGATTGGGAATCCAGAGAATTCATTGGCTTTGCAACTACATAACACTGGCATCACTGACACTACAGAGTTCTTAATCATGGTCAGGGAAAGAAACAGAGGAAAAACATTCACTTTAAACACGGAAGATGGTATTTCTCAAGGAAAAAGATTCAGGTGAATTAAACATTTGCATTAAGATCAGTTAAATTCTTTTGCGGAATGTGTCAGATTGGAAGCAAGACCACGGAGAGACCCTCAGCAGAATGAGAGTTTGAAAATGGAAGGATTTCCACATCAGAAACCAGGTTAGGTCGCTGAGTGCAGGGCTGATGGGTGAATTGGTCTCAGTGAGAATTGGGGAACAGACAGCAGAATTTCATTGCAGAAATTGCAGCTCGAAACTGCGTATTCATGTAGTGCTGTAGACCACAGCAGCAGGAGAAGCAGACATGCATTAAACCACAACCTGTAACTTAAGACCTCAGTCTGTCATTACCGTTAACACCATCTATGGCTCAGTGAAGAGTGTGGGTGAAGATGTCAGAGTCAGAATCACATGAACTTTAACCTGATGCTAACTCATTAAAGCTCCCAGACTTGACCAACAGATCTGAATAAAGCACTGCAGTCCTGTCACATTCAGTTATAAATGATGATGGACGATTAAACAAATGACTGGAGGAGAGGGCTCCACAAACATTCCCTCCTAAATAATGCAACGGACCAGCACATCAGAGTAAAAGAGAAGGATGTTTTATCTGCACCATCCTCTGCCAGAAGGGTTGAGTCGATGATACAACTCACCCTCATCATGATGCCCACAAAATCACAGATGCCAGTCTTCAACCAATTTGATTCGCTTAACGTGACATGTAAGAACAGCTGAACTCAGTAGATACGACACAGACAATGGGTCCTGACTCCATTCCTGCAATAGAACTGAAGAGGTGTGCTGTACAGCAAGCCATGTCCCTGGGGAAGCTTTTTCATTCCAGCTCCAACTCTGACATCTCCCTGGCAATGTGGAAAATTACTCAGCAATTTCCAGTCCCCTAAAACGGGAATCACTACAATCTGACCAATTACCACCTCCTCAGTCCCATCATAACAGTCAAATTGGTGGGAGTTCTTTTTGACAGAGCTGTCAAGCAGCACAGAAATAACCTGCACAGTATGATTTTTGACAGGTCCCTATGTGGAGATGGTGCTGTTGTGGAAATGTTACTGGATTAATAATCCTGACCAGGCTAATGATCTGGCAGCGGGTGGAAGTTAAAGACAATTAATAAAATATCGAGATCTAAAATCTGGGATCAGTAACAGTGACCTTGAAGCCAATATCGATTGTAAACAGAATTTCCTTCTCAAATGCAGTTTTAGGAAGTGAATCTCCCATGATTTCCTGGGCTGGCCTAAAACTGACCCCAAAGACCCTGACATGTGATAAACATTTCAATGGTCTCTGAACCCCAGACAAAGGCACTCATTTGTATCAAACTACTCCGAGGTCTGAAAGGATGAAACCGGACAGAACGCCCGGCCTCAGCATCAGTGTCGGAAAAGGGAATGGGAACACAGTCCTGTCGACCCTGCAGAAACCTCCTTCCTAACATCTGAGAGCTTGTGACAGCATTTACAGAGCTTTCCCACAGACTGCACAGAAACAGCGGGAAAGGAGTAGGTCATACAACACATTGAGCCTCCCCCATTCTAGTTCATGGAAAAAATCTCCTCAATGCACTACGCCACACAATGTGAGTAACCGTTAATGTGAGTAACCTTGGAAAGCTATAAAATAGGCGGTGCAGTAGTACGTTTGCTCTCTCAAGTTTGCTAACCAATTCAATATAATGATAGTTGGCCCTTCATTTCAACACCGTACTCCTGCTCTCCCACCATCCCTTTACTGTCTCTAAATCCTTATCTATAATCACTGTCTCGGTTTCCAGGTGCGAGCGAATTCCCTAGGTTCCCCAGTCAGCGAGATCAGACATTTATTATCAAGTCAATGCAGAGTGACTGCCTGTACCTAATGCTGTGGCCCCTTGTTTTAGAAGTCCCAGCCAGGGGAATTATCATCCCTGCTTCCAAACTGTCTCACCCTGTCAGAGTGTTATATAGTTCACTGAAATCTCCACTCATTTTCCTAAACTCCATGAAATACTGGCCCAGTCACCCCAGTCTCTGCTCCCACAACAAGCCCATCATCCGAGAGATGAGTCTGGTCATCCTTCACTGCTCTCCATCAATGTTAGGTTTGTCCTTTATTAGGTAAGGAGACCAAAACTGCACACAATACTGCACAATGTTCACGATGATATCTCACCAAGGCCCTGTACAGCTGCAGTAAGACACATTTTCTCCTGGACTCAAATCCCCCCGAAATGAAGGTCAACACCCTATTTATCTTCCTCACTGCTTTCTGTTCCTCCAATATTACTTTCAGCGACTGGTGTACAAGGAGATGCAGATCCTTTTTAATGTTACAGATCCCCACTTGGTGGGTCTATGTACACTGGGCAGCGTGCCAATCTCCATGCCCAGTATTGACGTCTGGTTGCAGAACTCACTGCACTGCATGGGCCTCAGATGTTTATGCAGAAGGAAACAACAAAAAGGAGCATACGTCACTTTGTAGATCAACATGTTTCAAACAATCCCTTTCAAATGGTAGGCTGCCAATTTATCGTTTCCACCAAAGGGCACACCGTCACCTCTATCCACATTGTTTTCCATCTGTCCCGTATTCACCCATTCACTCCACTTGTCTTTGTCTTCTCGGTGCTTTTTTACAACCTCCTCACCCACTCACAATCCCACATCCGTTCGTGCTGTCAGCAGGCTGGGATATATTGTGTCTGATTCCAGCAACCAAATGTTTGAAGGGCATTGTGAACAGCTGGGCCCCAAGCACCGATCCCTGTGACACATCAGCAACCGTCCTCTGTTAATTTCTATTTATTTATTTCGTAAATCTCGGAGTCACTGGCTGGGCCAGCATTTATTGCTTGTCCCTAGTTGCCCTTGAGAAGGTGGTGGTGAGCAGCCTTGTTGAATGCTGCAGTCCACCTGCTGCTGTTGACCTCCAATGCCATTAGGAAGGGAATCCCAGGATTCTGACCAAGTGACTGTGAAGGAGCGGTGATAAATTTCCAAGTCAGGATGGTGAATAGCTTGGAGGGAACCTGAAAATGATGGTATTCCCATACATCTGTAGCCCTTATCCTTCGAGATAGACATGGTCGTGAGTAGGGAAGATGGTTTCTGAGGATCTTTGGTGAATCATTTCATTGCAGCATGTAGATAGTAAAACACTGCTGCTGCTGAGCGTTGATGGTGGGGCATTGTGGATGAAGGGACAGTCAAACTGGCTGCTTTCTCCTGCATGGTATAAAGGTTCTTGAGTGTTGTGGGGCTGCACTCATCCAGACAAATTGGCAGTCTCTTATCACACTTCTGACTTATGCATTGTAGATGATGGACAGACATTTGGAAGTCAGGATGTGAGTTACTCGCCGCAGTGTTCCTAGCTTCGGACATGCTCTTATAGTTACTGTGTTCATGTGGAGAGACCAGTGAGTTTCTGAGCAATAGTTACCCACCAGGAATTTGACACTGGGTGATTCTGTGATAGTAACACCATTGAATGTCAGGGGCAGGTGAGACTGTATTTTATTGGTGATGGTCATGGTCTGGCATGCGTGTGGCCTGAATATTACTTGACACTTATCAGCCTGGATGCTGTCCAGATCTTTCACATTTGAACATGGACTGCTTCTGAATCTGAGGAGCCACGAATGTTGCAAAATATTGTACAATCATTGGCGAACATCCCCACTTCTGACCTTAAAATGGAGGGAAGGTCATTGATGAAGTAGCCCTGAAGAATTTTTCGGCCATTGCTCGAGTGACTGCTGCAGACTTGGAGCTGAGTTGACTGACCTTTATCAACCATGACCATCTTCCTACGTGTCAGGTATGATTCTAATCAGCAGGGAGTTTGCCTCTGTTACCCATTGATTCCAGTGTTGCTAAGGCCCCTTGGTGCCACACATAGTCGAAAGCAGCTTTGATTTAAACGGTTATCGCTCTCACCCCACCTCTGGAATTCAGTTCTTTTGTCCTCGTTTGAACCAAGGTAATAAGGTCAGGAGCTTAGTGGCCCTGGTGGAGTGCAAACTGGGCGTCATTGACCAGGGTATTGCTGAGCAGGTGCTGCTTAAAAGCACTGAGACCTTCCACCACTTTACTGAAGAACGAGAGTAAGCTGATGGAGTGGTAATCGGCCGGAGTGGATATGTTCTGCTTTTTTATACAGGAGATACTTGGGGTAATTTTCCACATGATCAGGAAAAGCCATTGTTGTAACTGTATTGAAACAGTTTGGCTCGGGTAGTGGCAAGTTATGGAGCACAAGTTTTCAGTACTATTGCCAGAATGTTGTCAGATTATGGACCCGATGGAGTATTCAGTATCTCCAACCGTTTCAGGATATCGTGTGGACTGAATCAAATTGGTTGATGACTGGTAACGGAATTGCTGAGGACCACTGGAGGAGACTGAAATGGATCATACACTCAGCTCTTCTGACTGAAGATTGTTGCGAATGGATCAGCCTTATCTTATACACTGAAGTGCTGGGCTCTTCCATCATGGAGGAAGGGGTTATTTGTGGAATCCCTTCCTCCAGAGAATTGTTTAATTGTCCCCAACTTTTCTCGACCAGATGTGGAAAAACTGCAGAGCTTAGATCTGATCCTCTGCTTGTGGGATCACTGAGCTCTGTCTATCACTGACTGTTTATGCTGTTTGGCGCACAAGTAGTCCTATTAATTGGCTTCACCAGGCTGACACCTCATTTTCAGGTTTTCCTGGTGCTGCTCCTGCCATCCTGCACACTCCATTGAACCAATGTTGATCCTCTCGATTGATTGCAATTGTTGCAAGCGGGATATGCCAGGCCATGAGGTTATATGGGAATACAATTCTTCTGCAACAGATGCTCCACAACATCTTTTGGACATCCAGATTTGAGCTGCTAGATTTGTTCAAAGTCTGCCCTATTAAGCACCGTGATAGTACCACCCAAAATGGTGGAGGTTATTCTCAATGTGCAGGTGTGACTTTGCCTCCATAATGACTATGCGGTGGTCTCTCTTACCGATAATGTCATGGACAGATACATCTACAACTGACAGATTAGTAAGGCTGTGGTCAAGTATGTATTTTCCTCTTGTTGGTTCCTTCACCACCTGCCGCAGAACCAGTCGAGCAGTTATATCCTTTGGGACCTGGCCAGCTCGATCAGTATTGCTGTCGCTGAGTTACTCTTGGTGGTGAACATTGAAATCCCCCACACAGAGTACATTCTGTGTCCGTGCTACCCTCAGTGCTTCCTCCAATTGTTGGTCAGCATGGAGGAGTACTGATTCATCAGTTGAGAGAGGCTGGTACATGCTAATCAGCAGAAGGTTTCCTTTCCCATGTGCAACCCAATTCCATGAGACTTCATGGGATACAGAGTTGCTGTTGAGGACTCCAAGAGCAATTCCCTTCCAACTGTATCCCACTGTGCCGGCACTTCTGCTGTGTCCGCACTGCTGATGAGACAGGAGATATCCAGGGAAGGTAATAGGGAGTCTGGGACATAGTCATACTCTCAGAATCATACCTTACAGATAATGTCAGGCTGTTGCTTGACGAATCTGTTTATTTCTATTCACTGTTTCCTGCCAGCTGTCCCATTCTAGAAACATGTCCATAAATTAGCACCAATCCACTCAGATTTGACTTTGCAAATTGGGCTGAGGGCTTTACCAAAACTTTTCTAAAAATCAACATGTTTTACATCCATTGCTTCTCTTTAATTTTTCTCCGTTTGTTTCTCAAACATATTTCCCATTTCATTAAATTTATGTTAGTGTTGTCTATGACCATTGCTTTCAGCCACAATAATTTCTCCCAAACCATTTCCTTACTATGTTCTATGTTCCATGTACTCTATCATTTTCCCACACCAGACTCGGTTTTCCTTGTATTGCTGGAAAGTTCTGTGACGACAGAACTGAAGTAGTGGCTTTCTAGTTCTGCCATTTCCCTGTTCCCCATTCTCCATTGTCTGGTTTTAAACTGTAAGGACTCTGCACTTGTTTTCTCATATCTCTCATTATGACATAATATATCAAGCTATTACAGTTCACTCTTATAACCCTTATGAATATAACTTCAGAAACCCATCAATTCCAGCCTTAAACTGCTCAATGATTGACCTTCCACACCATGCACTCACAGGAGCATAGACTCTGTGCCAACAGAAATACAGCACGATCTATATTAGTCCTACTTTCCTACACCAGGCCCATAGCCTGGAATATTATGACACTTCCAAGTGCTGGTTAAGTACCTTTTAACGATTGTAAGGTTACCCGTGATAATTCCCCTCTCAGGAAGTAATCCCAGAACCCCACATCTCGAGGTGAAAAAAATCTTTAAAACATCTCTGAACCTCAAACTCCTCACTTTAAAAGTGTTTTCCTTTGATCTTGACCCTCTGACGAAAAGGAACAGCTGCTGTCTATCCACCCTGTCCGTGTCACTTATAATCTTATCCATCGGAATCCCTGACCCCTCAGCTTTCTCTGCTCCAAAGTAAACAACCCGAGATTATCCAGCCTCTCTCCATAGCTGATTTGCTCCATTCCAGGGAACATCCTGGTGAATAACCTCTGCAACCCCGCCAGTACAATCACATCCTTCCTGGAATGTGGCTCCCTGCACTACATACAGTACTCCATTTTGGACGCACCAAAGCCCTGTATAGCACTTATAATCTACGCCCTGATTAGGAAACACAACACCCAAGGTCCAATTCTTAACTAGCCCATTAACCTGTCCAGTCACATTCAGGAATGTGTGGAGAAGCACAACCTGAGCTTCTCAGTGTGCTGCCATTCATTGAGTCTTCCCATGTCTGGTTCCTTTTCCCAAAGTGCATCACCTCATATTTATCAGGGTTACATCTCATCTGCCATTGTTGTTCCCATCTGACCATTCCATCTGCATCTTCCTGTATCTTAAGGCCTTCCTCCTCACTGCATACTAACTGGTCAATCTTTATGTCAAACATACACTTACTTATCACACCTCCCCCACTCTCCGCCTAGCCCCCTCCACATTCACATTTTCTTTAATGAATAACCCAATCAATAAGAGACACAGCACTGATCCCTGTGGTACACCAGGGGACACTGGCCTCCAGTCGCTCAAACAACCTTCTTCCTCCACCATCTGCCTCCTGCCACTCATGCAATATTCGTTGTAACTTGTCACGTTATCCATCATATTGTGAGATTTTACTTTATTTTTCAGTTTCCCAGCTGGAAATTTGTCAAAGGCCTTCCTACAAAACTAAATAATCGTCCTCCTCAAACTAATTCAATCAAATCCATTAGATGTGACTTCCTTCTGATAAAGTCATGATGATTATCCCTGATCAAACCTTGTGACTCTGATTGGGGTTCAATTTTCTCCTTTCTTATTTTCTCCAGTAGTTTCCTTAACAGTGATCTAATACTCGCTCGTCTATAGTTCCCTGGTCTATCTCTCCCACCTTTACTGTGAAGTGGAATGGTATTAGCAGTTCTCCAATTCTCTGGCACCTCCCCTATGGTCAGATTCGAATTAAAATATTTAGTCAGGGTCTTTCCTCTCTTGATCCCAACAGCCGCCTTTGATACAACTCATTCAGACATGGAGATTGGTCCAGATTTATGCAGAACAAAGCCTCAAATTCCTGCTCATATTTTACATCAAACTGTTCAAGAGTTTTCCAGTCCATCTTTTTGAATTCTGTACCTGCATCCTCCTTCTCCCGAGTACAATAGACGTGAAGGTCACATGTTACAATCCATCAATGTTCTCCAGCTTGACACACAGATTGCCCCTTTGGTTTCTAATGGACACTAACTGTTTGCTGATTATTCTCTTCTACTTGTCCGTGTAGAATATCGTGGGATTCTCCCAGATCTCGCCGACTTGTACTTCCTCATGTCCCTCTGTTATTCAGTCCTTTCGATGTTTTTAAGATTCACGACAATCACCTCTCATGTTTTGAAACTCGAGATTACAGGCTGGTTTCCCCGTCAGACAACCTTGCCAACTTAGGGATTCATTGTAAGAATACCTATTGCAGTTCCTCTGTAGTCAGTGTATTCTTTCTTAGTTTGAGATTCCGAACGATACACAATACTCTAAGTTTATTCTTACCAACACTCGATGCAACTGGTGCACAACATCCTCTACATTCCAATTACATTCATATGAATGTAAACCTAATTTTTACTTTCCCATTTGCATATGTTCTTCCCAATACCTCTCGCTTTAACTTTTATTATGAGCTTACTGTTTGAGTTCTTTGAAAATATAAGCTCATGAATATCCAACTATACGTTATACATTGTTTCTTCATTGCCTATGTCTACAAGAATCATCTTCAAACCATTCTAAAATGATGTTTGCCACTTCTTATTTTCCTTTTATCGATACATTATCACATTCCCCAGTTATGTTATCACCTTCTAAATATCGACTAGCATGTTCTTTGTAATCGAGTCCAACCGATACCCGACTGTGGATGACAAGATAACTAGTCTGTAGTTCACAACTCTCTATCTTCATCCTTTCTTAAAGTGTTGGATAATATTTATTACCGTTGCCTTATCCAGACTGGCTAAAAGCCTTTCGGGAATGTGTCGGAAAATAAAGTGAAAATCCGCGATGCACTGAACATGTCTATTACTGCTTCCTCTGAAATTCTTATGTGAAGTACTTCTCGTCTGTCAGATTTATAAATACTCAGTCAAGCTTTTTTTGTCAAAGATGACCTCAACACTGATAAGAATGATCTTAGACTTTACTTACCCAAGTCCCATGGTCACTTGGTATTTCTGGAATAATTTCTGGACATTCTTCCACGAAGATAGACACAAAGAAACTGTTTCTTTTCCTGCGATTTCTCTGTTCTCTGCAATAAATTATCCTGAACGCACACCCACTGTTCCACATTTGACCTTTTTTTCATACATTGATAGACACTTTTTAGCAGTCGTTATGTTTTTCTTTTGTTTGCACGCTTTTTCTCTTTCTGATTTTCTTCTCAGTTTCTTGATCATCCTTTGCTGGGTCCTACATTTCTCTGAATCCATTGGCTTACTGCAACTCTTGGCATTTTTCTAAGCAGTCTCATTTCATCTAATAGGTACAGGATGTTGGGGTTGAAAGTGATAGTTGGAGAGTCGGATGGACCAGACTGATAGGAAGGAAGGTGGACACATAGGAGCATTTAAAAGGGCGGTGCTGACTTGGTAGGTTGGACTGAGTTAAAGTGGGATTTGGGGAAATGGGGAAACCCATGATGATCCCCTGTGGTTGGAGGGTCTAAGGCAGAAGAGGAGGCTTTCTTCCTCCAGGCTTCTAGCGACTCTGATTTGGCGATGGAGCAGGCGTAGGACCCTCTTGTCCTTGGTAGAGTGGGAAGGGGAGTCAAAGTTCTCAGCCACAAGGCGATAGAGTTGTTATATGTCCCAGAGATGTTCTCTGAAAGGATCGACACGTTGACCTCCTGCCTCACCAATGTAGAGAAGACCACATTGGATTTAATGGATGCAGTAGATGAGGCGTTATATCTCCCTTCGCCACCTATCACTTTCAACCCCACCTTCATCTACCTATCGCAATCCCAGCTACCTCCCCCCTGCCGCACCCCCTTCTCATTTATCTCTCAGCCCCCTTGGCCCATAAGCTTCATTCCTGATGAAGCGCTTATATCCAAAACATAGATTTATCTACTCTCAGAATTCTGCCTGACTGTGCTTTTCCAGCACCACACTCTTCGACTCTAGTCTTAAAGCATCTGTAGTCCCCACTTTCTCAACAAAACTTCATGGGTTGCATGACTCAGATTTATAACGGATACTTTAAATAAAACTGTTACAACAAAAACTATCATGTACTTAAACAGCACAAAAGAAAACCAATACATTGTGTTCACTGTTCCCAAAAGGTCCTTTGCAGCAACGTTTTCAATTAGTTATTCTGATAACTCAACACCAATTCCTACATAACCCAATGTTGGGCTCAGTGCTCGACATAATGTTCACGTAAACAATCTCACATATGGTCTTTTTTCCCAGCAATGGCATTCAGGAGGGTTAACACAATTTCAATATAATGTAAACATATATTATTACTGCAGTACTCACAAATGTGAATATCTCATTTTCTGTTTTTTAACATGTCCAGCATTTGTATTGCAGCTTTCTTTTTGATATATAACTCCCATCAATGTTTGCTCCTCCTTGCTGTTTTTACGCTCCACCTTACTAGATTCTGTGGAATCTGAGCGACGTTGGCTCTGGGGAGCTTAATGGGAGAGATCATCTCGCCACATCATTTATGATCTTCTCAAACTTTAATTGCTCTGGATCTCCCGTGATGCTGTGGAATGGAGAAGGACAATGATCTTCCAACAATGCTCTGTATTCCCCCAGAGAGATGAGACAGCTCTAACCTGGGTGGGATCCTTACAGCAGGCTGGTAACGTGTTGCTGCTGCTGTACAGGGTCTGAGTGAGATCTCATCTGGAGTTGTGTGTACAGATTTTTTTCTCTTCAATGAAAAAAGGATGTTGTTATATTGAAAGCAACTCACAGATGATTCCCTCAACTGATTCCTGCAATGAAGCTGCTAGCTTATAACGAAAGGATGATCAGGTTGACCCAGTAGCCACTGGAGTTTACAAAAGTTAAGGGTGATCTTATTTGAACATAGATGACAGAAGGAGTCAACAAGTGAAGCGAATTATACAGATAGTGGAGGAATACATTCCGTTCTCCTGCCTGTTATACAGGAACAACATGAGGAGACCGTTCAATATTTCCATGGAGAAGTATGAGAAGACCCATCAGCCCCTCAAAATGTTACACAACAACAGAAAGATTTCATAATCTCCCAATCCTCTTAAGCATCAACAGGAGGAGGTCACTCTGGCCTTGGAGGTGGCAATATGGGAACACAAGAACGACGTCAGCCCATCGAGTTTGTATACCAACAGGATGATGAGTCCATTCAGCCACACATGGCCCTTAAACAGCAGTTGGAGCAGATTTCTTAAAAACGTGTGACCATTAAATAGGAATTCAAAGAAAACGTAAAGGCTTTCGAAAGGGAAGAACTTATAATAATGGTATACATTAGGGACTAAAGTGTAACAATAAACTATTGTAATTTAAGGCTAATTGTTAGAATCCATTGTTCAGGACATTTGCAAAGTTAAACCACAATCCATCAGAGTCAACATGGTTTTATAAAGACTAAATCGTGTTTGAATTGTTTGCTTTTGTTATTTGAAGATGTCACAAACAAGGTGGAGCGTGGGAATCTTGGAGAGGGAACATATCTGGTCTTCCTGAAGTCATTGGATATGTCGCTTCTCCAAAGAGTAAGTGGTAAGATCAGGCAACATGGGTTTAGGAGTAATTTATTAGCTTGGATGGAGGATTGGTTAACCAACAAAATGGAGTCAGATGTATTAAATGTTTCATTTTCTTTTGGCAAAAGCAATTTGTGGGGTGCCATTGATTTCAGTACTCATGCCTCAACCATTTGCGATCGATGGTATTACTGTACTCGGTTTATGGGATAGAAAATACGATGCCACATTTTCAGATGACACGTGCATTGGTGGGAAATTACTTCGGAATGATGATGCAAGAGATTTTAAAACTATATGGATAGGATAGGTGAATGGGCCAACATTTGGCAAGGAAAATTAAAGTGAATAAATATGGGGCTATTCAAGTTGGCCAGTATAATAGAAAGGCAAAGTATTATCTAAATGGAGAGAAAGTTCAAAGTGCTTATGTGCAGAGGGATCTGAGTGTCTGCTTGCATGTCACAGAAAACCTGCCTGCAGGTACTGCAAGTAATGAGAAATGCAAGCATAAATTCAGTGTTTATTTATAAAAGTATAGAGTAGAAAGGTAGGGAGCGTTGGTGTAGCGATGTAAGGCATTAGTGAGGCTGCAACTGGAGTACAGTTTGGGTGTCCTTCAGAATGAGGTATTTCCATTGGAGGCAATTCAGAAGAGCTTCATTAGATTGATTCCACATTTGAAGTGTTTGTCTTATGAAGAGAAATTGAGCAGTTTAGGCCTATATTCTCGAGTTTATAAGAATGAAAGGAGATCTCATTGAGGTCTGTGAAATGCTAAAAGTAATTGAATGTGTAGATATGGAGTGGATTTTTTTTTCATGTGGCGCAATCTACAACAAGAGAATAGAGTTTTAGGGTGGAGAGATGGCAGGAAAGTCGAACAGAGAGCGCGTTGACATCAGCCTCATCGGGGGGTTGGATTCCTCACAGATGCTCCTTGTTCTTTTTCAACCCTTCGACTGTGTTGCATTGGAATGGGGAAGGAGAGGGTATCATAGAGGAACAGGCACTCAGGATAAATCAGTCTCAATCAGTGAGACAGAACATAACCAGTAGGGTCACATAGTGACCAGCGCTGGGTTCTCAACTATTTACATTCTATATTAATGATCAGGAGGATGGAACAGATATACAGATGCTGAGTTTGGTGATGTCGCTGTGGTAAGCAAGAGATTAAACTATCAAGAGAGGGTGGAGAGTCTGCAAATAGATTCACAGAGGTAAAGGCAATAGATAATAGTTTGGCAGGTGGAATTCAACAAGATATAACCTGTCATTTCATTTACAGGAATAACGGAAAGCAATATGTTACTGAAATGGAGAGGGATTTTAGGACTTATTGATACTGTGTACTAGGGGGTTCACTCAAACCCGTTCAGACATGGGAGATTTTGCTCCATCCCTGATTGTCAGCTCCCAGACACTCCAAGTGACCCAATTGCTCTCCGTACACATGGAATACTTTAACGTGGTTGACTGGTGGTGGGGATGATATTTTGAAACGTGCATCAAGGGCACGGCCTTTATCCAAGATATATTCATTTCTTTCTACCTGGAGACCCAATGACGATGGGAATGGCTGATTGGTTCTGAATGAAGAGACCATGACTGCTGCTAGGACAGTGGGTATTCACCAACATGATGTACTGTGCATGGGCATACTGTAACGTTAATAGAGAGAGAGAGAGAGCTCCTTCAGTTCCTCCACCTCTCCCCATTGACATGGGTATTCTGCAGATGCCATGCACACCATCGGGAATACCACTATACTGAATACATCCAGCAGCTCCCTGCTGTGGGATAAACAATGTATTTACCTCATCCACCATACATACCATCCATCACCGAATGGTGACATCAATGTTCAGATACTGGGAAATGATGGATATGTCACCTAGTTCTGCCAAGAAAGTTATGGATCATAGAAGCTGAATGAAACAGTGACCCTAACAGCCACTGGCAGCACCACTCGCTCCTGGGTGTGATGCTGCAGGACGTGTTGAAGGAGGTGACATCACTCTGTGACCAGCTCCTTGTTCAGTCAGGGTCCCCTCACTATCTGCTCCTGGGTTAAGTGTAGCTTGGGAAGCTGTTCATGGAATAATTGGGGTGGATACAGCAGATCCTTTTCCCCACACACACTCACTCCGTGGTTCCAGAGTTTCCTTTCTCTGCAGCCTCTGCTCATTTATTGTTCATGTTGCAGGCTCAGATGCTGTAACTACAGTCCCCATGCTCCATCCAGAATTGGGTCACCAAATCCTCAGGTCTCCCTGAATGTCTGAGGCAGCTCACAGCATATCCTCCAGCAAACCATCCCCAGCTACTCCACTAAATTTTCAAAAACAGGATTCAGTCAGAAACCCCTCTGCTACAAGTGTTGTGGACCAGACCAGATCCCCGCAAAATATTTTAAGAAGGCCGCTTAGACCCAAACCTATTCTTATTTTAAACATAGATGTAAAGTGTGCGTTCCGGATATGTTGTGACTGGTCGAACCTCTCGACATTAAGCAAAATATAATCTATTCAAATGTTTTGTTTAAAATCCAATCGAAGAAAAGAACATTTTGGGATTGCTTATATGTTGGAACACTTATACAAACAATAGATACTGTACCTTCTTGGTATACACTGCTTGGCACAAAAATATATTCAAATACAGATTCTTACATACAATTTTTTGAATGCTGCAGATAAAAACAAAACGAGAAAACCTGGTCTGGGAGAGCTGGCAACTGCCCTTCGATTATTACCACCATTTAATAAAACCTAAAGCCCTCCTCAGTTATTTATTTAAACTGTGTTCAGACAGCAGATCTGCACCTCTGCCTTTATAACGTCTTTACACTGATAGTAAACTCACAACTCACCTTTAATAAAATGATCCAACAATATACAAAAATGGATTAATTTTAGACCTGCTAATCGTCCTCTATTAGTAGACTGAAATGCATTTATATTACACTGACTCTGAGCATACAAATGTTCACAACTAGATTCGATTTCAGTCATTTTACTCCTGCCACAGAATGCTTTTGTCTTTCTTCATCCAAGTCTCCACAACGTGTCAAATCTTAGGTTTCTCGCCCTATCAACGGTATAATTTCAAATTGAATAGCAGCAATAATAAGCTCAATCGCAACAGACTGGTATTCGTCGCCCTAAACTTCTTCAATAACTTTAAGGGGTCTCGATCAGTGATACAGATTTGTCTCAGATATGTTATTGGCAATTGAAATGGTGAAATGTTGTAACGGCAACACCAAGCTCAAGGCCTCCTTCTCCATTGTGGAATAAATCTGTTGATGTTTCCACTGGACGCTCCAACCACACATTACGGAATGGAGCACTTCTCATCTCTCCAATAGTCCTTCTGAATGACATAGCTCCTCATGTCTCAGCATAAAAGAATTACGTGCTTCTGTGCCTCTTAATGCTGTATCTCCTTTTCCTGCTACTCCTGGCCTATGCCAATAAACCTTACTCTCACAGGGATATGTTTTAAGAAGATCTCGCACATTCTTCTCAATCCCTCACAGAAACCAGCCTTTGATTTCTGAACCAAATCATTATCATCAGCCATTTCAGCTTCAAATCTTGCCATTTTAACTCTCTGCTCTTCGACACGAGTTGTCATGACTGCTGGAAGTGAATTGTTGAACTTCTCCAAAACAGGAATCTCTCTAAGAGTGCCATAGCTTTGTTCTGTTTTTAATGCCCTTCCCCACTTTTCAAAATTAATTTGTTTGATTCTTTCAAACTCAATGTGCGTTTAACCAGGGACGCTATTTTAGATTCTTGAAACACTGTCTTTCGGCTTCTGGCACAAGCTCATATACACTTCACATGGCTTTCTTCACCTCCTCCTCCTCCTCAGACACCTCCTCCGATAGGAATGCAAATATCTATCAGCTTTGTTTGAATCAACTAAATCCACATGGTCACTGGGCACTGAATTTGTTTCGCCACTTTCTCAAATGAAATTAGAAAGGCTCCCACATTCTTCTCATCAAATTTAGATAATGCCTGGGTTTATTTAAACAGATCTCCATCAGGCCTTTGGCTACTATGGGGTTGCTCATCCTCACTATTCTCCTTATCCAGCCTACCGTTTACCTTCATCTCCATCTTATATGTCAACTTTCCTCTCTAATTACTAACTTTTGAAGTTGAAACTCTCTGCTTTTCTTCTCTCTTTTTCTTTCTTTCTTCTTCATTTCCTTTTCTTTTATTTCTACTTTTCATCATAATTCAAACAGTTTCAATTCCTTCTCATATGCAAGGCGCCTCATTTGAAATTGAATTCTAGACATTTCCAAAGACTTTGATGGCGGTTCCACCAAATGTAATTGCCAAGCTCTAGCTGTAATTATCTCTCATTTTCTTCAGACAAACACAACCCCAACTCCAGCTTGTCTGCCAATCCCTACAGCTTTGCCTTCATTACCTTTTGTAAGACCCCCAACTTCATTTCTTCCACACCCAGAGAACTCTTATTGACTGAAAGAATCTTTATACACAAAACACTGTTTAAACCAACCGAATTCAACATCCGGAACAAAAGACACGAACAACTACCATACGCAACCTTTGAACGCAATAGCCTCCCGGTGCATACTCTCCAGTGTCTGCATGAGCTTATTCTGGATTCTCTGGTTTCCTCCCACAACCCAAAGATGTGCATGTCAGGTGCATTGGTCATGGTTAGTTGTTCAAAGTTTTCAGGGATGTGTGGGTTAGGTGCCTTAGTTGAGGTAAATGTGTAATAATAGGGTAGCGGAATGGGTCTGTGTAGGTTACTTCTCGGAGGGTTGGTGTGGACTTGTTGGGTCGAATGGCCTGTTTGCACACTGTAGGGATTGTAATTCTAAACCCGTTTGGTATCGATTTAGAACCGGACAAGAGACCCCAGTTTGCTATAGACCAACCAGACTGACTCAATCTATTTTAAGAGGGTAGTTTGGATGCCAACCTTTCCTTATTTTAAAGCTAGATGTGAAGTGGGAGTTGCAAATGTGATGCTACTAGTCAAACCACTCACCATTTAGCAAAACACAACATACTTAAAGCCTCTAATGAAAATCCATACAAAATGAAGAGGAATTTAGAATAATTTAACTATTGGAAACCATTACCGCATAATGGATAGAGTACCTTCGACAAATGAACTGTTCCAATATACCAACATCCGATAAACACATCTCTTGGAAAAATGGAACATTGAGACATACATTCTTGCATAAAGTTCTCCAATTCAGGAGGAAACAGCATCAAGTCAGGTTTCAGAGAGGGGAGCTGCTGGGGATAAATTACTAGACCGTTGTTACTGCTATTTATTATAAACTCTAAAAGTGTCGTAAGTCATTTACTTCAGCCGTTTTCAGTAGGCAGTTTTGGCCTTTAAGATCTCTTATTTAAAGAAAGGAGAAAATAATCTTTTTTTAAAAGTGACAGCATTGTCACACACTTTGGATCCCTGGCCCTTTATTGGAGGGGCTTCCTCGATCGGAAGATCACCTGAGAGGGAAAAATACAGGTACAGGCCAAGTTACAAGGCTGTGTTTCATAACTTCTGAAACACCCCTGTCCATGGACCATCACACGGGACATACTGGGAAGTGAACAACAGCCTGACACAGACCATTTCACTGTTTCTCAGCTTCACAATGCCAGCACTCGATACACGAGAGAGCCATAAACAAAGGCCAGGGAAAGAAACAGAGGGACAGAAAGATTCACATTAAAGACAGAAAGAGACAGTTAATTAACTGAAAAGATGTTGTGGAAATATGGGGAAAAAGACAGGGCAGTGGGACTAACTGGAGAAGTGAGAATCTTCGAGAGTAAACTTAAAAGAATGAGAACATTGAATAAAGGCATTGTCAGATCAGCTGGAATAGTTTGTTACATCAAATTCTGAATCTGCTTCAGAGAACACGACAAACAACACAAACTGGGACAAGATGACAGCCCAGCATGGAGAGCTGTGCAGAGAATGCTAGTGTGTTGCTCAGTAAGCTGCACTATCTGCCCAGCACAGAGATTATTGCAAACTTTACTATCATATGCTAACTATACTCGCATCAAATGACTGCATTGTCGACAATGAGAAGGGTTGCTGTGTATGTGTTCATCAGAGACTGAAAGAGAGTGTGTGTGTGCGCGATTGGCGTGGTTGAATGCGAAACTCATTGTTTGAGAAGGAACGCACACGGAGGAAACTATTTTAAATAAGAACAACTGGCAGGCTTTTTGTTAATCAACAGAGAGAGAACGGGAGAAGTTTCATGGACAGATACGGTAAAGTGGTTGAGAATGTCAAAATAAAGGTATTGCCAGAAAAAAACAGCAATATACATCGGCGTGCGGTTGAATGACAGATGGATGGGAGTTTGGTGTGAGGTCGAATCAGATTTGTTTCGGCAGGTTGGAAGCCGGGAGCATCAGCAGCAGATTTTTGGCTTCAATAAGACTGTACTTCGTAGCTCAAGGTTCAAACAGCAGATGGACTAAACCAGTGAGATATATTCTGGAGTGGGGAGTATTTCAAGTTAGAAATGATCAGGATATGGTGTCATGAATCAGCTCATGGTCAAAGGGATCTCCCACTGTTGTGACTTGTCTGCTTCAGTCGCAGATATTGGCCAGGGATGGGATGGAAACAGTGGCAGGAAGTGGAGTTTGTAACCAGAACAGTAGAGAGTGACCTCCCTGCTCTTGATATTTAAATAACAAAGGCCATGATACATTACATTGTGGTTCTCCGCTGGAACTGAGTAGGTCAACATAGAGAGTAACACTGCCAGAGCAGAGATGGAGGCAGTAATTGAACACATTCATTAATGTAGTTAGTAGTGGTCTGTAGAGTGAATATCTGGATTGAGAGTTTCAACAGTAAATTAATAGCGACAAGAAGTGTAGACTATATCAAAGAACAGTAATAGAGTCATAATCGGTTTTTAGAACAAAACAATCTGAACGTTGACGCTTACCAGGAACACCAACGATAGCCAGGAAAGGATAACAAAAATATAGAATAATGAGAAGAGCATAATAGATCCGCCATGATAATGATAATCAATAAAATGCAGAAAGACGTCTAACATAAATGTATAAACTCCTGTCTATTGTTGAAACTTGCCAGTCGAATGTTTCCAGATTCTGATACATTTTTGACACATTCCAGTCTCATGTTCTCAGATACTGATCTCTCCTTCCCCTCTCTCTGGGTCTGCTGTTCCCTGTCAGTGCTGTCGGTGATGCTCCCGCTCATGTTATGGGATACCACATTGAACGGCGCCATTTATCATTAAACGATGGAAACCCTCCACTGAGATAATTAGAATCCATGGAGATTGGCATTAAGAACGAACACTGGGAAAATTAGCAAAGGCTACGACAACGGATGAATTGGCACTGCAAAACAATCAACAGACAGGAGTGTTCCCTCCCAGTTGGGGAACACTTCAGTGGTCCAGAATATTCAACCTCGGACCTTCTGGTGACCATCCCTCAAGGTGGATTTCAGGACAGGCAGCAGCGAAAAGTGGCCGAGCAGAAGGTGATTACAAATTTCGGTTCCCATAGGGAGTGCCTCAACTGGGGCCTTGGGTTCATGTCACATTGCAGGTGACCACCATTGCACTACACACACACGCACACACACACACACAAACACACACACATACACACACACACAGAGGCAATCCTATGCACACACATATTTACGGACGCATATGTACATGAACACGCACGCAGACACACACACACCCTTACAGACACACATACTCTCACAGGCATCCGCTCAGAGACTTAGACCATTCTACACTCATGCATACACATATACACTCTCTCTCACTGATACTTAAGCCCCCCACCCCAGACATACACACACACTCCCACACTCACACATGCACCCCCTCACAGACTTAAGACACTCTACATCACTACACACACATATACACTCCCTCTCACACTCACAATCCCCAACTAAGAGAAACACACAAATACATACCGACAAAGACCCACAGACACACATATATTTTGTGGGGTGAACTCGTACTTGCAGAGTTACATTGTACTTTGCTCAAAAACTGCATGCATTCATGTCGAACTCTGAGCTCAAAAACTGCATGAATTCATGTAAAAATCTGTTATCTCACTTTTCAGATTAAAATCAATCTAAACATTATGGTATAGACAGGGAACACAGGGACTAAGACCTTCAAAATATTGTCTAACTAACACTCGTTGTTTCTGCTAACCTGAGAATGCAACTTTAAAAGAAAAAGGTTTTATAATTTACACATGAAAGAAATGAAACTATCATTATATTCGAACAGATGAAAGACTCAACAAACAATCAAGGTATTTTTCAATGTATAATTTCAGTTACATCACGCTGTAAATTTTTGCGATAAATTCTGTGCCTTAGATGTGTGTCCTCCACTATCACCTGATGAAGGAGCAATGCTCTGAAAGCTAGTGTGCTTCCAATTAAACCTGTTGGATGAAAACCTGGTGTTGTGTGATTTTTAACTTTGTACACCACAAGCCAACACCGGCATCTCCAAATCATGACTGAACAAACAGGCTCAGTTAACCAGTTCCACACATCATTTTTCAAATCACTATAAAAGGGAACATTTACTGGGTTTGGAAGGAATGGATGAGGGTTGCTGAGGGATGCACCAAAAATCTTTAAATCTTTTGAATCTTTTTTAAAAACTTGTATATGAGAGTATTAAAAGGCACTGCAGTGGTCTATATGTGTTCCACTCTGTTTATGAAAGGAGGCAATTATAAAATAACAGATCGGTTGCATAAAAAAAAGTCAGGTGGGCAAGTTTCTCGATACCTTAACTCAAAGTATAATACTTATTGACCAGTGTGAGGCTCCTCCTGGTTTTAAGTGCCCTGTTATCAAATCCTTTCATAACCTTGAGACAGAGCATTGCGACTGCTGCTTAGGAACAGGCCGAAGCAATTCTGTCCCTATGGGTCTCTTACAAAGGGATACGAGACGGCCATTCATCCCATATTAGTCTGTTGCTACTTGAAAAAGTGGAACTCTAAAATATTGGCACATTTTGCCAACAGAATCATTCAAAACGAAGAGATATGTCACTGCAGCTGTATGAGGTGCTACTGAGAGGGCAACCTGGAGTACATTGTGTTGTTTGTGCTTCTGTAGCTGAGAAGGGATGGACCTCCATTAGATAGAGTTTATCGGCTGGTCATACTCCACGGGTTGCTGTCTCATTTAATGTCTCGGGTCTGTTACACAAGGGCAGGAGGAGCAAGAGCAGGATGAGGCCATTCAGCCTTTCCAATCTATTACAGAGGGCCACGAGGAGCCCATTCAGCCTCCCGAGCCTGTTACAGAGGGGCAGGAAGTGTTTATTTAACTTTCAAGTCTGTTACGCATAAATATTAATTTTGCATTAGTTTTGGAATAGGAAAGACCTGATGTTAACATTAAAGTTCTAATTTTGAACAAGGCCTATTTTGAAAGTATTAATTGAGCCCTGTGAAAGGCTGATTGGAATACCCTATTCACAGGTAAAGGGATAGTTGAAAAACGAAAGGCCATCAAAACCTGGTTTCGGAGAGTCCAGAGCCAACGTGTTCCCATTAGTGAGAGGGGCAAGGCTGGTGCGTGCAGGGAGTGCTGGATGGCTAGATATATTGATGGTCCGGTCAAGGTAAGGAAGGAGGCATATGTCAGGTAAACAGAGAAGAGATCAAGTGAATCCCGAGAGGTGTCTAAGAGCAGCAAGTGTACAGTCAATGGGGAAATCAGGCCAGACAAATGTGGACAAGGGATGGCTTTAGAAATATGGTTAACGAGGTATTTAAGAAATTATACAAATCCTTTTATGTCAAAAGATTAACTAGGGAGAGAATAGGGCCCCTTTAATATCAGTAAGGCTACCTGTGTATGGAACCACAAGAGATTGGAGGGATATGAAACATGTATTTCTTCTCAGTATTTAATGTGGGGGAGGTTACAAGAGCGAGAGAATGAAGAAATATATAGTGATACCTTGAAAGTGTCTATATTACAAGGAGGTGTTGGACATTTTAAAACACATAAAGGTGAACAAATCCCTGGGACCTGATCAGTTGTTTCCCAGATGTTTGTGAGAAGCTAGGAAAGGGATTGTTCAGCATTTTGCTGATATATTTATAACATTGATTTCCACAGGTGAGGTGTCAAAAGACTGGAGGGCTGCTAACATAGTGTCATTATTTAAGAAAGTAAGGGGAAAAAGCAGTTAACTATAGATCGGTGACCCTGACGTCAATGGTGAATAAATTGTTGTAGGGGATTTCGAGGAAAAAGATCCATATGCATTTGGATAGACAAGGACTGAAGAGGGTTTTGTACATTTGAGATCAGGTCTCATTTACTCGGTGGAATTTTTAGAGGAAGTGATGAAGATGATTGATGAAGGCAGGGCAGTGGATGTTGTCTTTATGGAACTCAGTAAGAAAACCACGCTGTTCTACATGGTAGACTGGGTAGCAAGGTTAGACTGCCTGGAATCCAAAGGAGAACTCGTCATTTAGATCCAAATTTTTCTTGAATATTGGAAACAGGGCATGACAGTGGACATTTGTTCATTAAACTTGGAGACCTGTGACCAGTGGCGTGCCGCAAAGATCAATAGTGGGTCCACTGCCTTTTGTCACTTATACAAATCATTTGCATTTGAGTATATAAAGTATGGTCAGTACGTTTGTAGATAATACCAAATTGCTTGGTGTCGTCGACAGTGAACAATGATCTCTCAGACTATAATGGGACTTTGCTTAGATGAACCGAGGAGTGGAAGATGGAGTTTATTTTAGATAAATGTGAACTATTGCATTTTAGCTAGATAAGTTAAGGCAAGACATACCGGTAGGATTCTGTCGAAAGCTG
The DNA here is from genome assembly GCF_047496795.1 of Chiloscyllium punctatum. NCBI lineage: Eukaryota > Metazoa > Chordata > Chondrichthyes > Orectolobiformes > Hemiscylliidae > Chiloscyllium > Chiloscyllium punctatum. The sequence continues at coordinate 2,502,833 of NC_092790.1, read as the reverse complement.
CCAATCAAGGAGAACTCCATTGAAATTATCGAATTCCTACAGTTAGGAAAAAGGCTTTTCGGCTCATCGAGGCCACACCGAACCTCTAAACAGTATCCTACTGGACAAACCCCGACCCTAACCCTCTGAGCCTGCATTTCCCATGGCTAATCCACCTCGCCTACACATCCCTGGGTACTTTACGCAATTTGGCATGGCCAATCTACCCTTATCTGTGTATCTTTTTACTGTCGGAGGAAAACATAACATCCGGAGGAAACTCATGCAGACACGGGGAGAATGTGAATTCTCCACACAGCCAGTCATTCAAGGATGGAATTAAACCCAGATCGCTGCGCTCTGAAGCAGTTATGCTAGTCACTGAGATACTGTGGCACCTTGTGTTGCAGGTTCTCCGTTCATTGAAAGTGCTGTCACAGGTCGACTGCGTAGTGAAAAAGGCACTTGGTGATCTTCCCTTTTTGGTCCGTGCTTTGAATCTAAACATTTTCACGATGTGTTGCATCTGTACAGGACATTCGTTTGGCCACTTTTGTAATACTGTCTTTAATTCTGGTCTCCCTGCTGTCGGAAAGATGTTGTCAAACCTGAAAGGGTACAGAAGAGATTTAAAATAATGTTGCAGGTGTGGGAGGTTAGAGTTGCACGGAGAGTTTGAATAGGCAGGGACCATTTTCAAGTGTTGAGGTTGAGGGGTGACCTGAAAGACGTTTATAAAAGCATGAGGAGCATAGATAAGGAAAACAGTCAACGTCTTTTACCCAGGATAGGCGAGTCCAAAATTAGAAGACAAAGGTTTAAGGTGAGAGGAGAAAGATTTAAAAAGGAACATGAGGGACAACATTTTCACACAGAGACTGCTGTGTTTATGGATTGAACAGCCAAAAGAGGTGGTGGAGGCAGTTATAGTTACACCATTTAAAAGGCATTTGGATGGATACATGCATGAGAAGTGTTTAGAGGGAGATGGGCCAAGTGCTGTCAAGGAGGACGAGATTTATTTAGGACATTTGGTCGGAATGGGCGATCAGACCGAAAGGTATTTTTCCGTGCTGAACATCTCTCAAATTCTATTGCCTCTTGAGTGTATAATACAGGAACAGGAAGAGGCTATTCAGCTTCTGAATTCTGTCAGGCAACTTGTTTGTTCAATTGCTGAGAGTAAAATACAAAAATACATCATTCCGATTTTGATGGTGTTTTACAGAAACAGGGGAAAGGCTTTTAGTCAAGAGAAGCTGTAAGTAATGTGAAGAGGCCATTCAGGACCTCAACTCCATTCCACAGGAGCAGCAGGTGAGCACAGAACTATTGGAACCTGTCAGTCAGTAGCAGGAGGGGGACATCTACTTTCGCAAACCTTGGATCATGAGGCACACAGCTGCACAAGATTGGGGCACAGGAACAGGACACAGTCATTGAACTGCTTGAGACTGTGACACAGGGACAGGAGGGAGTCACTCAGAGCTCGAAACTGGGGCACAGGGAAATCTGGAGGTGAGAGAGGCTCCAGCATCCTGTTATGCAAGGACAGCAGGAGGTGACTCACTCCCCTCCAATATGGGACACTGGAAGAGAAGGGGAGTTTGCTTGGAACAAACAGAAATATATGAAAAAGGTTGCATTAGTGGTCCATTCAATCCTGCCCCAACATTCACTAAGACCACGGCTGATCTGATTGTGATTCCCTCATTCCATTTTATGGAGACTGCCCTCTCTGCAGCTCCATTTTTTGGTCAAATTGCAGACTCAGATACTGTAACAATACTCACCATGACTCATCCAGAAGGATGGGTCTAACTGGATGAGTCAGGATTTGAGGGGTCCAATGACCAGAATGAAAACACAACATAAAGGTGTGGTCAGATGTTTCGAACTCTCACATTCGCAATCCAACTCGCATAACCAGCCCATCCATTACATATTCGGGATGGAGCAATGTGCAGATCCGGCTAGTGTACAGCTGTATAAAACCCAGCAATGTCCAGAGTGAAACACTATGCAGCCCACACCAATGCTTGATCTATAACCCTTGACTAAATGTTCAGTGTGGGGAGATGTGCAGTCCGCACTGGTTCATTCATATACAAACACAGGCTGTTGCATTGTTCGGTAACACTGTATTAGATCACTGCCCAGTGTGGAGAAACATGTAACCGATGCTGGAAGTGACAGAATGTGCAGTTCCCATCCATTTCCAGCTCCATATCTGCACTCTACCTTGACAAAGGGTGCTGCGAATGTGAAAATCAATGTGAGGAAGTGATATAAATGGAAACAATTTAAATACCAATCGTTCTGAGTAAGGCGCATATCACTCTAGTATTTAAAGTTGAAATAACTGAGATAATATCCAATGAGGTTTTGTGAACGGTGCAACGGATTAAGAGGAGGATGGTGATGTTATAGTGGTTGCACTAAAAGCCTCCAAATAATCAATGGGAATTAGAGGAACAAATATTCAGGGAGACTGGCGAGACTTGCAGGAGCAATAGGGTTGTTATAATAGGTGATTTTAATTTTCCTAACGCTGACTGGAACCTCCAGATGGTTAGGAACTTAGATGGAACGTAATTTGTTAAGTGTGTTCAGGAAAGCTTCCACAAGCAATATAGAGAGGTTCCTATTGGGGAAGGGACAAACTCGAACTACTGTTGGGAAATAAGGTCGGATAGGTGACGGAGGTAAAGTGGGCGAGCATTTTGGGAATAATGACTAGAGCTTATTGGTTTTAAAAGGGTAATGGTAGGGACAAAATTGGTCCACAGAATCAAGTTCTAAATTGGGGAAAGGCGTATGTTGTTGGAATTAGACAGAGGATTGCAGGGGATGATTGGAGTAGTTTGTTTCGAGGTAAAACGATCCCGGGCAAGTAGGAGGGCTTCAAAAGTGAGATAGTTCGAGTTCAAGGTCTATATGTTCCTGTGAAAATGAAGGGAAAGTGAGTATGGAGGAGAGAACCCTGAATAACAAGAAATATTGAGGCTCTGACCAGAAAACAAATGAGGCGTGGCTCAGGTACAGGCAGCTGGGACCAATGGAATCCCTGGAGGTACACAGGGGATACAGGAGTTTACTGAAGAAGGAAATCGGCAAGGCGAAAATAGGGTAAAGATAGCCTTGGCTGAGCAGAGTAGTGTGAATCCAAATTCTGTATAGGAAAGAAAAAGAACAACCAGAGAGAGAATACGACGCCTTACAATCCAAAATAGGCATGCATGTGTAAAACCTCAAGACATGGGTCAGGTCCTCAATTCCCCTCGTGTGTTTATCATGAAGAAAGACATGAAGACCTGTGACCTTTGCGAGGTCAGTTGTGATATCTTGGAACAGTCCATATCACAGTATAGGTAAAACCAGCAAATCTCCATGCCACTATATTCGCCCCTTTCCAATTTAGGTGGAATCCGACCTTCTGGTACAGGTTCGTTCTACCCCAAAAGAGATTCCAGTGATCCAAAAATGTGAATACTTCTCCCATACACCAGCTCCACAGCCATGCATTCAGCTGCTCTATCCCTCTATTCCTGCCCTCACTAGCTCGTAGTGCAGGGAGTACTCCAGATATTACTACTCTCGAGAACCTCCTTTTTAAATTTCTGCCTATCACCCTGCAATCTCCGTCCATAATCTCAAACTTTTGCCTTCCTATGTCGTTGTTTCCAATTTGGACAATAACCTCTTGCTGTCCCCTCTCCCCAGTGAGAACATTCTGCACCCTTTCTGAGACATCCTTGATCCTGGCAACAGGGAAGCAACACACCATTCCTGCTTTATTCTCTGCTGGCCACAGAACCGTCTATCTACCTCAGACTAGCGAGTCCCGTAACACAACTGACCTCATGGAATCCGACGTATCCCTTGTAGCATTACAGCCAGTCTCCATACCAGAAACTTGCCTGTTCGTGCTACGTTTCCCTGTGAATCCATCACCCGCTACATTTTCCAAAACAGCATAGTTGTTTGAAACGGGGACAACCCCAGGAGACTCCTGCACTAGCTGATTAACTCTCTTGCCTTTCTTGGAGTTAACCCATCCATGTAACTGTATCGAAGACTTTCCCCCTTCCTATAACTGCCATCCATCGCATACTGTTGCTGTTACCAATTCTTCATTGTCTTAAACTTTCTCTCCAATCGATCCATTCGATGTGATAGGATTCACAACCAGAAGCATTTATTGCAGATATAATCCGCAGTGACCCTTAAATCCTCCTTAAACTCCCACATCTAACAAGAAGTGCATATGATTCTGCTAAGGCCCTTTGTGCTCCTTCACAATCGACAGACCCAGAAGAAGAAAACTGTCTTATTCATCTACAAAACACTGTCCAAGGTTATATTAATATTTATGGCTTATATTTTAAGATTAATCTAGAGACATATCTCAAAAACATATAATGAAGGAAGAATCCACTCAACTCACTTCTGCAAACTTTCTGTAGGACTCTGATAAAAAAATTCACTATCTGGCTGGGAACTTTGCTCAAACAGTTCCTCCAAACCAGTTGTAAATTTCACTGTTTGTTAATTTCCCTAGAGGCACTCCGATATCCAGCGATACATGAATTCAAACAGCAAAGGCAGTAACTGTGTAGGTACGCTGTCCTGTCAGTTTCTTCCCCTCACCATGAGCTTCCTTTGTCCGTTCTTTTCCCTCTTAAAACTGCTGTTTCTTTGACTTTTTTTTTCCCAAAGTTCCAAAACAATGCAAGAGAATACAAAACAGTAATTGCTGCTTCTGGAATTCGAGGAAATCACCTCCAACACCTAAAATAGCTCAAAAAAGGATCAGCTATTATAGCCAGAAATGTTCCCCCCCCCCCCCCCCCAGACTTCTGAAAATCCAAACACACTACTTCCACTGGTTGTCTGTGGTCTATGCTGCAAGAAACAACTTCAAGTAATTCCGAAGTTTGTCAGGTATGACGTCTCTGTCAGAAATCCATTGTGATTCTCTGCAATTTTGCTGTTCATATCTCAGTACCCAATATCACATCTTATATAATGGATTGCAACTCTTTCCATACATATGTCAAATTAATTGGTCTGCAGTCCTCCACATTATCTCTTCTTCCATGTGTACATAGATGAATCATATTTACTACCTTTCAGTTATCTACAATGGCTCTGGCCTTTGCAGGATCTGCGAGAAAATAAAACACAGTCACCGACAGTTCAATTCATATGCTCCTTTATTTCTGACATTTTGATATGAAGCATATCTGGCCCATTAGACTTACCAATGATCAATCTAGCTCAATTTTCAAGTGCTACATTGTTGCTAATATAAATTGACTTCATATCTTTAATTTCACAAGTCCCATGTGATCACTTGCGTAACACAGAGATTTCCTGGCGCTTTCTCCATGATGGCAGATGCAAAGTAGCTGGTTAGTTTCTCTGCCATTTCCTTGTTCCCCACGGTAAATTCTCCTATACCTTACAAATTTCCACATTTGGCCTTACTTTTGTTTTCTTTGGGATATGGATCGTAGATTTGAGCAGTCTGTGTGTTTCCTGTTTGTTTGTATTCATGTCCTTTTTGATTTCCTTAACACTTTCTTCATCCTTATTTTCAGAAATGTAAATCTCTCAGAATATTCAGGAGTCCACAAGATCTGGAATTCTTCTGAAGCTGCTTCCTTAGATTTAATGCAATAATTAATTTCTTAGGAAAACTATTAATGAGTCCCTTTCCCTTTCTTTGGTGTTTGTAACTTCGTGATATGTCCGTATTTTTAAGACTTTACAGTATTTCTGTCACTAACAGCCATTGTTTGTCTCACACTAAATGTTATTTTGTATTTTTCCAATTCACTTGACCCTCTGGCCTTCGGGTTTCCATGATGTTTGAGTGTAATGTTCAAAAATTCTATATTGCTTGTAGGCGCCGTGTTAAATGCAACATATTAATGTCAGGATTGCCCAATAGCTGCCTCAGAGCACGGGAAGTAATGAGTCCTTCTGACCACACAACACCACGCCCGAAATAACCTGCTCTCTACTTTGGTTCACAACACACTCTTCAGCCTACCTCATATACACATGAAATAGATTTTTTACAGCATTAGCAATCATTTAGTTAACGCAGTTTAGGTGCAATTTTAGATCATCCAGTATTACTGCAGCACCCACGATATTTGCAGATCTAATTTCCAGAGAATTGGATGCACAAAATGGCACAACAGTTTTGGTTTAGATATGTAAGGCACCAATGTGTGACAATCATTGTTGTTTGCAAAATCCATACAAACTGATTCTGAAGAAGCTGTGGGATGTGCTCTGTGGTATTATTGTGATAGACGTGGACAAGACATTAGGGAGGCTCACCCCGATGCTGAGATGATCTGAAGAAATGAACATCCATACAGGACAAGCAACAATAACCTTCGCCGCTCGGCCAGGACAAATGTCTCCCTATTCTCTCTACTCCCTCACACTCTCTGTATATCTGTTACAGCACCTACCCCCGAAAAAGGCTCTTGCTACACCACTCTCACCTTTGCATGCAACACTCTCTTTCCTTCACTCTCTGTCACTGAAAGCAAATCGAGATTTAATTTATTGTTTTGCCAACACTGAACCAGTGAGACAATTTGATGAGGGGAGATAAAAATGCAAACATTTTGAAAATTGGGGAGAGAGCAGATGCAAATCGAGACGGAACAAGCCTAGGGATCAACCATCTTACTCCGCAAGAAATTAGGAAATACTCACTATCATATATATTTTTTCATATGAAACATATTCACAGTGAACAGAAATACGAAGACCCAGGGAATTCAGCAGCCAGAAGAGTAACATCACAGAGGACGGCAGTGGCTGTGTGGCTGCGAAATTAAGTTGATGTAATCTTCATGAGTGTCTTATTGAAACAGCATGTTGTGAGAGATTTGGGGGCAGTTGTGGGGGGTGGGTTGGTTAAAGTTGTAAGTAGTTGTGGCGTAATGTTCACTTTTACAGTTGAAATAAATTGGCGTTATTTTCTTTAAGTAGTAGATTTTAGGAGTTCTCTGTCACTCATATTCTAATAGATTACGAGGTGAGTTGAGTTTTCCTGGGTGTTTTGTTTAAATAACAGAGGCATTCACCACCATGTCATAACACTTGCAAAGGCCAACAGAGAGCAAAAAAAAGGAATGAGTAGGTTAAATATGAGGGTAAGTAAGCCGGTCATGTAAAGAAAGACTCTAAAAGCTTCTTTCGATACATAAAGGGCAAACAAGAGGCAAAAATGGGCTTGTGATCGCTAGAAATTGACACAGGAGAGATAGTAATGTCGAACAAGGAAATGGCTGAGGAGCTGAAAAATTACTTCGTATCAGTCTACACGGTTGAAAACACGAGTAATATCCCAAACATTGAAAAGACTTAGTGGACAGACCTGAGTAAGGTGGCCATCGCCAAGGAGAAGGTGCTAGGAAAACTGGCCTGAAGGTAAGTAAATCACCTGGACAAGATTTACTCCACTCCAGAGCTTTAAGGCAGATAGCTGATGAGACAGTGGAGGCGTTGGTGGTGATCTTTCAGGAATCTCTCGAATCAGGGACATTCCCAGAGGACTGGAAAATCGCTAACGTGATACCCCTGTTTAAAAAATTAAAGCAAAATACGGAAAATGACTAATCTAAACTTGGCTCTGAGTAAAATCCTGGAATCCATTGTGAAGGTTTATATTTCTGAATACTTGGATGTGGATGGTAAATTAGGACAAAGCTAGCATGGTTTTATCAAGGGGAGGTCATGCCTGGAAAATCTGCAAGAAAACCTTCAGGATGTAACGAGCATTTAGACCAAGGACAGCCAATGGATGTCTTCCACCTGGACTTCCAAAAGATCTTTGACAATGTGCCGACAGGAGGCTACCGAGTAAGGCAAGGGCCCATGGTGTTAGAGGGAAAGTGCTAACATGGACAGAGGTTTGGCTGTCTGGCAGGAAGCAGGGAGTGTCGATAAAAATGTCCCTCTCCGGTTGACATTCAGTGACAAGTGGTGTTCCAAAAGGCTCAGTGTTGGGACCACAACTTTTCACTTTATACATGAACGATCCAGATGAAGGATCTGAAGGCATTCTTTCTACGTTTGAAGATGAAACAAAAATAGGTATAGGGACAGGTAACGTCGAAGTGGCAGGGAGGCTCACGAAGGATTTGGATAGGTTAGGATAATGGGCAAAGAAATGGCAAATGGAGTACAAAATGGGAAATTGTGGGAACATGCACTTTGTTAGGAAGAATAAAAACATGGACTACCGAGAAAATTCAGATATCTGAAGTGCAAAGGGACTTGGGAGTTCGACTGCAGGATTCTCTCAATGAAAACTTGTAGGGTGTGTCAGTAGTTAGGAAGGCAAATGCAGTGATGGAAGTTATTTGGAAAGGATTTGAATATAAAAGCAGGGACGTACTTCTGAGGCTCTATAATGCTCTTATTAGACCATATTTGGAGTATTGTGCGCTGTTCTGTGCCTCATATCTCAGGAAGAATGTGCTAATCTTGGAATGGGTTCTCAGAAGGTACATGAGAATGGTCCCAGGAACGAAAAGCTTAACATATGAGAACTTTTGAGGACGCTAGGTCTGTTCTTCATGGAGTTCAGAGGGATGTGGGGTGATCTAATTGAAACACACAGAATGCTAAATGGCTTGGACAGAGCGGATGATGAAAAGACTTCCATTGGTAGGAGACTTGAGGACTCAACGATACAACCTTCGAGTAAAGGGAAATCCTTTAAGAAGGAGGTCAGGAGAAACGTCTTCAGCCAGAAAGTGGAGAATCTATGGAATTCATTTTCACAGAAGGCAGTGGAGGTCAGGTCATTGTGTATATTTAAGATATAGACAGTTAGCTTCTTGAGTATCAAAGGGATCAAGGGTTGCAGGGAGAAGGCAGGAGAATGGTTTTGAGAAACTTGTCAGCCATAATTGAATAGTGAATCAGACTCGATGGGCTAAATGGCCTAATTTTTGTTCCTATATCTGATGATCTTATGGTCGTAAGCCACAGTCTATTGCACCACCTCTCTTACTTTGTCCCTCCTGACAGCAAAGTGCGAGAATAAAATGTCCCTGAGTCATCTTTACCAAACTTGGAGCATTCCTGTTGAGGATTCATGGGAATCGCTCCACTGATTGAAGGAAAGGAAATTCTGCCAAATCCAACAGTTCCAGGAAGAAGTCTCATACCAGCAGCTTGTATGAGACAGAGTATCAGTTGGGACATATTATCTCTTTTCCATTTGAAATGAGATCAACTACTATGAAACTCTGGAAACCTTTTCCTATTCTTTTTCGTCTTCAGACATGTGCGATTGCGTATGTGTCTTTACGTGTGTGACTCTGTGTCTCACATTTTTCGAGAGAATGAGCTTGGTTACACTTCAAACCTGTTGTAACCAGTGGAGAAGTGGGGCTGGAAAAGGACACAGTGACCCTCCAACATGTGTCGGAGCAGAAATGAGAAATTCGCACGGGCTGTTCAAATGGGAATTCTCTTCCCCAGGTTTCAGCTCAAGATGGCAGCTCAACAGCACTACTTCCTGCGTAACTAGACATGGTCCATAAATGTTGGCCTATCAACAAAAACCACAATCCATGAACAAATCTAAAATGATAAACTGCAGCAGAATTAATTGGATGGGAACAAGACTGATAGATAAATGTCTGTTGCCTTCCAGAATTGTGCTGCCTGTGTACTTTGGCTTTGTGCAGTTTCCTAGTATTGTGCCTGGGTGTTGGCATTTATTCAAAGTTCTGTTTTGCAACATTTGACAGACATGTGAATGGAGAAAAATTGTGGACAGACAGAAAAGTGCTGCGCAGACCACACTCAGATCAGCCATGATCTTATTGTCTGGTCGAGCAATGACAAAGTGTCTAATGACCCACTCCTGCTCCTCAGTTCTCTGTTCCTATGTTCCATTCAGTCCTTAAAACCACTTGTATAGGAGCAGATGGAGACCACTTGCTCCAAATACCTGGTCCGCAGTATTACAGGATATCATTCAGTCCCTCAACACTGTGTGGTTTGCTATAGGTTGGAAAATATGATGGGAAATCCAAGCTGTGTATGAAAGTGGTCTCCGACCTCTTTAAAGAGTGTCTCTTCTCTGCAAGTGGTGTTCCATTTGTTGGTCATTTTGTAGACCCAGATTCATGTGAATATCTCGCCCATATCTCTCCCAGAGACGGCTCACAAAAGTCTTTTCTCTCACTGTCCTCAACGTTCAATAACAACACTTTCTGAAAAATTAAATACATTAAATTTCCAAAGACAGAATAAGAGAAGATAAAAAAAGGGGTAGGTAATTTGGATGCTCACACCATTGAATGCTATCATGGCTAACCTACTGTTGGCGTTAACTCTTCTTTAATGCGCAATTCTTCACGCCCTCAGCGTTCAAAAATCCATCTACCTCCTCTTTAAATACTTGCAGTGATCTAGCTCCCCTAACTTTCTAGACCTGAGAATTCCTGACATTCACTCCCCTCTATGAGAAGAAAACACTCTCCACACAGAAACCATCACGTATTAACATTAACAAAAGTGTTTAACTGACCTGCTTAGGTAAGAGGGATTGACACTGATATCAAGGCAGGAATTGACTGAAGATTTTATCCACAGAAGCACTTAAATATCCAGAATCATGCATCCCGATTAAAAATAAAAATACAAGCTATGGAATTTGTCACCTTCTCGGTGACTGTGTAGAACATAACGGGTGATGTCCATCACCATCAAGTTTCAATGCAATGACCTCTTATTCTCTGACAGTGTTACAGATTAACCTTCACTCACTCCTCTTTTACCATCAGCCCAGGGATTAGTCTCGTGAAATTCCTTTGCACAGCCTCTATTGCAATGAGATAATTCCTTTTAAATGAGAAAATCGTCCATAATACACCAAATACTGCCTCAACTACACTCTCAGTGATGATGACAATAATTCCTTTCCCTCACTTATTGGTCTCCGTATCTTTATTATGACATAAAACCCATTCCTTCTCTATGCACTGCCACTGTTTTGGAATTTAAAAGTTCCTTACATCTGCATGTCAGCATCATTAAAGCCAGCATCAGAGGTGCCTGTGGAGATGAACATCACTCTTGGGGCGAGACTCAGTTAGAAAGATTGCACTTGTAATAGCGAATGGTCAACTACCTGAATGGAAATGATGAGTAGGAATAAGGAAAATAGGCAGAGGAAGGGAGCTAACTTTACCTTTATTCTTCTCTCATGGGATGTGTGCAGCCATGGTCAAGCCAGCATATTATGCTGATCTTGAAATGAGTGACTGGTTCAGCTGTTCCACAGGACAGTCAAGAGTAAAACACATTGCTGTGGTTTTGCCCAGACATGACTGGGGAAGGATAACGTATTGACATCTCTGAAGGACAAGAAGCAAGCAGATGGGCCTTTTCTCACAAATAATGATAGTTGCAGTTCAATTACATCAATTTCGTTCATGAGATATCAACAGATTATTATTCTGTGCCTCTAGATTATGTGTCAATGATTTAAGCAGCATGCAGTGTCTGCCTGCCTACAGAATCTGAATCTGTGCAGTAAACAAGTTCAACATCCTCAAGAGCAATTATTCTGTAATTTACATGTGGCTGGAAGGGACTTGATATATTGTGTCCAGATTTTAAAAAAGGCACAATTGATGGTTTAGACAGAAGATGCACTGAGGCAGGGGTGGAGTCAGGGATATCATTATGGTTGTATTGGACAGGATTAGTGAGTGTGGAGGATATAGAAATATCGATCTGTGCAGGGCTAGAAGGATTATTGAGTTTGAGAACAGCCTGGTTCTCCTCCCAAATTGGTGAGTAATTTGTCATGAGTAATTTGCTGGATACAAATTGTGAGGAATGGAATATTTATTAGGAATTGAAAATGTTGACATCCACCTTTCTAAATTTAAAATAATATGTGCAGCAATTCAGTCCAACTTGGCTTAATGAACAGATAGAATGAATTACCAGTAACACCAACAAAAGCGAGGATGGGATAATAACCAAGTTGAATAACCATCAGTGCATCATAGATCCGCAAAAATAATGAGATTCAGGGCCGAGAAAGCCAGTAAAAAACCCGGATAAACTCCTGTCCAAAGCTGGAACATTTCAGTCGCATGTTCGCAAATTCTGATCCATTGTTGGAACATTCCAGTCTAATGTTCTCAGACTCTGATCCACTGTTGGAACATTCCAGAATAATGTTCTCAGATTCTGATCTCTCTTTCCACTCTCGCTAGATCTGCTGATCCCTGTTCGTGCTGTCTGTAATGCTCCCGCTGATATTATGGGATAACACATTGAACCGAGTCCCTCATGAATAGAAGAGTGAAGCCCTCCAGTGAGAAACTTAGGATGCACGGAGACTGATATCAATCACAGTCGCTTCAACACTTTTTATTAAAATTCAAAATTATGATTAAAATTTACACATTCTGGATGGGATATGTGGGGGTGACTGAGGGAACAAATATTAGGGCTGGTAGGTCAATCATGTGTAACCATTCAATCTGCCTTGGATATGGGAGTAATGCCAGAGGTTTATCAGAATATAAGCATGCTTCTCCGTTCATAAATTGAAACATACATTCTGTATCCACTGACCAGGCACTGCAATATCAGTAAGACATTGAGAGAACTTTTATCGTTCATGATCTGAGAAGAAAATATCCCTAAGACGACGTGCGGTTGTAACAGACAACGACATGGTTATGTTAAAAGAGAATTGTAGCTAAGAGATAATGGGGACTGCAGATGTTGGATAATTCAGAGTCGGTAAAGCGTGGAGGTGGAAATGCACAGTAAGCCAGTCAACGTCCAAGGAGGAAAAGAGGCGACGTTGCAGGCAGGACCTTTCTTCAGGACTGGGGAGGGCGAAGGGGCTAACAGAAAATGGGCGATGGGGTGATGCTGGGGAAAGATCAGTGATAGGTGAGTGAAGATAGGAGGTGATAGTGATAGATCGGTGGGGAGTGTGGAGCAGATGGTGGGAAGGAAGATGGGCATTAGGTCTCCTCGAGACGGCAGATGTGAGTCCGGGGGTTGGATCTGGGATCTGTGTTGGCCAGGGGAGATTTGTAAACCAGTGGATCCATTGTTCATGCCATGTATTTTTTGGCTTCCGAGGCAGAAGATGAGGTGTTACTGGTAACATTCTGGTAAATCTCTTCTCAAATATCTCCACCTTAATAATCTCCTTCCTATGACAGAACTGCACACAGTACTTCAGAAGAGGCTTTATCAATATCCTGCACAATCTCAGCATGACTTCCCAACTTCTAACCTCAAAGGTATGAGCAATGAAGTAACCTTAAACACCCTACGCCACCAACTTCAAAGAATTATACCTGCGCCCCTGGGTCCCTCTTTTCTATATAACTACCAAAGCCCAGGTTTCTTTGTATAAGCCCTCCCCTTGTTTGTTTTACCAAAATGCACTGCCTCACATGTATCCATGTTAAACTCCATCTGCCACACCTCAGCCCAGTGAATGATATTACTGCCCCATCACACTCCCCCTTCGGATTAAAACGACAATCCCCTCTCCAGCTGGCCTAAAGACACCAGCCATGAGTTTCCCAAAGACCCAGAGCTTGGTTTGCCTTGCGCAGGCAAAGGAGGAGTCGGTAAGCAAAAGCAGGAAAGGACACAGTTGCTTTGTATCAATGAATGATTTTAGGAAGAGGGAAGCCACATGATAGAGATTTGAAATAGTGACCGGTGTTTTGGGCCCAGAATTGTGCTCCTTCCTCGTCTCTGGTGTTCAGTATTGATATCCTTCATAGTGCACAGTGTGTTGCAGGATTTCTTTCCCTAATATAGCAGACTACTGGTAATAGCCATTTTAACCTGAAATCATAGCCAAGCAATTGAAGATGCTCATAGTTTTTTTTCAATGGCACAGCGAATGCACTCAACATCCTATAGTTGAGGCTAATAACTTGTACTTTTTAAAATGAGAAATGTCCCTGTATAATTTGGTAATGTTAACCAGAACTTAATAAATCTATACATTTCAAATATGACCGAAAATCTGGGCATGGTTTAGGCCTTGTGTAATGGATGATGCCCACGTTTCTGAGCCGGAACGCTGGATTCGATTCCAGCCCATGACTCTCTGATAGTGCCCCTATCTCTTCAGAAGGTGCTGTGTATTCATGTCCTGTGAAGGTGTATCACAGCACGTTATAACAGGCTGATGAACAAACACGCAGGAGCATCATGTTGCAGCTTTAGGGGATAATGTTGATTGATGGTAGTGTCTCTATCACTGTGCCTAAAAGTCTAGTTTCAAATCCCACAGAGCTGTTTCATAATATGTCTGGCCAAGTTGATTAAACTTTTTTTCGAATCGTGCCTTAATGGAGAAGGAAGAGGTACGACTAATGAATTTGAGAATTTAGACCCAGGATGACTGAAAGCACAGCTAATCGTCTTGATCAGAGTCACATTTGCACTTTCTCCATGTTTATAAAATTATGAAGGGCATGGATAGGGCGAGTGGTCAAGGTTTCTTCCGCCAAGGTAGGACAGTCTAAAACTAGAAGGCATACGTTTAAGGTGGGAAGTGAAATATTTGAAAGACAATGAAGGGCAACTTTTTTTCCCTGCAGAGGATGATGCTTCTAAGTAATAAGCTGCCAGAGGAACTGATGGAGGCTGAAGTAATTACAGCATTTAAAATGGAACAGGGTGGCTATATGAATAGTGGCATATGGGCCAAATGCTGGCAAACTGGACTGGATTAATTTAGAATATATGGATGGCATAAACGAGTTGTCGGTTCTGTTTCCCTGTTGTACATCTCTATGAATCATTGATTTAATTAATGAAATCGCTTTGTAATCTTGAATTGTTCACCATTATACAAACGCTGCCCACTATACACCCAAACTTGATGTCATCCGCAAGTGTGCTAAATTTACCTTCTATAAATCTCATCTAAACCTGTTTTATAAATGACAAACAAAAGTGGACCAACAATTTTGCCTATGATCACAGGCTTCCAGTTCAAAAAGCAAACAACCATGACCATCTTGTCTCCTGCCATTAAACAGATACACACAGAAACACACAATCACACAAACAAACATATAGAGGCACAAACAAAACGACGTCTTTAAGACAAAGGTAGGTAAAGTTGGATTAAAACAACGATCAAGAGTTACAGTGAGAAGGCGGGAGAATTACGTTGCGAAACACACCAGACAGGATCAAACAAGAACGTAGAATTGATGGGCCAAATGGCCTAATTCCAATTTCTTATTTTCTGTGGACTTAAGGTGTCAAGATTATTTTCCCAAGGGTGCAATAGAAGTTAAGTTAGATATATAACTGGGACTGTGGTTTAGTTTTGAGGGATTGAATGTTCTATGTTTGGTCCTATTTGCTATGCCCTTGTTTCTGAAAAGAGGAGCTGACTTGCTGTGAGGTTAACACACTTTAAAATGAAAGGGGTCTTTCATTTCCATTTGAGATAACGTTGTTCCTTTCTCCTTTGAGCGATCTGTGGCGTTCTCATCCCTGGGAACAGTGAAGTCTGGGTCATTGAGGATATTCAAGGCTGACATTGACTGACGTTTGATGGACAGGGGAGGCAATGTTTTTTGGGAACTGACAGGAGATGGGATGGTCAGCTACAATCAGACCAGCCATGATGTTTCTAAATCGAGCAGCAGGCTGGAGGGGCCAAATGACCAACTACTGTTCCTATCTCACACGTTGTTCTGTCAATCCGCCTCTCGAGGTTGATACAGCGGGAGAGAAAGATCCCATTCAGGCAGTCAGCACCGTGTAAATACAGCAGGGGAAGTCCATAATGCACCTCCATGGGGTTAGACTGGAATATAATGAAGTAATCAAATCATTTCAGTAAATTATACAGCACAGGAGGATGACACATAACCATCCCAGGCTGTTATGCAGGGGCAGGGGCGCCTTGGTGGCGTCAGGGAATACAGATATAGAGATCATTACTCATTTTGTGTTTGTAACGCTGTAACTAGTGGAATTCTTCAGGGATCTGTGTGAGATTATCAACAAATTACAATCCATACCAATAAATTGGATGAAGGGGAAGGAGCTCAGTTTGCTCATACACCAGGACAGTCATTCAATAAGATGTCAATTGGAGACAGATCGTCTGCAATGGGATACAGACACGGAAGGACAGAGCATCTGAAATGGGGTACAGACAGGTGGAGGTCAGATCATCTGCAATGTGATAGAGACAAGGGAAGGGCAGAGCATCTGCAATGGGATACAAACAGGGAGGGCAGGGCGCCTGCAGTGTCATACAGACAGGGGAGGCAGTGCGTCTGCAATGGGATACAGACAGGTCAGGGCATCGCATCTGCAATGGGATACAAACATTAGGGGGCAGAGCGTCTGCAATGGGATAGAGAGAGGGTTTGGGCATAGATTCTGCAATGGGATACAGAGAGGGGTTGGGCATAGAGTCTGCAATGGGATACAGACAGAGAGACGGCAGAGAGTCTGCAATGGGATACAGAAAGTTGGAGTGCAGAACGTCTGATATGGGACACAGACTGGTAGAGGTCAGAGCATCAAGCAATGGCATGCAGACAGAGGACAGTTGTAATCAAACCTTCAGCAGAAAAAAAAAAGTAGAATACATATGTGATGGGAATTTTCTGATTTGGGGAAAAAGCAAAACAGCAGAAAATTATTTAAATGCAAGGAGAATGCAGAACTGAGTGGTACAGAGGGATTTGAATGTCTTAGTGCATGAATGATATTAAATTACTCTGAAGATGCAGCAAGTGATTTGGAAGGTAAATGAAATGATTCTGTTTCGTTTAAGGGGTGTTCAGTATGATCTTAGCGATGTTTTTCTGCATCAGTACAGGGCATTGCTGAGGTCACATCTCATGTACTATATGTAGTTATGTGCTTAAACTGAAAAAAAGCAAAATTGCTTTCGAAACGTTTCAAAGGTTTTTCTCTTTACTCGTTCTTGGAATGAAGGCATTACGTTGTGAAGAATTAACAGTTCAGCTTGAGAATGAGGGATGTTTTATTGACAATGTAAGATCTTGAGAAGAGTGTAGTTGGTGAATACCGGATGGATATTTCTTCTTGTGTGGGAGAATAAAACTGGAGAAATAACTTAAGAAAACGTCAGTCTCAAAGGCAAGGTCATTGGACCGAAAAATTCAACTCTGCTTTCTCCACATACATCCTGCAAGACAGGCTGAACATTTTCAGAAATTTCCGTATTTGTTTGAGAATAAAACATATTCATCTTAACACAGATATTGGGAAGTCATGAAACGCTTAATTTTACACTATGCAGGCACATATTCACACATCTTCAAAACGAGTAGGGCCATTTATTGTTAATGAATTGATTCTGTGTACGACAACAGCAATAATGCACTGACCTGGAGTCGAGAATGTGATGGAGTCATTTGGTTCGGACAATATTCAAGGAGAGCTCACATGGTCCAGTTTGGGCACTGATAATGTAACTGATTTAACTTACAGATGGAAAAATGTAGCCTATCTGTGAAGGGACAGTCTACTGCTCCTTTTATGTACCCCTGTCGCTCATCACAGCAATGTGTGGGAGTGACAAAAGCCCAGTCGTCTTTCCCACTCATGGACGATTCCTGATGAAGATTAATTGGAATTTCCCCACTGCCTGAAGAAAAGCAATTCAGCTAAATCCAACTGCTGCAGGAAGAAACCCTATTGTCAGGAGGTTGTGCGAGCAGAATACCTTCAGAAGTAATTGTTCTAACTCGATATTGAGAGGGACAGACAGGAGATTCTGTGGCTGCAAATGGGAATCCGGGATGGTGTGTATCCTCCCACGTGCCAGGGTCAAGGATGTCTCAGAGCGGCAGCAGAATGTTCTCACCAGGGCGGGGGAAGCAGCAGGAAGTCATTGAGCACATTGGTACAAATGACACAGGTAGAAATCGTGATGAGGTCCTGTAGAGTGATTATAGAGAGCTAGGACAAATGATAAAAGACAGGACCACCACAGTGGTAATATCCGGATGACATCCAGTGCGGGTGAGGGTAAGAACAGAAGGATATGGCAGATGCATGTGTGGCTAAAGAATTGGTGCAGGGGGCAGAGTTTTGGATCACTGGGATCTTTTGTGCGGTAGCGTTGACCTGTTCAGGAAGGACGGGTTGTACCTGGACTGGAAGGGGACCAATATCCGAGCAGGCAGATTTGCTCGTGCTTCAAGGGAAGATTTCAACGAGATTGGCTGGGGTTGGGGAGGGTTGAGATCCTCAACAGCAGGGAGGCAAGTGCGAGGCTGGAAGGAGATACAGTAATCTGAAACAGTAAAGTGAAGGGACAGGTTCACCTGGAGCACGACAAGGAGCAAGGAATGCATGTTGGATTAAAATGCAATTGCTTAAATGCAAGATGGCTGACTGGTAAGGCCGATGAACTCAGGGCGTGAATAGATATGTGGGACTGGGATATTATAGCATTACAGAAACATGACTAAGGGAGGAACAGAACTGGCAACTTAATGTATCGGTGTACAGGTCGTTTATGTGGGACAGAGATGTTGGAAAGAGGGGAGAAGGAGTTTCATTTTTGATTAAGGCGAGTATTCACAGCAGTAATCTGACATAAAATAACTGAAGGACATCCAGTGAAGATTTGTGGGGGAGCTTAGAAATAAGAAGGGAATGCTGCTATTATTTGGGTTGTTCGATAGGTCCTCAAATAGTAAACGAGGAACTAGTGTAACAAAAATATGTAGAGCGACTGGGGAGACTTGCAGGGCCAATGGAATTGCCATAGTAGGAGATTAAATGTTGGTAACATAGACTGGGAATGACATAGAATTAAGGACTGAGATGGGGTGCATCTGTTATGTGAGTTCAGGAAAGTTTCCCCAAGCAGTATGTAGAGGATGCAACTCAGGAAGGTGTAAAACTTGACCTACTCTAAGAAGTAGGGCAGGACAAGTGACTGAGGTGAATGTGGGGGAGCAATCTGGGACTAGCGACCATAGTTGTATTAGCTTTAAATAGTTATGGAGAAGGACAAAACTGGTCCATATGTTCAAGTTTTAATTGGGGCAATGCGAATTTTGATGGAATTAGACAGGAGCTTGTAGGGGTTGGTTGGAGGAGTTTGTTTGCAGACGAAGGGACCTCCTGCAATTGGGATACATTTAAAAGTGAAATGTCTAGAGTTCAAGGTCTATATGTTTCTTTGAGGTAAAAGGCAAGGTTAGCAGGAATAGGGATCCCTGGACGTCAGGGCTCAGGTCCATGCGTGGCTCAGGTCCATGCAGCTGAAATCATGGTATATAGGGGGATAGAGGAGCTTGCTGAAGAAGGAAATCAAGACGGCGATAAGGGGGCACAAGATAACCTTGGCTGATAAGATTTGGATGAATCCAAAGCGGTTCTTTACGTATATTAAAGAAAAAAAAGAATAACTAAACGAGGATATGACCCCTCAAGGTCCAAAGTGAACATGAATGTCAGGAACCGTAGGAGGTGTGCGAGATTCTCAACGAATATTTCTCCTCTGTCATTACCGTGGGAAAATACATGAAGACTTGGGAGCTTAACAAACGTCGTGGTTGACATTTTGGTTTAGTTAATATCACAGGAGAGGACTTGTTGGATGCATTAGATTGTACGAAGGAGGATAAACCTCCTGGTACTAAACAGATGCTTCCCAGAACACTGCAAGAGATTACAGAAGAAACTACGGGGACCCTGGTTGATATTTTTGCATCATCGTTAGCTACAGGTTAGGTCACAGATTATTGGAGGATAGCAAATATTGTGCCATTATTCAAGAAGGGAAGCAGAGAAAAATCTGGGAACTATAGAGCAGGAAGCCTAACATCTATGGTAGGTAGGTTACTTGTGAAGACTTTGAGGGATAAGATGCACGTGCATTTGGAAAGATAACTTTTGATTAGAAATCGTTTTTTGACAGATTCCCTACAGCATGGAAACAGGCCATTTGGCCCAACAAAACCATACCGAACCTCCAAACAGTAACCCACCCAGTCCCATCCCCCTACCCGATATTTACCCCTGACTAATGCACACAACTCTATGGGTAATTTAGGATTGCCAATTCACCGGACCTGTACATCTTGGGATTGTGAGAGGAAAATGGAGCAGCCAGAGGAAACATACATAAACACAGGGATAATGTGCAAACTCCCCACAGAGAAGTGTGAGCTTCCCCACAGCTAGAATCAAGCCATGGGGCTATGAGGCAGCAGTACAAGCCACTGAACCACTATGCCACGCTTGCTTTTTGTCAACTTTGTTCAATGACATAGGTACATAATCTACTCTGCCCTCCACCCGTGATACAAGTTCCAATACCATATACCGTGGTATTTATTCTCCACTGGAAATGTCATCTTATTATTATTTATTATTGTTTGTTATTATTAATTTAAATTATTATTATGAATAGTTGTTTTTAGATTGGAAAGATTGCATGGCTTTGTGAGTGGGAGATCTTGCCTCACAAATTTGTTTGAGTTCTTTGATGAAGTGACCAGGAATGTTGATGAGGGCAGTGTGGTAGACATGGTCTGTATGGTTTTCAGTACTCCTCCTCGGACGCTGCCTGAAGTGCTGTGTTTTTCCAGCACCACTAATCCAGAATCTGGTTTCCAGCATCTGCAGTCATTATTTTTACCATGGTTTTCAGTAAGGCCTTTGACAAAGTTACCATTGATCGGCTGATCTGGAAGGTTAGAATCGCATGGATTCCAGAGGGAGCTGGAAAATTGGATATATAATTGGCTTGATGGTCGTAAGCAGGGGGTAAAAGTGGAAGGATGCTCTCGGACTGGAGGGCTGTGACACATGAAGTGCCTCAGGGGTCAGTGCTGGGCCCATTGCAGTTTGTTATCTATATCAATGATATTCCTGAGAATGTACAAGGTGACATCTGTTTTCAAAGTCAGATCAAGGTAGAAGTTTCATGGTGAATGGTCGGGCCATAAGGAGTGTAGTTGAGCAGAGGGACCATGGAGTTCAGGTTCACTGTTCTCTGAAAGTGGAGTTATAGGTAGACATGACAGTGAAGAATGCTCTGGCATACTCGCAGTCATCGGTCAGGACATCGAGTAAAGAAGTTGGGAAAATATATTGCAGTTATACATAATGTTAGTAAAGTTGCACTTGTAATGTTGTGTTCAGTTTTGGTCACATTGCGATCAGAAGGATGTTTCGAAACTGGAATGTGTGCAGACGGAATTTACAAAGATGTTGCCAAGACTCAACAGTATGATCAATAGGGAGGGGTTGGACAAGTGGGGACTATTTTCTTTCCAGCGTAGGAGACTGAGGGGGATCTTATAGAGGTGTACAAGATTATGAGAGGCATGTATAACGTGAATTGACTCAACGTTTTTTCCCAGAGTTGGGGAATTGAGGACAGGGAGCATCAGTTAAAGTGAGAGGGGAAAGAATAAAAGGGACACTGATGGAAACTGTTTTACGCAGAGAATGGTAAACAAAGAGAATGAGCTACCAGCGTAAGTGGTTGAATCATTTACATTAACAATATTTTAAAAACATTTTGGACAAGTACATGGACAGGAAAGGACAAGAAGGTGATGGACCAAGTACTGGGAAATGGACTTTGCTTGGATGGATATTTGGGTCAGCATGGACCAGTTTGGGCCAAAGGGCCTCTCTCCATACTGTAGAACTTGATGACTCTATATATGGAACAGCATTTGGGCCAAACTCTCATATTTCATTTTGTCATGAGTTCGAAGACAATTTGGACATAGTTCTGTCAAGATAACGCTACAGATATTTTGCTTTTCAGTTTGTTATCAAAAGTGTGTGTGTCTGTGTGTGTGCGTGTGTGTGTGTGTGTGTGAGAGAGAGAGAGAGTGCGTGTGTTCCACTGTATTTTTCAAAGGGAAATATCAATGTAAACATTTGCAATATCTTTTCGTCATTTCTCTTTCCACCATCGTTTGAGTAACTTTGTTTTGGTCATAAACGTGTTGTTTTAGCAGATTAAATAAATCTGCCAGACTTGTTCCTAACACTGACCCTGACACACTCTGAGAACTATATCATTGGCCATATCACCAACCTAGTTATAATTATATATTTTTGTGGCCAGTGGAGGAGTGGGACTAGAAAAGGGAACAGCGATCCAAAAACACAAGAAATTATTGACTTAGTCAGCCTAACGTCAGTGTACAGGAGTTTGTTGGAGGGAGTTCTGAGGGATAGAATTTACATCCATTTAGAAAGGTAAGGACTGATTGGGGATAGTCAATATGGCTTTGTGTAATGGAAATCATGTCTCATTAATGTGATTGAATATTTTTAAGAGGTGGCAAAGAAGATTGAAGAATGCGCTCTCGAATATATTGTTACCACAGATTTCAGCAAGGAGTTTAATAAGGTTCCCGATCATAGACAGATCATTGAGGTCAGGTCGCATGGAATCCAGGGAAAGCTTACCAATTGGATACAGAATTGTCTTGAAGGTAACAGATTGTTTTCCAGATTGGAGGACTGTCGCCAGCAGTGTCCGAAAAAAAAAAGTGCTGAGCTTACTGCTTTTCATCATATATATATATAAAGGACTTGGATGTAACTATTGGAGGCATTGTTTGTAAGTTTGCAGATAAAATCAAAAAAGTGGTTCATTGGACAATGAAGAAGATTATTTCAGAGTACAACGGCAATGTTGATCATGAAAGGCCCACAGACTGGCAGATAATTCAGATATTTGTGATGTTTTGCATTTTGTTAAGTTAAAGCAAGGTCATGCCCGGGGGTATGTTAATGAACAAAGAGACCTACGCGTGCAGGTTCACAGTTCCTTGAAAGTGGAGTTGCAGATAGACAGGGTGGTGAAGAACGCGGTTGGCATGCTTACCTGAATTGCCCAGACTATTGAGCATAGGAGTTGGGGTGACATGTTGCGCTTGTACAGGCTGCTGGTGAGGCCACTTTAAGACTACTGTGTACAATTTGGTTGGCTATGCTAAAGGATGGATGTTGTTAAGCTTGAGATGGTAAGGAAAGATTTACAACGGTTTTCTGCAAACTGAAGGTTTCATCTACAGGGAGAGGATGAGCAGTTTGAGGCTTTTCTCCCCTGGACTGTGGGATGCTGAGGGGTGACATGACAGAGGTTTATAAAATCATAAGGTGTATGGATAGTGTGAATGACTACGATCTTCTTTTCATAGTCCAGCACTAGACTGTTTAGGTTGAAGGTGACGGGGGAAGAATTTAGAGGTAACTTTGTCGTGGTGCATGTACGGAAAGTGCTTTCAGGGAATGTGATGAAAGCGGGTACAATTACATGTTTAAGTTTATCTGGACAGGTACATCAGTAGCTGAAAATGTCTTGCTGGAAAAGCGCAGCAGGTCAGGCAGCATCCATGGAACTGGGGAATCGACGTTTCGGCCATGAGCGTGTTTCACAGCGCTGTGGGCAAATGGGACTTGATCAGATTTGGATATCTGGTCGGGGTGAGCAGGCTGGAATAAAGGATCTGTTTGCATGCTGTATGATTCTCTGATTGTATAAGAGGGATGAGGAGAAATTCTAAAAAGGGCCTTTCAAGTTGAAATTCTCTTCCCCAGATAAATCTCTTCCATGTACCTATCCAAGACTCTCTTAAGTTTCAATCACGTATTTGACTCTAATACCACCGCTGGCAGTGCTTTTTATTCACCCACCACTCTCTGTGTTAAAAAAAAACCTACCGCTGATATCTCCCCCAAACCTTCCTCTCATTACCTTAAAATTATGACCTCTCGTGATACACATTTCTGACCTGGGGAAAAGGTCTCTGACTATTCATTCTCTCTTTGCCTCTTATCATCTTTTACACCTCTATCAAGTCACCTCTCAATCTCCTTCACGCAAATGAGAAAAGCCCTAGCTCCCGCAACCTTTTCTCATAAGACTTACCGTCCAGTACCGGCAGCATCCTAGTAAATTTACTCTGCACCCTTTTAAAGCTTCCACATCCATCCTATAATGGGGTGACCAGATCTGAACACAATATCACATGTACGGTCTAACCAGGGCTCGACAGAGCTGCAGCATAACATCACATCTCTTAAAGTCAATCTTCCTGCTAATGAAAGCTGACACAACGTTCGCCTTCTTAACAACCCTACCAATTTGAGTAGTAACTTTGAGGGATCAAGGGACATGGACATCAAAATCCCTCTGTTCTTCCACACTGTCAAGAACTCTGCCTATAACCCTGTATTCAGCATTCAAATTTGACATTGCAAAGGGAATTACTTCACACTTTACCAGTTTGAATTTCATCTGCCACTTCTTAGCGCATCCCTGCATTATGTCAATGTTCCGTCGCAACCTACAACAGCCCTCCAAACACCCATGTGCAACTTCACAAACCTTCGTGTCATTGGTAAACTTACTAACTCATCCTTCCACTTCCTCATTCAAGTCAGCTATAAAAATCACGAAGTGCAGAGGTCTCAGAACGGATCTCTGTGGGACACCACTGGTCCCTTTCAAGGATCTAGCTCCCCTAACTTTCTGTGTAAGGGAATTACTGACATTCACTACCCTCCGTTTAAAGAAAACAGTCTCTGCTTCTACACCATGACCTATTGATATGAACAAAAGCGGAAGCACGGGGGATTAGACAGAGAGACTGGCCCTGAACTCAGGCCGACGATGACATCAAGGAATCTGAGAAAATTTGCACTGAATGTGGATTGATTGCGACCTCTCCACTGTTTGGAGTCAGTCACAACACAAGGGAGATGTTTATCATCGATGGGCATCAATCCTCTCAGCCGTGGGCCATCTCTGCAGGAGATCCTAAATGTAGCTCCCTCAGCCCAGGCATCCCCACTTTTTCAGCATAGCGTCCTTACAGAGTAGAAGGAGGCCATTCAGCCCATTGAGTCCAAACAGAATTGGGGATATTCACTAATGTTCAGAACAAGTTGACCCTCCTCAGCTCTTGAAGTAATCTGTGTCTAATCCATTCAATATCGTGCTGGTAAAGTCTGGGTAAAACTCATGTAACAGCACTGTACACTTCCACTGTAAAAGGTGTAGCTCATTTGTCATCTCCATCTGTGTTCACAGGAATATGTGGAAGTCATTCAACCCTTCAAAATATTGGACAAGACGTGTGGCAGCTCATTTAGACCCTCCTGCCAATTACACAGTAAAGGAGGAATCTGCTCAATCCCTCACATACACGGGATCAGAAAGAGAGCGTTTTGCATCTGGAGTTACTTACTGAGGAACAGGAAGCAGTCATTCAGCTTCTCAAGTCACTAACCCAGGAACAGGAAGGTGTCAGAGATGCTCCAACTTCACAAACAAATGGAGTAGGGACCCAACAGATAGATGATACCATCTTGTCCCTCGTGGCTTAATTACCCAATTTTACATGTGTAACATTAGCATGGTTTTCAGGCAGTAGGAATGAAGCCAACATTTTTTTAATCCATTCTCCAAGATGTCCTCCATCTCCACTATAGCAGACCCATGGTCTCCGTGGAGGTCAGAAGGTGGTGCGGAATTGTTAAGTGTTTCAGAATGAAGGTATTGTGACTGCTGACAGGATTGTGTACAAAGTGACATTCAATGCAGTTTCACACAGTAACTGTGCATTAAAGTGTTCAGAGTTCATTCAGAGCCTGTACCTCTTTGTCAATCGACATAAGGGCACTGCAGAGGCAGGCAAACTATCGGGAGTCAATCATCCATTTAAAAATACAGAATTTTCACCCTATTCAGCTGTTTTGGACGTAATGAGTGTCCTTCCAAAACCATCAACTTTCAACTTTTATTCTCTCACACCCCTACAGATTAAACATATAGTTATTGCTCTCTCTCTCCTCAGGGTACCATTATGCCAGGGTTTAGTCTGGTGAAACTACTTTGCACTGTCTCGGTGACAAAAAGACCATTATTTATAAAACAGACCAAATCTGTAAACAATGCACCAAAATCTCTCTCAATAAAACACTACCATTGGGAAAGGTATATCAACTCTGGTACTTCAATCATTTTGCATGAAGAGCCACATATCACTTACTTTATTGCCCCATAAGAATTCTGGCCCTTTTCAACACCAGCCCTTCCCAACCTCTCACCATTTAATAGACATGAAGGGAATGATGGTATTTGTTGTTCACATCTGAATCATTCATATATGTTGTGAGCAGCTACTGCAAAAACACTGTTCCTTCTGCCACCCAACAAGCCTTCAAACACGAAAAAAAGCACTACTCTTCCCATATCTCCATTACCCAATCTTTAATCAATATAGCATATATTCCAACCCTACCTACCCTTGGACTCTAATATTCTCCACTCACCCGTATTCAAACATGTCTAACGTATTCTGAAAATTCAAATAATCCACTCCCACTGCTTCTCAATTGTCGATGTTACAGCGGACAATCTCCACTACCCCCAGCAGGTTTAGCAAATATCCTTTCCCTTTCCTGAATCTAGTCCGAATGTACCAAATCATATCATTGTTCTCCAAGTCTCCAGCTGTCACATTTCTCATAAAATGTTACAATGTTTTTCTCACAGCTGACATCAAGCTATTTAGTTTTCTTTATTCTCTCCCTATCCTGTTTTAAATATTTAGTGTAACAATAACTGCTTTCCAGTCTGCAGCATCCTTTCCAGAATCTAACCAGCTTTGAGGAATAATCAGTCATTCTTTCATTAGCTCTGTTACCACCTCCTCAATACTCTGGGATGGAGCTCATCAGATGCAGCAACTTATGAAACTTCAATTCAATTAGATTTTCAAAACATACATTTCAATATTTCTAATTTCCTGTAGTCCACCATTTTTCTCAGTCACACTGTTCCCTTTTTTTCTGAAAGTTAGTTTCTGTATCTTCCCGAATGGAGATGGAACCACTGCATTCCTCTCAGCAGGCAGATGGCTTCTGTCAGCTAGCAATACATCGGAGGACTACACTTCAGAGAAGGTGGATATATTACCCACTCCTGCGTGAAACGTTCCAGAATCGAAACAGTTCTCTTCCTGGTGAGTGTCAGCACAGTCCTGTTAAAGGTGTGACGCTACAGGTTTTAGTGAATGAGGGGACACAGCTCAGTGAGCATCTCATTTTTGATCCAAGCTGGTTTCACACTTTAAACCTGGAATGTGTCCAGCTTAGACAAACGTTCCTGGAAATCCCAGGGGGGACAGTGCAGTGCCTTGCTTCTCCCTGTTAACAGAGCTTCTCTTCTGTGTGGTCTCAGCTCGATTTGTTTCCCACAGACCCTGACACTCTGTAAATGCAGTAGCCAGGGTGGCGTCCCCAGACCCTCGGGGCTCCCTGAATGAACCCAGCAGCTGACAATACAGAGCTGGGAACACTATCCACGGAAACTCCAATGACTTTCATTTGACACCAGCAAGTCAAATCCCGACACCTATGGTGCAGCCATTCAGTGTTGTAAATGCCTCCCTCTCCTCAGTTTCTCTTCCTAGCTAAGAAAGCTGTTACGTCTCCACACAGTCCCACAGTAACAGTTCCTCTGTCTAAAGTAGCAGTCGACAATGTAACATTATATTTCTCTGTATCTCAACAACTAGACGGGCAGCACCAGTATTGCTGATGAAATTGAACACTACGCTCAGAGAAGAGAGAGAGAGGGAACATAATTCACTTTAAACAGGGACATACCTAAGTGACGTGATAGTCAGGAATATCGGAAAAGGGAAAATGTTAGAATAACTTCCGATTCTATATTCATTCCAGTTCGTCATCCTTCTGCTTGCTTTGCCTCTCTCTTGCTCTGTCTTTCCTTTGCTGAACGTTTCTCCATCCATTCAATAAAACCTCCCACTCTCCCTTCTAACCATCTCGGGTATAAATAATGTTATTTCCTAGTTGCAGAAACTTTTGATAGGGTACCTGAACTCGAAACGTTATCTCTCCTGACAGAGAGACATACCTGCTGAGTTTCACCAACACTTCTAGATGCTGAAGAGTTTAAAGTCAGATCTCCAGTATCCACAGTTCCTTTGTTTATTTCACTTCTAACATTGTTGTTTCCCAGGATGCCAACATTTGTTATCCATCACGAATTGCTCTTGACTGCGAGGACATTTGTCAAGAAAATATGGAGCCAACCGTATTGTTGTGGGTCAGAATTCACACTTTGTCCAGACTGGGCAAAAATGTTAAGGTTCTTTACGAAGGTTATCAGTAAAATAAGGAAAAAGAAATCTGGTGGTTTATCGTTGGCTCGAGTGAATTTAGGTTTCCTTCCAATTTGTATGATTCGAATTTCTGTTCTGTCATCGGCTGTGGTAGGATTTGAAACAATGCTTTTAGAGTCATAGCCAGTGCCTCTGAATTGCACAGTCAGTGATATTATTACTCTGATATAGTGCCCTTACTGTGAAGTAACTGTAGAGGCAAGAACAAGTTTGTGGTCAAATATATGCAATGGCGAAGAGAGGTCAGAAGCGAAGTGAAGCCTTAAAGTGTGGAGTTAACAAAGGGGTAGATGACAAGCTCATTCAGTAACAGAACTGAGGCAGAAGTGGAGACTGGGGATATTTTAGAGATGGATTTTGACCGTTTGAATGGCAGAGATAATCCAGAATTGCAAAACAGTTTAGGGTAAAAAGGGGACTCAATAAATAACCGAAGTAGCAATAACCTTCACCATCATTTATAGAATTGACAGAGATAGTCTTACCAGGAACACCAATAATAGCGAGCATGGGATAGTACCCAGCTTGAATAATCATCAGTACGGCATGTATCCGCAACTCTAACCATGACCAATCCACAGAAAGATAGTAAAGGCCACTGGATAAACTCCTGTCCATTGTTGGAACACTCCAGTCTAATGTTCTCAGATTCTGATCCATTGTTGATACATTCCAGTCTAATGTTCTCAGATTCTGATCCATTGTTGGAACATTCCAGTCTAATGTTCTTAGATTCTGATCTCTCCCTGTCTCTGTAGCTGCTGATCCCAATCGTGTTGAGGATGACGCTGCCCTGAATAATATGGCATAACAAGTTGATAGAAGCCCCTAATTATGGAAGAGAGAAACCCTCCAGTGATATAGTTAGGTCCAGGAGGACTGATATTAATCACAGTTACTGAACAACCAGCTCCAGTTAACCCCTTTAACAACCACCCTGACATATTTCAAAAATACTTGGACTGAACATAGAACATAGAATGTAGAACAGTCCAGCACAGAACAGGCCCATCAGCCCACGACGTTGCGCCGACCATTGATCCTCATGTATGCACCCTCAAACTTCTGTGACCATATGCATGTCCAGCAGTCTCTCAAATATCCCAAATGACCTTGCTTCCACAACTGCTGCTGGCAACGCATTCCATGCTCTCACAACTCTCTGTGTAAAGAACCCGCCTCTGACATCCCCTCTTTACTTTCCTCCAACCAGCTTAAAACTATGACCCCTAGTGTTAGCCATTTCTGCCCTGTGAAAAAGTCTCCAGCTATCAAAACTATCTATGTCTCTCATTACCGTGAATACCTCAATTAGGTCCCCTCACCTCCTCCTTTTATCCAATGAAAAAGGTCCGAGCTCAGTCAACCTCTCTTCATAAGATAAGCCCTCCAGTCCAGGCAGCATCCTGGTAAACCTCTTCTGAACCCTCTCCAAAGCATTCATATCTTTCCTGTAATCGGGCGAACAGAACTGGATGCAGTATTCCAAATGCAGTCGAAACAAAGTTTTATAGAGCTGCACAAGATCTCACGACTCTTAAACTTAATCCCCCTATTAGTGAAAGCAAAAACACCATATGCTTTCTTAACAAACATGTCGACTTGGGTGGCATTTTAAGGGATCTATGCATCTGCACCCCAAGATCCCTCTGTTCCTCCACATTGCCAAGAATCCTATCCTTAATCATGTACTCAGCTTTCAAATTCGAACTTTCAAAATGCATCACCTCGCATTTATCCAGGTTGAACTCAATGTGCCACCTCTCAGCCCATCTCTGCATCCCGTCAATGTCCCGCTACAGCCTACAACAGCCCTCTTATACTGTCAACGACACCTCCAACCTTTGTGTCGTCTGCAAACTTGCTGACCCATCCTTCAATCCCCTCATCCAAGTAATTCATAAAAATTACAAACAGAAGAGGCCCAAGGACAGACCCCTGTGGAACACCACTCACCACAGACTTCCAGGGAGAATATTTTCCTTCTATTTCCACTCGCTGTATTCTGTTGGCCAGTCACTTCTGTTTCCAGACAGCTCAGTTCCCCTGAATCCCATTTCTCCTGACCTTCTGAATGAGCCTACCTTATCAAATGCCTTGCTGAAGTCCAGAGACACCACATTCACAGCTCGACCCTCATCGACATTTCTAGTCACATCCTCAAAGAACTCGATAAGGTTTGTGAGCATGACCTGCCCTTCACAAAGCAGTGTTGACTGCATTTAATCAAGCCATGCTCTTCCAGATGGTCATAAATCCTATCCTTCAGAATCCTTTCTAACACCTTGCAAACAACAGATGTGAGACTTACTGGTCTGTTATTGCCGGGGATTTCCCTTTTTCCTTCCGTGAAGAGAGGAATTACATTTGCCTGTCTCCAGTCCTCAGATACGACACCAGTGGAGAGCGAGGATGCAATGATCTTCGCAAGTGGCGAAGCAATTGCATTTCTCGTTTCCCAAAGCAGCCGAGGACAAATCTGGTCATGGCCTGGCGACTTGTCAATCTTAATATTTGACAAAATTTTCAGCACATCAGCTTCCTCTATCTCTATCCATTCCAGCATGCACACCTGCACTTCAAAGGTTTCATTCACTACAAAGTTCGTTTCTTTAGTAAAGACAGAAGCAAAAAACTCATTTAGGGCTTCCCCTATCTCCTCTAACTCCACACCCAAGTTCCCTATGCTATCCCCTATCGGCCCTACTCTTTCTTTGACATTTACTTATTCCTCACATAAGTGGAAATGGATGGAATGTTGACCTCACTGACCAATAGTGAATGGTACATCTCCAATTGGAAAGTTAGAGGTGAGGGAGGGAGATGATGCTTTTTCTTCACAAGCTCGATGATTCTACTGTGTTTTGGAAGGGTAGGAATTGCTGGGCACCTGCCGCCATCTGTGTCTGATCACCAGGCCTGCTGTACTCTTTCGGTTTATGTATTTATATTTAACTTTAACATATATCTGACCATCAATTAAAGCATTAGGTGGGATTAGGCATTTTTGAGAGGTGACTACAATGCCATAGATGGTGTAGATACAGTCCATTCCTTTTGGCCCGTGCAGCCAAGGCCTGGTCCTGTGGAGTGATGCTAAAACTCTCCCAAAACCAGAATTCTTAGTTTTACCTTTTGTCAGTTAATGCTGGGGTCTCAGCAGGGATGGAAGGCAGTAAATCTCTCCCAGCTGCTACACTCTCTGTCTCTGAGATTTCTCTCAGAATTGTTTTTGATGTTCTTTCCTCCTGGATTGGAGAACTGCATGTGAGACAATCTGTTTCCTGAATTTGTTTTTCGACATGTGAGTGTTTCTAGGATGTTACTACATTGGAGCACTTACTGTTAGTTGAATAACCTGCTATTCTGTTAAGTTTTCCAAAATAATTACGTTATTCCAAGATCATCTTGCTTTCGTTATGTTTTGTCTACTGTGTTTTAATAGATTGTATTTTGCTTAACGTCGAATATTTTGAACAATCGAATTGTATCTGAAGCACATCACCTCACATTTACCTTTAAAATAAGAAAACGCTCGGGTCGAGAGACTGCCTTCTCCATGTACATTGAGGGGATCTGCTCTGATCCATAACAGAGGGACAGATATTCATGTTTTGCTTGCGTAATTACTTAATGGACAACATGTTCAGAAATATGGAGTTTGGCAGCAGAATGGGCCGAGCTGGAGGAGTGACAGTTATGTCAGGAGTTACATCGGATAATCATTCCTCCTAACAGTTCCAGCCCGGACACATATAAGGCAAGATGAGATATCTGTTCATCATGAAACACTGCGTAGACAAGTGTACTGATATTGTACTGCCATCAATCCATCCAGGAATGAACAATGTTCAGAGCTTACCAATTGAGCATTGGTGCCATTTATAAATGGCCAACGGGCACACGGTTCAGCTTTCTCACTTCAGAGCTGCCCTGCACAATTTACCCTGAGCATGGCAGATAAGGGACAATTACACCACGGTTTGTCGATAGGGACATGGTGGATCGGTTGGTATAAAAGAGGACCATTCTCTTCACAGAGGGGCTGCCACAACCAGACCTAGCGAACAGGGTCTGAGCTCACCACCCAGCTCAATGCAGTATCTGCAGTCTGAAGAAATGTCCAGAAACTCAGGACAAGCCCCAATAACCTTTCCCAGTCTGTCAGGATAAAGGTCGCCATATTTTCTCCCTCCCACACACTCACTGTATATCTGTTATAGCACCGAACCCAGAAAAAGGCTCATACTACACCACTGTCACTACTGCATGCAGCAGCTACTCGCTCTCTCGCCTATTCTCTACCCGGACATGGTTATAAATTCTTCTGGAAAATGCTGTAACTTGAATGCTCAGGTTCAGGCAAATGTTTGTCCCCAGTTTGTAAAACATCAGTCGAGGGAGAAATTTTTTTTTAATCACTCGTGATGAAAGTATGTCACGAGAACACACTTGGCCTCTCAAATATACTGCAGCATTCAGACAAAGGAAGCGCTTAAAGAGTGGAAGACTCACTCCTTTCTTGAAGACAGGCGCCACATTAGAGGTTCTCCAGTTTCGCTGGAACTCTCCTGAAATCGAGAGAGTTATGGAATATTTTGCACAGTGCCCCCAGTCACTCTGTTACCACTTCTTCTAAAACCAGCTATGAATTACCGCTGACCTGTCTACCATTATTCTTACCTGTTTGTTAAAAAATAATGTTTCTTTTGTTAGAGACAGTTCAAGAACGTTCATCCGATTACAGTCTTGTTTACATTATTGAATTACTTTGTGACTTCCCCTGTGAGGAACGATGTAAAATTCTATTTTAAATTCTCTGCCTGTTTCCTGAAACCAGTTCCCCAGTTCCATCCTCCAGGTGTCCCATATATACTTTCCTGCCTTTCTTCCAAATGTCATACACACATCATGAACGTTTTATAATTGACATGGAAAAACTCTTGAGAATAAAAATATTTTTTTCATATTTCTTCCCAGTTTTGGAATATTTTTCTTTATATTTTACTTTATCCAATCTGCTTCTGATTCCAAAAATAAACTTCCCAAATGTGGCCAACGCTAGAGCTCACCAACCTGAATGCATAAGTTTGTGATTTATTAGTTATCCTTCAAGCCTTTGTGCATCATGGGGGGGGGGGGGGGGGAGGTGAGCGGGCGGTAATTCTTCACATCTTCATATCATTTTCCTTTTGACCACAGTCAATCATTGATGAGCGTTATGAAATATCTGCTTAAATGTCTCCCCCACACATGTATTGACCTTTACCTGAGTCTATTTTCACATCCCGTTTTCGATCAGATATAAGACATAAATATGCAATTGAAATGCCTGGCTCTTTTCAATCATTCAGGGGGAACCTCTGTATGCAGCTGAATACATGATCAGTTGAAAGTGACTTCATTCTCCCAGTTTCTCTGGCTCTGCCATTTCAGTTCGATGATACCACGTTCCAGTGGGAAGCTTCCGACACGACCAGCTTTTCTCTCAGAAAAGAAATCCCCTAACTCCGGTGGACTGAGCCTTCAGCTGTGACTGGCGCATCTTCCTCACTTCTGCCCTCACTTCTGCCCTCGTCCTTCCCAGTACAATGATGGACTTCCCCTTGTCCTCACTTCCTACTGCACTAGAATCCACATTCACAGAATCATCCTCCACCGCTTCCACCATCTCAAGCAGGACAGCATCATCAAACACATCTTCCCCTCCCGTCCACTATCAGCATTTCACAGGGATCATCCCCTCTGTGACATCCTCCATCACCCCGAACACTTCCCCACTCCCCCATGGCAGCTTCCCATGCAAATGCAGAGGCTGCAATACGTGCCCGAACCCCTCTTCCCTCCTCACTGCCCATGGCCCCACTCATACCTTCCAGGTGAAGCAACATTTCACTTGTACTTTGTCAATCCAGTCTTCTGTCATTGCTGCTCACAATGCAGTCTCTTTTACACTGGGGAGACCAGATACTGCTTTGAGGAACACTCACACTCTGTCTGTAGGAATGACCTAGACCATCTGATTGCTCCCCATTTAAGAAGTACCTTTTTCTCCATGTCATGAGATTTCTTTGAAGAGGTAACAAGCAGGTCTGATCAAGGAGAGCCAATGGGAGTTTCGATATGGACTTCCAGAAGGCCTCTGATAAGGTGCCGCACAGGAGGCTGCCGAGTAAGACAAGGGTGCATGGTGTTAGGGGCCAGGTATTAACATGGATAAAGGGTTGGCTGTCTGGCAGGAGGCAGGGCGGGAATAAATAGTCCTCAGGATGACAGCTGGTGCCTAGTAGTTTTTCACGAGGGTCAGTGCTGGGACCAACATATTTCACTTTTTGATTAATGATTTGGACGGCAGAACTGTGGGCATTCTGGCTCCGTTTGCAGATGATGCAAAGATAGATGGATGGTCAGGTAGTATTGAGGAGGTAGGGAGTCTGCAAAAAGGTTTAGACAGTATAGGAGAGTGGGAAAAGGAGTAGCAGATGGAATACAATGTGGGAGAGTGTGAGGTCATGTACTTTGGTATGAAGAATACAGGCAGGGACTATTTACTAAATGGGAAAAAAAATCAGAAATCTGAAATTCAATTGGATTTCGGATTCCAAGCCCAGGATTCGCCGAAGATAAACTTGCAGGTTAAGTCATTAGTTATCATTCATTATACGAATTTATCATTCATCTCGAGAGGACTACAGTGTAAAGGTAGGGATTTTGAGGCTTTCTAAGGCTCTGCTCATACCACATTTCCAGGATTTACACTTCCTGATGAAGGGCTCTGGCCCTAAAGCTCGATTTTCTTGCACTTTGGATGCTGCCAGACCAGCTGTGCTTTTCCAGCAACACATACCCAACTCTGTGAGTATCTAGATGTCGGTGCAGGTCTGACAGTCTCTGTTGTGCTTAAAATGACACAATCTCTCCCTCAGCTTATCTCCCCACCCTGCTGCAGCGACAGTTGTAGAGTGTGATAATCCTCTTGGATTCAGTCTGGGGTGGAGAGAGGGAGGGAAGCAGCTCACAGCAACATACAAACTAACAGCACCATCAACACACACAACTTAACCTCTCCCTAACCTCACACCCTCTCCCCATCCCCCCTCCCCCACCGCCCCCCCCCCCCCCCCCCCCCCACACACACACACACACACAATGCTGGTATATGGAAGTTTACAAAAATACTTAGGCCTGTCAGAATGGAAATGCTCGCCTCTGAGTGAAGCATTTTGTTAGGAGATAAGAAGAATGTAGTTCTTCTTCTGTGCCTTCCAATGCTTAAATGTTATGTGAGAAAATGTTGGAAAGTCCTGAGAAAGGCCTAGCAGTGGGTGAAGTATCGCTCAGTATTGACGAAACTGGTCTGAGTGTCCAAAGATATCATTTGAAAACCAAACAGCCACTCAATTTCAGAGATCAACAGTAAAGGATTTGCTATCTTCTCAGAGAGTAAAAAAATCTCTGCCACTGATGCAGTGGCATGGGGAGACTAGCAGAGGGTAGTATTATATGGATTTGTTCATAAAACTCAGTGGTTCTCACTGCTGCCTCAAAGCGCGAGGCACCCGGGTTCAATTTCACCCTCGGAAACTGAGTGCATGGAGTTTGCACATTCCCCCAGTGTCTACGTTTGTTTCCTCCGAGTGCTTCGGTTTCCACCCACAGTTCAACGATGTACTGGTTAGGTGAATTGGCCAAACTAACTTGTATCCAACGAGCAGCGAAACTGCTGTACTCCTCCAGCACCACTGATACAGAATCTGGTTTCCAGCATCTGCAGTCATTGTTTTTACCAAACTAAATTGCTCATAGTGCTAGGGGATGTTGAGATTTGGAGCATTACTCATGATTAAACGTAGTATAGTAGGGGAACGGGTCTGGGTGTGTTACTCTTCAAAGGGTCAGTGTTACTATTCGAAGAGTCAGTAAGGATGCGTTGGGCAGAAGGGCCTGTTTACACACTGTAAGGATTGTATGAACTCTATGAACAACAGAGACAGAGAGAAAGCAGGAAGGATAATGATTCCAATTTCAATGAATTTTCTTCAAAAACAACATTGCAAAAAGATGTAGACAGTGGTGCACACTGATTCTGACACTTACACACATAACACATGCACGCAGAGTTACGCACATGGATATGGACATTTACACACAAACACATGATCACCTCCCCCCTCCCTCGCACGCACACACACCAAGGACAGGCACAGACAATGTCTTTATTACAGAGATATATAATGTAATGAATAAGCACTCAATGGTCAATCGGACAAGGCAGGAGAATGGAGTTGAGAAATATTTCAGCGGCGATCAAATGCCATGGCAGATTAGATGGTCTGAATGGCCTAATTCTGCTTCAGTGTCTCATGCTGATATGATCTTATGGTGCCTGGGATTGTCTTCCCGCAAGTTCAGTGGAGATTCAAAGTGGTAAGTATGTGATTTAGGAGAGTTAATGGGAATATGGACAGATTCAGGGACAGAATGGTCAATATCTGTTCCGAATTATCATCCCTTTTTATCTCAGAAGAGTGGCGATTGGTTGAGGGTAACACGTTTTGAGACTAAGGGCCTTCCCATTTTAGACTGACACAGGGATGTTCCTTTCCCTTTAAGGTTCTGTGGTCTGAGGTGTTCTCATGCTGAAGTAACAGTGAAGACTGGGTTACTGAAAACATTCAAGGTTGATTATCATAGACCTTTGATGAACAAGAGAATCATTGTTTATTGGGAACAGAGATGAAAAGGGTGTTTAGTGACAATCACATCAACAATACACATTCTGAATGGTGCAGCAGGCACGACGGGATGAATGGCCAGCTGATGATCCTGCCTCATGTGTTGTTCTCTCTTGCACTCAGTAATATTACAGAGATTAAAGAAGATCCCATTCAGTCAGCATCTTTATAATGAGTCAGGAGGAGACCATTCTGCCCTCTAAGGATTTACACAGGAAGAGATTGATATCATTCAACCTGCTAAGTAACTCACAAAATGACCCAAACACGGACTTCAAACCCACCACAGCAGATGGTGGAATTTGAATTCAATAAAATATTTGGAATTAGCAATCTAATGAAATATTGAGGCTGTCAAATCTAAAAAAAAACCTTGCTCATTGGTGTACTCCAGAGAAGGAAACTTGCTGTCTTCACTGGTCTGACTTACATATTACTCCAGACCCTCAGCAAAAGGCAGAATCTCAAATGTCATTTGCAATGGCCAAGCCAGCCATTCAGATATAACACTACAAGTTCTCAAAGACGTGAAACCAGACAGACCTGAGCACCTGCAGCCGACAGCACATTGAAGTGCATAGCTTCAGAAAGGCAGTTCCCCAACAGCTTCTCGAGAGAAACTCGGTCAGAGAAATAAATGCTGGCCCAGCCACCAACACCCATGTCCCATTAATGAAGGAAAGAAGTCCACACTCAGGAAAAAGATGGAGGGGACAGAGCTCACTTGAAATAGTGACTTGGATATATACCTACAAGTGCATGATACTCGGGGAAATGGGAAAAGGTGAAATATACATGAAAATAATCTCACATTTCATTTCCATCGCAGCTGATTATCAATAATCCCCTTTTTAATCGCCCTATTTCTCCACATATTCTAATCATTCCACCAACACACATTATACTATTTCCCAGCTGCTTTCAGATCTGACACATGGTGAGTGGATTTAAAATGTGAACTCTATTTTTCTCTCGACGGAGGCTGCCAAAACTGCTCCGTTTCCCCAGCATTCTGATTTTTTTTGCTTCAGATCGCCAGTAACTTACTTTGTTTGATTTAACATTTTCTTTATTTTATGTGACATTGGGCCATCGAGTCCACACTGACCCTCTGCAGAGCATTACACCCTCAACCACCTCATACCCTACTTGTGCACTTCCATTGGCTAACCCGTTTCCTACGCTATCGCAGCATTTCCCATAGCTAACACAGCGAGCTGCACATGATGGATAATTTAACATGGTCAATACACTGAACCTGTTTGGACTGTGGGAGGAACCAGGAGCACCTGGAGGAAACACGAGCAGACCGGGGAGGATGTGAAAACGCATTACAGACAGCCTGAAGGTGGAAGCACACTGCCAGCCTTGTCCTGTGAGACAGCTGTGCTCATCACTGAGACACCACGCACCCTCCCGCTCACCCCGTCCCCCAACCTGATTCTCTGGTACTGTGAGACAGCCTTGCTAACCACTGAGACACCATAACCCCTCCCCCATACCCCAAACTAGGTCGCTGGTACTGTGAGGCAGCCGTGCTAACCACTGAGAGACCATGCCCCACTCTCCCTCCCCCCAAACCGTGTCCCTGGTACTTTGAGACAGCCGTGCTAACCACTGAGATACCATCCCCCCTCCACCCAAACCGTGTCCCTGGATCTGTGGGACAGCCGTGCTAACCACTGAGACACAATGCCCCCCTCCCACTCCCCCGAAAACCGGGTACCTGGTACTGAGAGACAGCCGTGCTAACCACTGAGGCACCGTCTCCCTCTCCCCCTCCCCCAAACCGGGTCGCTGGTACTCTGAGACAGCGTTGCTAACCACTGAGACGCCATGCTCCCCTCCCCCTCCCCCCCAAACCGGGTCCCTGGTACTGTGGGAAAGCCGTGCTAACGCCTGAGACAACATGCCCGCTCTCCCTCCCCCTCCCCCTTACCCCGCCCCCTCCCCCAAACGAAGTCACTGTGCTAGGGAATTCTGTGTAAAATGTAAACCTGAATTGCAAACAGTAAACAATGACAAAACCCCACAAATGTTTCAGGCTGTGGAGGGAGAAGATTAGGAAGCATATTGAGTCTGATATAGTTCTCTTCTGAAAAACTTATATTGGACTCAAAAGGTTAATTGTGCTTCTCTCTGCTCAGAACCAGTTATGGTTTTCCAGCTCTTTCAACGTAGTTACTCATTTGGACTTTGGATAGTTGTCTGATCTGAAAGGGAACAGTGAAGCTGCCATTCATGTTGACTCTCAAGTATTTGGTTATGGTTTTTGAATGAAAAATTAAAAACTCTGCGTGACAGCTCCCTAAATACCAATAATTTATTGCCACTGTTATAATGTATTTTGGAAATGCAGAACTAGGTGATCATGACATCATACGATCAATCCTCTGAAAGTAACTGATTGAAGTACTGATCCCAGTTGTTATCAATATCTTATCATGCTCCTGATGTCACAGGGTATATTCATCCAGGGTTTGGGAAGGCACGAGCAAGGGCAGAGTTTATTTGTCATTCCCAATGGCTCTGACCTAAGCGACACAGAGTTGCCCTGTTTTACCTCTTCAATCCAAAGTGATGCAGATCCACACAGAGCTGTTTATAGGAGAATTCCAAGATTTCTAACATATACTTGTGAAGGAACAGCAAATTATTCCCTAGTCAGGATGACATGCAACTTGGAAGATACCTCGAAGAGACTGCAATTCCCATTGTTCCCATTACCAGTGCAAAATGTTCTCTAATTCCCATTAATCACAGTTTTGCTCAGGGTCCTTGATTCTACCCTTCGTCAAGTCCTGTTTCAACTGAAAGGGAAGTCACTCTGATCTCACCTCAAATTACATTGGAAGATCAGATGGAAGAATAAGGAGCAAAATACAAGAAGACTGTTTGTTTGAACAATGCCCTCACAATATTCAAAAGAAAATTGATGCATGGTCTTCCTTAATACCTTACTCATGACATCACTTTTCAAACAATGTTCAAATCGGTGGGTGTTTGTTCTTTTAATTTGCGAACAATGCAACGTAGAAATGAGAATGTCGTTTGATCTTCTGTAGTGTGTTAATAATCCAGAATTTAAATCAGTCTCTATCATCATTGCTTTAGCTCTTTCAGACAAAATTAATGAATGAGCCTGTGTCCATCCAGCAGATGAAAAAGATCTTTCAGCTCTGACTACTTCAGCGAATAATGTAAAGAATAAGTTCCAGGCCCACATCAAATGGAAATTTTGCAGGGCAAGATACCAAAGGTTAGTCCAAGGTTAATGATTTCCAAGCTTTATGAATGATACATGCGGAGGGGCGGGATATTAAAGCAGAATTCAGCTCCATGCCCAATATACTATTTGTGGCTCCCTCACAAAAGACCGCAACTGTTTGAAGCTGTAAATTCAACGAAGTAGGAAAAACAAGAGACTAGAATTCCCAATTCTGCAACAACCTCTGTCGAACAGAAAGAAAATCAAGGTTTGTTTCTGAAATTCATAAATGTTGATGATAAGAATGTGGGAGATGGTGGGGAATTTGGAGGATGATAAAAAATGTTATGGATGACACAATGATTAGCCGGGCGGGTCACAGTGAGCAGGAACGTGTTAGGGTTAGGAGGTTACAAACAGATTGTTCAGATGGCCAGATCAATGGCTGATAAAAGGTAACACTAAAATATGTGAGATGCTGCACTTTGGAAGATGTACAATACCAGAGAGAACTCAAACCATGAAGATAGGCTAGATTTGCTTTTAGAGCAGAGAAGGGTGAGGGGTGAACCTAACAGAGGTGTATAAGAGCATGAGAGGTATGGGCAGAGTGAACAGACAATAGCCCTTAGTTAAAGGGTCAAAAGCAAGGGTGCATACGTTTTAAATGAAAGATAAGACACTTAGAGAGGATTTGTGGAGTCTGTTTTGAACCCAGAGGATGATATGTGTCCAAAATGCATTGCCTTGGAGGATGGAATAGGAATGCAACCTCACAGACTTTATAAAACACTTGTATTAGCACTGGATGGTGCAGATTCGATGGGCCTTCTCGTTATTACATGATTCCATGTGGTGGCAGCCATGAAAGCTTTGAAATATTGTGAAGCACGAGCCAATGGGACTTGTTAGTTTGTTCCATTGAACTGTGGTCAGTAAGTGGCGAGATTCCAAAGCAGCATCATCTCATGGAGTATGAGCACTTACGC
This sequence comes from Chiloscyllium punctatum, assembly GCF_047496795.1. Taxonomy (NCBI): domain Eukaryota; kingdom Metazoa; phylum Chordata; class Chondrichthyes; order Orectolobiformes; family Hemiscylliidae; genus Chiloscyllium; species Chiloscyllium punctatum. Next base: position 2,461,654 of record NC_092790.1, on the reverse strand, counting down.
AACCTAGGATAGCCCAGACATCTCTGAAAACATCCAAGATAATTCACATGCTCAGTGCAAGCATCGTCCATAAAAAGCACTCAGGTTATTCCAGCTGTTTGACACCATTATTTTAAGGAAACCAATAACATAGACCAGACGTCCCTGCATTATTACACAGTCTTGTATCTGTAAGGTTGCTATTTCTCTGAAAAATAATAAATTACATCCCAAACGTTCGCTTTGACAAAGATTCAATTTCCCTGTGTTTTCCTGCGAGCTGTACATCACAGCATGGCGGCTTGTTTAACACTCCATCCACCACCAGAAATATTTACTCCCAGCTAAACCAGCACAAGAGATGCACTGCTGGCACTCCCTCTCAACAGCCACTTGAATGGACCAACATCAACTGGACTGGAACGTCTGAATGGCAATTAATGCTGGTCGAGCACAATTAAAATGCCAAATGAATTGAAAAGACAATCCGACTTTCTAATAATTATTGAACAATGTAGACATTTTATTGGTCTGATGAGCTTGTCGCTGCCTTTGAAATTGTGTGATCTATTTCCATGAAACCATTTCGTTCATCTATTGAAAGAACAAAAAAGTTCACCTCATGGATATGATAAAGATAACGCAGCATTTAAACACAAATGCCAGGGAATAGTAGAATATTGATCTTCAGGTATCTGGGATTAATGTCGTTTGGTGTTTTCTGGCTGGCATACATGTATTGGACTGAATGGCCTCTTTGTCTGCTGTGTGACTGTCACTCAAATTGTTGAAAACAGAAAATGTGGTCTCAGTATTTCCATGGATTGTGAGCATCAAATGGTGAAGAATACAATCTTCAAGGTCACACAGCACACCGACTTGGAGCTATACCATTCTCCCTTCACTATCAAATAGTTCAGAATCCCGTTTCTCTCTTTGTAACATACCTGTTAGTGTCCCTGCATTGCAAGAACCCCTGGGTTTCATTTCCCGAATAGAAATTAGACAGAAGTCACAGAATGCCAGCCTTGCTAACGAAACTCACCTCCCAAGAATAACTGAAAGGAATCTGTACTATTAAAGACATCCATTCTACACAATCTGATTTCTAAAGCAGTTTCAAGGGAGGTTTTCACTTTGCACTATGCTCCTGATATTTCTCCAAAACCATGAAACCTTCCTGAGTGCTTTTTTCCAGGGCTGTTTAAAAGGTCACATGTGGAAAGTTGTGCCTAATAATCTGAGAGGAGAAGTCTGCATATTCATGAGAATCGGCTAATAATTTTTCAGTATCTAAAAAAACTACAGAAATGTTGAAACCAGCATCAGGAGTAAGTCACCAATACATCTCCGTCATGCGGTAAGATCGTGGATGATCTGATTGTGACCTCAATTGCACATTCCACCTTTGCCCTTATAATGTTAGTGCGTCACTCTTAGTCAAGATTCTGCCTGCCTCTGCCTTGTTTCAAGTTAAAATTGAAAAGACTACTTGGAATATTCTGGGGTTACCAAGATCACATGTTGTTCACCTAAATTTGAGCATATCCAGAGTCAGTCAGTTCAAGATTTCCTACTGATATGAACGTTCCTCACAGGAGTTAGTTGAGTGAATCTTCTCTGCACTGATTTGCATGTCATTATGACCATCACTCTCTCAATGTGGACTCGCCACTACCCTGCAAAACTGTGGAAAATCTTCCCTAATTTTGAATGTATTCTGTTTGAGCAAGTTTCTACATTTGTCTTCCCTCCCTCAAAACTTTATGAACACCTATCGGTTTTATTTCGTAATCCAAGTGCCCGGTTCCTCTGTGCCTCAACCCAATCTCTCCATTGAAATAATACACTGTCTTTCAACTCTACCGCCAACATCTTTGAGCGCACAGAGAGTTTTTCTTACGATGCTGCATACAACAATATTTGTCTGTTCACTTGACCCACCTTAATCTATTTACAGACGCAAGTCGTCTTCATATCTTGCTTTCCGAATAGTTTCAAATGTCTGCATTCTTCCCTAATACAGACAGAATATTTGGCCAAATACCTAGATTGTGGCCAGAGGAACTGTCAATTTAATATTTTTAATCAATGTCTAAACTATGAACTTTTGACAATGCTAAAATGTTTTATATTCCCATCACTCAGTTCCCAAAACTCAATGTAGGGACAGATGGTTTAGAATCCGGGTAGTTACAATTGAGGAACTGAAAGGGTGAAAAGCCATAGTTGGAGTTATGTACAGGCCGATAAATCATAGTCAGGAGCTGGGGCGGAGGGCACATCACGAGATAAGGAAGATGTGTAGGAAAGGCAAAGTTATAGTGATTGGGTGGATTTCAATATGCAGGTGGATTGGGAAAATCAGGTTGGCAGTGGTTTGCAAGAAATGGAATTTGTGGAATGTCTATGAGATGGCTTTTTGAAGCAACTTATGGTACAACGAGGGATTGGGCAATACCGGATTTAGAGTTGTGCAATGAGGCAGACTTGATAAGGGAGCTTAAGGTAAAGAAAGGTATATCATGCAGTGAGCTTACTATCATTGAACCTACTCTTCAATTAAATAGGGTGAAGATAGAATCAGAGTTCACAATATTACCACTGAATAAAAACAACTACAAAGGCATGAGAGAGGAACTATGTTGAATTGACTGGGAGAATAGGCTAGCAGGAAAGACAGTGGAACAGTAATAGGGGGAGTTTCTGGGAGTAAGTCAGGAAACACAGCAGAGATTCATCCCAAGCTAAACGAAGCATGGTATAGGGAGGATGAGGCAACAATGGATGCCAGGGGAAATCAGGGTTAGCGTAAAAGCAAAAGAGAAATCATATAACATGGCAAATGCCAGTGGAAAACAGAGTATTTTGAAGCTTACAAATACTAATACTGGACAACAAAATAAGAAATAGGAGGAAAAAGATTAAATATGAGGGTAAGGTAGCCAGTAATACAAAAGAAGACTGTAAGAGTTTCTTTCGATATTTAGCGGGCAGAAGAGAGGCAAAAATGGAGATTGGGATGCGGAAAACGACGCTGGAGATATAGTAATGGGGAACAAATAATGGCCGAGAAACTGAACAATTATTTCAAGCCAGTTTTCAGAGTGTAAGTCAAGAATAGTATCCCACAAATTCAAGGTAGCATGTGGGCACAGCTTATTAGGAGAAGTTGCTCGAAAAACTAAATGGGTAAATGAACTGGACCAGATGGACGATATTGCAGAGTGCCAAGGGAGATAGCTGAAGAAATAATGGTGACATTTGTGGTGATCTTTCATGAATTTCTAGAATCAGGGAGAGGCTCAGAAGACTAGAAAGTTGATAACGTGACACCCTCTTTAAAAAGGGAATAAGGCAAAAGGCAGAAAGTGGCAGACCGATTAGCACAACCTCAGTAATGTATAAGATCCTGGAATACATTGTGAAGGATGAAATTTCTGAATACTTGCAGGTGAATTGTAAAATTGGGTACAAAGTCGGTATGGTTTCATCAAGGGGACGGCATGCCTCATATATCTGTAAGAGTTATTTGAGGATGTAACAAACAAGTGACACAAAGGAAAGCCAGTAGATGTTAGCCACCTGGACTTCAAGAAGGACTTTGACAAGGTGGCACACAGAAGGCTGCTGAGTAAAACTAGGTCCCATTTTGTTAGAGGCAAGGTGCTAGTGTGTGCAGAAGCTTGGCTGTCTGGCAGAAAGCAGAGAGTGGGGATAAAAGGGTCCTTCTCAGGATAGCAGCTGATGATAACAAGTGTTTCACAAGTCACAGTGTTGGGACCATAACATTTTACGTTGTACATTAACGATCTATATTAAGGAACTGAGGGCATTCTGGGTAGGCTTTCAGATGACACAATGATAGGTAGAGGGACAGGTAGCATTAAAGTGTCAGGAAGGCTGCAGAAGAATTTAGATAGCATAGGAGACTGGGCAAAGAAGTAGCAGATGGAGTACATCTTGAGAAAGCGTGAGTTGATGCATTTTGTGAGGAAGAAGAGGGGCATGGACTATTTCATAAATGAAAAGAAAATTCAGAAGTCTGAAGTGCACACAGAGTTGCGAGTTCTTGCACAGGAATGTCTCAAGGTAAACTTGCAGGTTGAGTGCATAGTTAGGAAGGTGTTGTATCTGCTGCACAGTGAGGTTAAAGTCTTCTATTGAGCAAAAGAACTGTGAGGCAACTCTTACAAACAATAATATTTGTTTATTGAGTATAGTCAATGTTAGTACCATACAATTTACGATAAAGTAATGAAAAATACTACAAACTGTCTTATGCTTTTAATTAACTTTGGCTGATCGTGTAACCGTCAGACTAGAACCTGGTCGGGCTCCACGTGGTGATGGCTTCTTATTCTTCCGGTGGTGTTGGAGTTGTTTTATTTCCCAGTGGTTATTCTCCAGTTACCGCACTCTGTGGGGTTTTGAGGTGATTCTTATTCTTCCAAGTCTCCAAACTCTTGGGAGTTTACGGAGGATCTGCCAATGGAATGATCAGGTTCATGGAATGGCCAGGGTTGGCATATTGGTGGCCGAAGGGCGACATTCCAATGTCCCATTAAAGTCCATCATCAGGAGGGTATTGCAGGGTCTGTAGCTGTAGCTGTCTGGTTTGTTTGCAAACCGTCTGTAGGGAGCTGCAGCCTGTCTGAATTCTGCAGCATGTGGATTAGCACAGAGAGTTTAGACAAGGCTGGAATCCATTTGCCAGCATGCTTCAATCACTGTTCATTTTTGTAACTCCATGATAAGTTTATTAATGTCCATCATACGTTCATTATTTCAGGTAGCCTATCCGGTCAGAAAGACAAGCACAATGATGGTATTTATTTTGAGAGGACTTGAATATGAAAGCAGGGATTGATTTCTGAGTCTTTACCAGGCTCTGATCGGAGCATATTTGGAGTATTTTGTGGGAGCATCGTTTATGATATATCTAGACAGATACATGAATGGGCAGGTAGCAGAGGGATACAGATCCTTAGAAAATTGGCGGCAGGTTTAGATATCGGATCTGGATCGGTGCAGGCTTGGAGGGTCGAAGGGCCTGCTCCTGTGCTGGATTTTCTTTTTTCTTCGTTCTTTATTATCCATTCTAAAAATTGCAAGTTTTCAACTTACTGTATGCTACAATTTAATAAGATAAAACATTTATTTATTTGACACTGCATGTTAAATTATTGTCATCTCTAAATTAGAATCATAGAGATGTACAGCATGGAAACAGACCCTTTGGTCCAACCCGTTCATGCCAACCAGATATCACAACCCAAACTCGTCCCACCTGCCCGGACCTGGGCCATATCTCTCCAAACCCTTCCTATCATATGCCCATCCAGATGCCATTTAAATGTTGGAATTGTACCAGCCTCCACCACTTGCTATGGCAGCTCATCCCATACACATACCACCCTCTGAATGTAAAAGATGCCCCTTATGTCTCTTTTATATCTTTCTCCTCTCACGCTAAACATATGCCCTCTACTTCTGGATGCCCCCACACCAGGGAGAACACCTTTTCCATTTACCCTGTCTCTGCCCTTCATGATTTTATAAACCTCTATAAGGTCATCCCTTAGCCTCCGGCGTTCCACTGACAACAGCCCTAGCCTATTCAGCCTCTCCCTACAGCTCAAATGTTCCAAACCTAGCAACATCCTTGTAAATCTTTTCTGAACCCTTTCAAGTTTCACGACTTTGTTATGATAGGAAGGAGAGCAGAATTGCACGCAATATTCCAAAAGTGGCCGAACCAACTTTCTGTAGACCCACAACATGACCTTTCAACTCCTGTACTCAATACTCTGACCAATAAAGAAAAGCACACCAATCGTCTACTTCACTACCATATCTATCTGCGACTCTACTTTCAAGGAACAATGAAACTGCACTCCAAGGTCTCTTTGTTCAGCAACGCTCCCTAAGATCTCACCATTAAGAGGAAAACTCCTGCGAAGACTTGCTTTCCCAAAATGCAGCACCTCGCATTTATGTAAATTAAACTCCATCTGCCACTCCTAAGCCCATTGACCCATCTGATCAAGATCCTGTTGCAATCCGAGGTAACCTTCTTCGCTGTCCACTACATCTCCAATTTTGGTCTCACCTGCAAACTTACTAACTGTACCTCTTATGCTCGCATCCCAATCATTTATGTAAATAACAAAACGTAGAGGACACAGCACCGATCCTTGTGGCACTCCACTGATCACAGGCCTCCAGTCGGAAAAACAACCCTCGACCACCACTCTGTCTTCTACCTTTGAACCAGTTCTGTATTCAAATGGCTAGTTCTCCCTATATTCCATGACATCTAAGCTGGCTAATCAGTCTCCCATGGGTTACCTTGTCGAACGTCTGACTGAAGATGAAATAAATCACGACCACCGCTCTGCCCTCATCAATCCTCTTTGTTACTTCTGCAAAAATCTCAATCCAGTTTGTGAGACATGATTTTCCACTCACAAAGCAATGTTGACTATCCCTAAACAGTCCTTGCCTTTCCAAATACATGTACATTCTGTCCCTCAGGGTTCCCTCCAAGAACTTGCCCACCACCGCTGTCAAGCTCACTGGTCTATAGTCCCCTGTCGTTTCCTTACCACCCTTCTTAAACAGTGGCACCACATTCGCCAACCTCCAGTCCTCTGGCACCTCACCTGTGACTACCCATGATACAAATATCTCAGTAACAAGCCCAGCAATTATTTCCCTGGCTTCCCACAGAGTTCTCGGGTACACCTGATCAGGTCCTAGGGATTTATCCACTTTTATGCCTTTCAAGACATTCAGCACATCCTCCTCTATAATATAAACATTTTGAAGATGTCACCATTTATTTCCCTACATTCTATATCTTCCATGTCATTTTCCACATAAACATTGATGCAAAATGCTCATTTATTATGTCCCCTATCTCTTGCTGCAGCACACAAAGGCCCTCTTGCTGATTTTTTAGGAGACCCTATTCTCTCCCTATTTACTCTATTTTCCTTAAAGTCTTTGTAAAATCCTTTTGGATTCTATTTAATTCTATTTGCCAATGTTATCTCATGTCCTCTTTTTACCCTCCTGATTTCCTCCTAAGTATACTCAACCTGCCTTTGTACTCTTCTAAGGATTCGCTCGATCTAGTCAGACAACATGTTCTTTTGCTGTACAAAACAAAATGTGCACCCTTTAATTTTGTATCATAAAATGTTGTGAGTTGTTTATATTTTAATTCCATCAATATAGAATCAACTTAATTGTTTTCAGAGATGATGCAATTATTGTTCACTTGAATAGTTGTGTGTAAATATTTCATCATTGCCCAATTCACAAACATGGCAAACACCTGATTATTGTTCAGGTCTGTAAACCCACCACGTTGCAATCATGACCGACATTAAACATGGATTCCAAAAGGCTTCAATTACAGCACGGTGCTACTGGATCTCACAGCTACCTGCGGCACTCAGTGAGACACTGACCTGCTCCTGAATCTGTCCAGATAATTTCCAACCTGGGTCAGGGCAATCATTCAAACATTCCTTCAAAGTAAATCATTTGGATTCTACCTTGGGCAGGAGCAAACTAGCCAACAGACTATCTCTGTTCTCAGTGTAGTTACAAATTCCGTCTAAATTAGAAACCAATGATTGTCCAGGAACTAAGTCTTACAATGTCATCTCCAGTGAAATCCAGACCCAGAGAGCAGTTGTATGGACATGGAGTGTCAGAATCTCACGGTATTGCTTATGGTGCTGACACCTGGCACGTCTCACATACTCCATACATCTGCTCCCTAGACCAGACACTGGGTGAAAATGTTCATAATTGACAGTTTATTGCAGCATCTTGTGTCGCAATCCTCTGAATCCTCTAAAATTTTATCCAATAAATGTACCTTCACATTCAACAGTATCAAAATAAATTTGTACATGTCTGCAGATAATCAGATATTAATACATGGGTCACCCAACAAAATGTAACTGAAGAAACCAGGAGCTAACAGAAAGTCTAAAACCAGATTAATACTTGAACTTCTGGTCTATGTAATCGCACATATTGTGCTGACACTCAGGTGAATGTAACCATGCATACCATAACTGGAAGTCTTGGTCTAATGTCCCTCTCCAGCTTCCTGACCTCACACACCTCACTCCCTCACCCGCCTCACTCCCTCACACTTTCACCAACTGATGAAAATCCACAAACTGAATGAAACTTGGAATACAGAACAGTACAGCACAGTAACAGCCATTCAGCCCTCAATTTTTTATCGGCCTTTTAGCCTACTCTAAGATCAGACTATCCGACATAACGTTCAATGTATTAACCTTCCATGTAACTATCCAAGGGTCTACTTAATTATCCCTAATGTATCTGACTCTACTACCATCACTGGCGATGCACTCTGCCCCCACCACTCTCTGTGGAAAGATCATACCTCTGACAACTCCCGGAAACCTTCCTCCAATCACCTTAAAATTATGCTCCTTGTTAAAAAGGCTCTGGCTATCCAATCTTTGTCTCTCAACATCTTGTACACCTCTATCAATTCAGCTGTCATTCTTCGTCGTTCCAGGGAAAAAAGCCCTCGCTCCGTCAAACCTTCTTCCTAAGACATGTCCTACAGTCCTGACAGTATCCTGGTAAATCTCCTCTGTGCACTCGCTGAGGCTTCCACATGTTTCCTATAATGAGGCAACCAGAACTGAACACAATATTCCAAGTGTAGTTGAACTACCGCTTTATAGAGATAAGAATTAACCTCGCCGCACTTAAACTCAATCCCCCTGATAATGAAAGCCAACAGACCATCACCTTCTTAACAACCCTATCAACTTTGGTGGCAACTTTGTGAGATCTATTGACATGTACCCATGTTCCTCCAAATTGCCAAGAATTCTGCCTTTAACGCTATATTCAGTACGCAAATGCAACCTTCCAAAATAAATCACTTCACACTTTTTAAGTTTGAACTCTATCTGCCACTTATCAGCCCTGCTCTGCATCCTGTCAAAGTACTGTTTCAACCTAGAGCAGCCCTCCATAGTGTTCACAACTCCATCAACCTTCATGTCATCGGCAAACTTACTAACCCACCATTGCATTTCCTCAGCAAAGTGATGTATAAAAATCACAAAGAGCACAGATCCCAGAGCCGATCCCTGTGGAACACCATTGGTCACTGAGCTCCAAGATGCACACTTTCCATCTGCTACCAAACCCTGCCAGACAGCCAAATTTCCCTGCGTCACATGCCTTTTTACCTTCTGAATGAGCCTACAATGGGGAATCTTATCAAATGCCTTTCCAAAATTCTTTTTCACCCAGTCTACTGGTCTACCTTCAACAACGTGTTTTTTCACATCTTCGAAGAATTCAATAAGATTTGTGAGGCATGACCTGCACCTCGAAAAAACATGCTGACTCTCTCTTATTCATATTTTTCTAAATAATTGTAAATCCTGTCTCTCAGAATTGTCTCCAATACTTTGTCCACCACTGGTGTATGACTGACTGTTCTATCATTCCCAGGGTTGTCCCTATTCCCTTTCCTGACCAAGGGAATAACATTTGCCACTCTACAATCATCTGGCACTACTCCAATGGACCGCGAGGATGCAACGATTATCACCAAAGGCACGGCAATCTCTTCCATCATTTCCTGGAGTAACCTAGGTTATACCCCATCTGACACAGGGTGTTTAGCTATCCTTATGTTTGTACTTCAATCAGTCTGTATTTCCCCTCAACATGTCTACACCCTGTCCAACCAACTGATTGAATGCTTTCCATTTCAGTGCTATATACAGTGCTGCCTTCCTGAGCAAGTACGGTTCCCAACGTCCTGCGAATCACGGAATCAAAAAAAAAAGGAATGCACCAATCCCTTCCCGATAAAGAGCTCATGCTCGAACCATCGAATCTCCTGTTCCTGGGATGCTGCTTGATCTGCTGTGCATTTCCAGCACCACACTTTTCAACTCTGATTTCCATCAACTGCAATCCTCAGTTTCTCCATTATTGAAGGCTGTCCCCTATGCACACTGAGGGGGGAATTAACCATCAGAAACTCATTGCATGTGGAGCTGACTGCAAAGTTCTGGAAAATTGTACTTGATGAATACAATTAAAAAAAAGAAATTACAATTCAACAAGCATTCATTCAGTCTCAGAGTTCCAATTTTGGTTCATGGTTTGGGCAGCCTGATAACAAATAGTGAATATTTGAGGAACTCCGATGTACAGTGTATTCCAGGTATTATATTCCAGCTTACGTGAATGCTGGGAGTATTATCAGACAGAACGTTTTGATAATGGCATGAGTTGACAAATGGAGGTGGAACATTTTTGCTCTCACAGAGACGTGTTTGAGAGAGGTCAGGGCTAACAGCTCAATATTCTGATGTACTAGAACTATACGCAGGATAGGAGAGGGTTTTAAAGAGGAGGTGGTGTTGCATTATTAATTAAGCAACAGTTACTGCAGTGAGGAGGGATGATACCTTGGACGTGTCTTCAAATGAGGCTTTATGGGTCTAGGTTAGGGTCCAAACGATGACAGACACACTGCTGGGGATATTTTATGGAGCCCCAGATAGATGAAAATGCAGGAGCAAATATATAAACAATTCACTGAGGTAAGTAAAAAAACAGTTCACTGAGGTGTGAAGGAAAGCAAGTCTGAAGATGTTACAGAGATAGGAAAGTAAGGCTGGAGATGTTACAGAGAGAGGAAAGCAAGGCTGAAGATGTTACATAGAGAGGAAAACAAGGATGAAGATGTTACAGCGATAGGAAAGCAAGGCTGGAGATGAAACAGAGGTAGGAAAGAAATGCTGGGGATGTTACAGAGATAGGAAAGCATGACTGGAGGTATTACAGAAATAGTGTGGCCTGTGCATGCTAGAATAGGCTAGTGATATATTTTTGAACTCATTCACAGGATATGGGGACAGGTGAAGCAGCTGGAGTTTAGAGAGATAAGGAGGGGTGTAGGGGCTGGCGGAGTTTACAGTGATAGATGGAGCTGTCGACTGTTATAATGGTTGTAGTGATACGGAGGGTACTGAGATACAGATTGATGTCGGAGATTACAGGGAAAGTTACAGAGATGCACGTAGAAAAATTGACTTGTGCAATGTCTTAATTGAAATAAATATTGTAGATATCTGTGGAATAAACAAAGCACTAGGAGGAACTGAAGGAGTGAGATCTTGGACTGTCCAATCACAAGAGTTATTGAATGAGTGTCATACAGCACAGAAGAGGCCCTTCGATTGATAGTGACAAAAAAGTAAAAGCCCTGCAGACACTGGAAATCCCTCCTTCCTAACGTCTGGGTGCTAGGGCTAAATGTGGGAGAGGCGTCCTACAAACTCCTCAAGCAATAATGTAACATAACGACGCATCACGTGTCAGATCCAACACAGACACGGAAACCTCCTGCTGACTCGCTTCCCTCAGCTGATAGATCAGTGTCCCTCTACATTGAACACTTGGCGGACGCACTGACAGAGTGATTGAGCTGGAGAATGTACACTGGGTGGGCTATTTCAAAATCACCACCAAGAGGTGGCCAGTAGCAGCATTCCTGATCGAGATGGTCGTGTCCAAAAGAACATAGCTGCGAGACTGGGTCTGCACTGGATGGGGAGGGAACGACTGACAGGGAGAAACATACTTGATCTCATCTTCACCAGAGCTGCAGAAACCTTGATCGATTACCATATTGGGAACAATGACTACTGCACACAGTATTTCTGGGGACAAAGAATAGTGTGTGTGTGTGTACATGCGTGAGCGCACATGTGAGAGAACAACCACCATCCTAAACGGGACAGATTTCAAAGAGACCTGGAACTCAGCACTGACCTGTGTGATTCCCAACAGCAGCAGAATTGTACTTCAGCACAATTTTCACTGTCATTGCCTCGCATGTGGTCCACTTTACCTTGACCATCAAGCCAGGGGATAAACCCTTGTTTAATGGTCAATACAGGAGAGCTGGCCAAAAACAGTACCAGGTACACCTCACAGTGAGGTGATGTTACCAAACAGGACCACTTACTCACCAAATAGCATAAACAGATCGTGACAGACAGATCTAACCAACAAATCTGACATAATCTCCGCAATCCTGTCACATGCAGCCAGGTTGAATGGTGGTGTGAATCAAACAACTCATTGGAGGAGGAGTATCCCTACATAACACCTTCCTCAATGATGGAAGAGCCCAACCGAACAGAAGAGCTAAGGCTGAAACGACCACAACAATGTTCAGACAGAAGTATCGATAGGATGATATATTGTAGCCTCCACTAGATGGCAGTCTTCAGCTAATTCGATTCATTGTGCGTGGTAATTCCATACGGCTGGAGGGATGAGGAATGCAAAGGTTGTGGGCCATGATAAGATTCCATTCAAGCTGTTCCAGCTGGGATACAGCACTGACATCGACCTGTCAATGAGGGAAAATATCCCGGGTGTGTCCTGTACACACACAGACAAACCATCAGACAATCAATGACTGCCCCATTGTTCTCATCTCTATCATTAATAAAGGGATGGAAGATGTCACCCATAGTGGGATCAAGCAGCACTTCCACAGCACCAACCTGCTCACTGAAGCTTAGTTTGGTCTCTCATCCATTGGGCTCATTGAAGCCTTAGTTTAACGATGTCCAACTAGAGACCACGCAGCTGAATTCGAGAGGTGAGGCAACAGTGGCTGCACTTAACATCATCATAACTGCATTTGACCAAGTGTTGTGTCCACGATTAACGGCAGAACTGGAGCAAATCGGAATCGTTTGCACTGGCTGAAGTTATACCTCGTACAAAGAAAGGTGCCTGGGGTTGGAGGAGAGCAACCATCTCAGCTCCAGGACAGCTCCGCAGCAGTTCCCCTGTGTTGGTGTTTGAGTAAGCCTGTAGGTCAGAAATGGAAAAGTAAGGCACCATACTCCTTCGCGACGAGAGGGCTGCTCTCTCTTTAGACAGAGATGACGGGCAGTAGTTTACCTGGACAGTCATCATGCCTCAAGCAAGGGAGAGGTTGAATAGGACAGCCCTTTTCAGTCAACTCAGTCAGTGCAGAATTGAACTCACACTGTTAGCACTTATCTGCGTTACAAACGAGCCGTCCAACTAATTAAGCTAACCAAGTCCTCACTCAGCTCCTTGTGGTAGATATTGTCCTATTATTCCATTCAGAAATGTTGATAAACACCTCTGGAGCAGGTGTAACTTGAAGCAAACTTCTTAGCTCAGAGAGAGGGACCGCATCAGTGAGCTATAAGAATGCTCTCTGCCCTAGGCCCAATAATTTTCAGCTGCGTCATTAATGACTGTAAAATTGTTTGCCAATGATTATACAATGTTCAACACCGATCGTGATTTACTCAGATACTGAAGCAATCCTTATCCAAATGTTACAGGATCTGGAAATATGCAGGTTTGTGCTGAACAGTGACAATACCATTTCCATTACACATGTGCCAGACAACGATTACTTCCAACAATGGAAAATTGAACCACATCCTCTAACGTTCTTTGCCACCACCATCACTGAACACACACCAAGCAATATCGCGGGGATTATCGTTAACCTGAACTGGACTGACCATATGATTTCATTTCCCGTTCCTATGAAGGGCTTATGCTAAAACATTGATTTTTCCTGTACTTCAAATGCTGCCTGACCTGTTTTCATTTTCCGACGCCACTTTTTGATGTATATAAATTCATTGGCTACACGAATGTGTCAGGGGCTAGAAATTCTGCGGGAGTACCTCCCCTCAAAATTTCCGAAAGCCTGTCCCCTATTGCTAAGACACATGGTAAATGTGTGTGTGATTAAATACTTCCATTTGCCTGTGTGAGTGCAACTTCACCCCTCATCCACTGACGCTCAGTAGCAGAAATACCTGCCATCTACATGGTGCTCTGCAGAAATTTACCAAGGCTCCTTACAACGTACCACTGAACCCCCGACCATCAAGATGGACAAGGGAAGCAGATACACGGGGCGCCCACCATGTTCGCCTTCTGTTCCAAGCCATCTACCATCCTGATTGGGAAGTACATTGCCGTTCCTTCCGTGTCACTGTTTCAAGTTCCCTATCTATCAATAAATGCCGCCCCAATCACATTTCATGAATAGATTAACATAAAAAATATTGTATAGACCTATTCAATGCTGGACACTGTGTGTTGGATTTTGTGAGCTCAGGCTGGTTGGTCCAGGCAGTACCTTGCTTGTTGTGAATAGCTGAAGGGATATGCAGTTTCAAACAATCTGTCAGTCTCTCAGAGGCATGACCTACATATCGAGCATCACAGACACGAGCATTCTCATCCCACATTACTGATCTCTGAGATAGACTGAAGCAACTGAAAACGTACTCATATCTGACTGGAACATGTTGAAACACACAGTGACATTGTTACCACGAAAATGATTATGAGTGAATATTAGCAGGGAGAAAGTGAGGACTGCAGATGCTGGAGATCAGAGTCAAAATGTGTGGTCCTGGTAAACTGTCCATAGTATTCTGTGCATTAGTCAGAGAGGCGTGTGTTGCTCTTCGGAGGGTCGGTGTGGACTGGTTGGGTCGAAGGGCCAGTTCCCATAATGTATGGAATCCAATCTAATGATAGTGCTCAGCATTGATGTTGGATCCTGTGACTGCTCTGTGGCAGGTTATGGTGGAATCAATAAAAGGGAAACATATAATTGACCACATCGTAACCAATCTGCCTCCTGCAGATAGACATCTCCATTTCAAATAAGAATGGTCACTGCACAATGGGGAGCAAGGGCTACCTTCACATTTTTCAGACCCTCCTCACCATGATATGTAGCCCCTTGAGTACTGAATGGGACAGACTTTAAACAGAGTGAATAATTAATGATGATGCAGCCATGAGGTGCAGAGGGCAATCGACAGCAGCAGAATAATGCTCTGTACAGCTCATACAGTCTGCAACCACACAGCCAAACATACGTCCCACTGTACAGTAAATATCAGGGCCAGACATACCTCCCATTGTACAGTAACCATCACGGCCCGACATACTATCGGAAGGATGTGGAGGCACTGGAACGGGTGCAGAGGAGGTATACCAGGATGTTGCCTGGTATGGGAGGAAGATCGTCTGAGGAAAGGCTGAGGCACTTGGGGCTGTTTTCATTGGAGAAAAGAAGGTTTAGGGGTGACTTGATAGCGGTGTACAAGATGATTAGGGGTTTAGATAGGGTTGACCATGAGAACGTTTTTCCACGTATGGAGTCAGCTATTACGAGCGGGCATAACTTTAAATTAAGGGGTGGTAGGTATAGGACAGATGATAGGGGTAGATTCTTTACTCAGCGAGTTGTGAGTTCATGGAATGCCCTGCTATTAGCAGTGGTGGACTCTCCCTCTTTATTGGCATTTAACCGGGCATTGGATAGGCATATGGAGGATAGTGGGCTAGTGTAGGTTAGGTGGGCTTGGATCGGCGCAACATCGAGGGCCAAAGGCCTGAACTGAGCGGTATTTTTCTATGTTCTATGTTCTATACCTCCCACTGTGCAGTAACCATCACGGCCCTACATACCTCCCACTGTACAGTAACCATCACGGCCCGACATAGCCCCCACTGCACAGTAACCATCATGGCCTGACATAACTCCCACTCTTTAGTAACCATCACGGCCCGACATAACCCCCACTGTACAGTAACCATCACGGTCCGACATACCTCGCACTGTACAGTAACCATCACGTCCCGACATACCTCCCACTGTACTGTAACCATCATGGCACGTCATACCTCCCACTGCACAGTAACCATCACGGCCCGACATGACCCCCACTACAGTAACCATCACGGCCAGACATACCTCCTATTGTACAGTCACCATCAAGAAGTCAGTGCTTAGCACTGCTGCCTCACAGCACCAAAGTCGTAGGTTCAAATCCGGCCTTGGGTGACTGTCTGTGTGGAGTTTGCACATTCCCCCCGTGTCTGCATGGGTTTATTCTGGGTGCTCCGGTTTCCTCCCACAGTCCAAAGATGTGCAGGTCAGGTGAATTGGCCATTCTAAACTGCCCGTAGTGTTAGGTACATTAGTCAGGGTTGAATATTGTGCAGGGGAATGGGTCTGGGTGGGTTACTCTTCGGAGGGTTGATGTGGACTGGTTGGGCCGAAGGGCCTGTTTTCATACTGTAGGGAATCTAATCTAACCTCTAAGGTTCAATTCAGGAATATGATGGTATAATCACTTGTCTGAATGAGTGCAGCTCCAACAGTAGTCTACTATGGACTTACTAGCAACAGGCAACACAGTTGTGTGGGGAAGATCATGTTTACAAACTTGATTGATTATTTTGAGGAAGTGACAAAATTGATTGATGAGGGCATGGGGCTGGATGTTGGCTATTTGGACCTTAGCAAGGCCTTTGATATCGTTTCTTATGGCAGGTTCATACAGAAGGTGAAGTGAAATGGGATCAGCGGTCAGTTAGTAAGATGGATAGAGAGCTGCTTGGTCATTGAAGACAGAATAGTGGTGGAACAGTGTTTTTGTTACTGGAGATTAGTAAATAGATTGGTGGAGTGTCAGATTGTGACGATGATTGGCAGAGAATACAGCAGGATATAGGTCAGCTGCAGACTTGGACAGAGAAAACACAGATGTAATTTTATCTGTACAGTTGCAACGTGATGTGTTTTATACGGTCTAGTGCAGCAGAGAGGTGTAACGTGGATGGAAAAACTCCACGCCACATCAACATCCGAAGGGATCTGGGTGTACAGCTCCACAGTTCCCTGAAAGTGGCAGCACGGGTGGATAGGGTGATCAAGAAGACTAATGGTAAACTTGCAGACATGCATCGGAGCATGCAGTATGAACATTAGCACGTCATATTGCAGCTGTAGAGAAACTTAGTTCGGGCATAATTAGAATATTCGAGGAGAAAGTGAGCACTGCAGATGCTGGAGATCAGAGCTAAAAATGTGTTGCTAGAAAAGCGCAGCAGGTCAGGCAGCATCCAAGGAGCAGAAGAATCGACGGGAATGAGGAAAGTGTCTCCGACGTTTCGGGCATAAGCCTTTCATCATTCCTGAAGAAGGGCTTACGCCCGAAACGTCGATTCTCCTGCTCCTTGGATGCTGCCTGACCTGCTGCGATTTTCTAGCAACACATTTTCAGCCCATATTTCGAATATTGTGTACAGTACTGGTTGCCACACCAGCAGAACGATGTGCAAGTGTTGGAGAGGGTATGGAAAAGATTTATCAGGATGCTGTCTGGTTTGGAGGGTATTAGCCAGAAGGGGAAATTGACCAAACATGGTTTGTTTGCATCTGGGCATCATTGGTTTTGGGGCTACCTGATGAATATTTACAAAATTATCAGAGGCATGGATAGAAATACAGTTAGAAGCTTTTTTCTCAGAGGAGAAATATCAATTACTCAGGACCATAGGTTTTAGGTATAAGGCAGAAAGTTTAGAAGATATGATCGGCAAGTTGGTTTTTTTTTTGTTTTCCAGACAGAATGTGCAAGTGCCTGGAATGCACTGATAGAGGAGAAGAAGCTAATATAGCAAGGCTTAAGAGGGATCTTGGCACAAATATGAGTAAGTAGGGAACAGAATAACATGGGGGTGTCGGAGCAAAAACGTTCTTTTTTAACTTTAGAACGGCATCGCGTGTCAGTGTGGGCTTGCTGGGATGAAGGGCCTGTTCCTGTGCTGGACTGCTGTTTTAAACAACATTTGAGTGCAGGAGTGGCAAGATGTTGACTAAATGATTACTGATGATCAACAGCCACATTCTGTGGATCTCTCTTCATCAGGTTGCAGCTTCGTACCCTCCCTCCCACAGGGGGGAAACTCAATATGGAGAATTGGATGTGAAAGTCACAGCTGGTAACTGGTGACTTCATCTCGACCCTCGCTCCTGCGGGCTTCTATCTTGGACACCAACATCTCGGGGGACACTGCACAGTCAGAAGCTGCATGTACTCCATACCCAACAATGCTGGCATCTGTCACATGCCAA
Organism: Chiloscyllium punctatum; assembly: GCF_047496795.1. Taxonomy (NCBI): domain Eukaryota; kingdom Metazoa; phylum Chordata; class Chondrichthyes; order Orectolobiformes; family Hemiscylliidae; genus Chiloscyllium; species Chiloscyllium punctatum. The sequence goes on along the minus strand of NC_092790.1, from coordinate 2,443,620 downwards.
CCTCACCATGCCATCCCAGCACATCTCCAACCCACTGACAGTACACTTCTGTACTTCAATCCTGAGCTCAGGGTGCACTGACAACTCTCATTGCAATCCTGCTGCAAGGACACTGTGCTCAGGGATACACATCCAGCTCATAGACCGCCCATCCGGGCTGCTCACTCCGTGTTTGTACTCACAAAATGCTGCCGTTAGGACACTGTGCTCAGGGGCACCCACCCAGCTCATGGCCTGTCCCTTTGGGCTGCTCACTCCGTGTTTGTACACACTCACTTTGAGCTGACTTAAATGTTCACAGAATTATTGCCTTGCCTTACTCTGTCTTTAGCAGTATTTCCCCTCAGCCAGAGCTACCAGGCTCACCCACCTGCTGTATTGTCCTAGTGTTTATCACAGACACAAACCCAGGAAGCTTGATATCATTGTCCACGGGCAGTCACAGCACAGTGAGTCATGGGGAGTCTCAGATCCCACTCCTTGAACTTGGACAGAGTCAGTCAGCATCTCGTGCTTGTTAGGGTAAGGATCCTTCCCCTGCGATGTGGTTAGGAGCTGAATGTAGGGGAGCCACTTATCCCTCTTGGCTCTTTCTGCTCTCGTGTGTGGTGGATCCTTCCGAAATGAGAGACTTGCCAAGGAGTATTAAGGGAGGTGGAATTATTTGTTACAGCTGATACAGCTGGAGGAAAGGTAGCGAGGTGTCCTGAGTGAGTGAGTAGGCAGCGCAGAAACCAGGCAGAGTTGGGGAGAGGGACAGAGAAGCGCTTATAGAGACACTGAGAGAAGGTGCTGCATTCAGTGAGAGTGGGAGAACATGAGCTTTGGTAGGAGGTGGGTGCAGTAACAGAGAGATTGAGGGTGAGGGCACAAAGTGCAGATGGTGGCGCTTTCCCTGGTGGAGTGGGGAAGGTCGCCGATCTCCTGCCTACTATGCTGGTCATTCACCCAGAAGGCTGGCACCTCACTGACACAGGGGTCAACAACGGGCGAAGGTGGCAGGGTCTGGTGCCATTGCCTCTCCTGCCAGTCTTAGAGGAAGATAATGTCCCTCTCCTGCACCATGTCTTCCACCAGAATCTCTGGAGCTTGTCCACAAAGTGGGGCCCCAGTTTTATCCCCTCTGCCATGTCTACGGCACTTTCGGATTGACAGTCCAAGTGTATAATGACTTATTAAAGATGGTCACTTTCACAGGGAGGCCAGTGCATTCTGGGACATCCCAGCAGTGTGCAGTTGTTATGACAAAGGGGAAAAAAACATCAGGTTAGTGTCAGATGACAGGAGGACCATGTGGGCAGGGAAGGTAGTTAATGAGGCAGATTGTGGAGGGAATCATGAGAAAATGCACTTCACCTTGTGGAGAGTAATCCTCCATGAAACTCGACTAAAATGGGACTTGACTAAATCATAAGATGGTTTAGGTTTCTGTCTGTCTGAATCAAAATAGGGATGAAATATTGGGAACAACAAACTTGGAGCGGAGAATTTTACTGTCGATTCAAATCCTTAAATTAGGGGTAACACAATGTTCCAGACTGGTAAAAGGAGCTGGGGAAAATCCCCTGCCTCATAGTTACCTACATTATCCAATCCTCCCTGGGTGCAGGGATGATGCCGGAGGACTGGAGAACGGCTAATACCGCAGCTTTGCTTAATGTGCAGGGACCGAAAAGGGACTAAAAGGGACTGAATAGGTCGCGGCTGGAATTCTCAGACAGTGGATGAACCGTCACTGAGGAAGTCTCAGGGACTCCAGGATGGTCGGTCTGGATTTGTTCAAGGAAGATCGTGTGTAATTAATCTGACTGTGTCGGTTTGTGGCAGTAACTTGTAACTGCATGTGACTTGCGTGGATTTAACGAGAGAGCCCACGGCAGGCTGCTTTAAAATAAAAAAGGGGTCCAGGTGAATGAAGCAAACAACCCAGAGAAGTGCAAGGCAAGGCATTTCGGAACATCAACAATAGAGTGGAATGTACAATAAATGAGAGTATGGTCAGTGTGGGCAGATTAACCAATGTAGCTAGAAACACAAATAATCTTGTTATTGTGGCAAATGGCATTATTTCCTCTGTCAGACAAAATACTCTTCAGAGCACGAAGCTTATGCAGGAACTGTATAAATAATGAGTTCAGTCGCAGCTTGGGGATTGTGTACAGTTCTGATCACCACATCACAGGGAAGGATGGAATTGGACTGGAGAGTACAGAGGAGATTCTTCACCCTGTGACAGTGGAAGTGCAGTTATGAGGAAAGATTGGAACGGAGGATGCTGAGAGGCGATATGATTGTGGTGCACCTATTGTCAGGGTCCTGCGTAGAGAGGGAGAGAACACCTTGTTCCTATTGGACAGCTCAGTTACCAATGGCGAATATTTAATCTAATTGGTTGAAATATCAGAAAAGTGGTGAGAAAGGTTGTTATTTCACCCAGAGTATGGTCTGTATCTGGGAGTCAAACATGGAAGCGGAGTAGAGGCAGAAACTCTCAAACCATTTTTAAAAGGTCCTGGAATCTACATATGAAGGCGTACACTGTCTGGGGAGACAGAACTAGGGCTTCAAACAACAACGTTACATCTTGTCCAACGCAGACAGTGGACAGAGTCATCTCCTCTGTACTGTGCTATTTTCTGAAGTTTTCAAAGGTTACCAATATCTGATAGGATCAATACGCAGAGATGAGGGGTGAAGGCAGGGAGGAGCAGTGTGTGAATTGATTAACATCATAATAATACTGATCCCATCCTTTATACACAATGCTACTTCACTGTGTTGGCCGATTTACCCTTCCTGTAGAAATGGGGAAAACCTTTGATTATCCAGGTCTGTCGTGGTCACACTGCAGCCCCATCTCCATAACGACAGCTACATCTGACCTGGTTCACACTATTTAAAGCTGCCATTTCACTGGCCTTGTTGAAAATTTCCCAGCTTCATTCTTGCCCCATTGAATGCTGTTCGCAGTAAACTAATGTTTCTCACGCTCAATTATTGCATATCATTCTGTACCATCATCCTGAACTTTACAATAAAATGGTCGCTATGCCCCAAAATGTTCCCCTACTGACATTGGATCCACTTGCCCCACCTCTTTCACAAGGGCCAGTTCCAACAGTACAAGATCTCTTCGGCTGGATACATACTCCTGCAGTCAGCTCTCCTCCATGTCATCCAGGAACACTTGACCCTCGAGATCCTTCACCACCAGTATCCCTGTCTGTTGTCTGGAAACATTAAGTTTCATAATAACTAATCTGGAGTATTGTCATCGCTCTCAAATGATCCTGCATATTTATTCTCCGCCATTTCTTTGGTTACTGGCCGACATACTGTACCTGAAAATGTAATTGTATACTTCTGTATCTCAAAGTTTGGGAGAAGATTTGTAGCTCGGGTGCTCGTTGTGGTGGTTCTGTTCGCCGAGCTGGGAATTTGTGTTGCAAACGTTTCGTCCCCTGTCTCGGTGACATCCTCAGTGCTTGGGAGCCTCCTGTGAAGCGCTTCTGGGCTGTTTCCTCCGGCATTTATAGTGGCCTGTCTCTGCCGCTTCCGGTTGTCAGTTCTAGCTGACCGCTGTAGTGGCCGGTATATAGGGTCCAGGTCGATGTGTGTGTTGATAGAGTCTGTGGATGAGTGCCATGCCTCCAGGAATTCCCTGGCTGTTCTCTGTTTGGCTTGCCCTATAATGGTACTGTTGTCCCAGTCGAATTCATGTTGCTTGTCATCTGTGTGTGTGGCTACTAAGGATAGCTGGTCGTGTCGTTTCGTGGCGAGTTGGTGTTCGTGTATACGGATCGTTAGCTGTCTTCCTGTTTGTCCGATGCAGTGTTTTGTGCAGTCCTTGCATGGGAGGTTGTACACTACATTAGTTTTGCTCATGCTGGGTATCGGGTCCTTCGTTCTGTTGAGTTGTTGTCTGAGCGTGGCTGTTGGTTTGTGTGCTGTTATGAGTCCCAGTGGTCGCAGTAGTCTGGCTGTCAGTTCCGAAATGCTGCTGATGTATGGTAGTGTGGCTCGTCCTTTGGCTTGCGGCATGTCCTCGTTCCGTTGTCTCTCCCTAAGGCATCTGTTGATGAAATTGCGAGGGTATCCGTTTTTGGCGAATACCTTGTATAGGAGTTCCTCTTCCTCTTTTTGTAGTTCTGGTGTGCTGCAGTGTGTTGTGGCCCTTTTGAATAGTGTCCTGATGCAACTTCGTTTGTGTGTGTTGGAGTGGTTGCTTTCATAGTTTAGGACTTGGTCTGTGTGTGTGGCTTTCCTGTAAACCTTTGTGGTAATTCTCCGTTCGGTGTTCTCTGTACCATCACGTCTAGGAATGGGAGTTGGTTGTCCTTTTCTTCCTCTCTAGTGAATCGGATTCCTGTGAGCGTGGCTTTGATGATCTGGTGTGTGTTCTCTATTTCTGTGTTTTTAATTATTACAAAGGTATCATCCACATATCTGACCCTGAGTTTGGGTTGAATTTGTGGTAAGACTGTTTGTTCTAACCTTTGAATTACTGCTTCTGCTATGCGTCCAGAGATGGGTGAGCCCATGTGTGTTCCGTTGATTTGTTCGTATATTTGGTTGTTGAATGTGAAGTGTGTTGTGAGGCACAAGTCCAGTAGTTTAAGTATGCCGTCTTTGTTGATAGGTTCAACGTCCTGTTGTCTGTTATGTCTGTGCAGCAGGTTGGCTATTGTTTCTTTGGCTCGGGTTTTTTCGATGGAGGTGAACAGTGCCGTTACATCGAATGAGACCATAGTTTCTTCCTTGTCTATGTGTATATTTCTGATGATGTCCAAGAATTCCTGTGTCGATTGTATAGATTGTCTGGATCCGCTGATCAGGTGTTTCAGTTTCTGCTGTAGTTCTTTGGCCAGTTTGTGTGATGGTGTCCCTGGTGGTGATACTATGGGTCTGAGTGGGATGTCTGGTTTGTGCACTGTGGGTAGTCCATAGAATCTGGGGGTGTTGTTGCTTTCAGGTTTCATTCTTTGCAGGTCAGACCTGGTTATCTGTCCGTTTCTTTGTATGTTCCTCAGTGTGTTGTTTATCCTATTGGTGAGCTGTGGGGTGGGGTCAAACTCTCACTTTTGGTTGGTGTTGGTATCTGCAAGTCGTTGTTGTGCTTTATGGATGTACTCTGCTTTATCCAGGATGACCGTCATTCTGCCTTTGGCACTCATCCACAAACTCTATCAACAAACACATCGACCTGGACACGATATACCGGCCACTACAGCGGACAGCTGGAACTGACAACCTGAAGTGGCAGAGACAGGCCACTATACATGCCGGAGGAAACAGCACAGAAGCGCTTCACAGGAGTCTCCCAAGCACTGAGGATGTCACCTAGACAGGGGACGAAACGTTTGCAAGAAAAATTCCCAGCTCGGCGAACAGAACCACAACAACTTCTGTATCTCCAGCCAAATTCATTCTGTCCTTGAACGGATGCTCTTTCTCTCGGACCCCTTAACTAACGCTAATCTAAACCAATACTTCTACCTTCATCCTTTTCCTTCCCTTCTATCATTTTGGAATCCTTTATACCCAGCAATATTTAACACCCAGTCCTGCCATTCCTTGATTCAGCTCTCGGTGATCAGTACATCAGATTACCACACAGCAATCTGCATCTGGAACTCCAACACTCCGAGTCTTCATGACCATACAGAGTACCTCAGATAAAGGATTTCCTTCTTAATCCATCTTCCACTGTCAAACCTGTTGTTGTAAATTAGTACCAAATGTATCTACTATTATTTTGAGAATCCTGGTTGTCTCCACTACTCCTCCTTTTTGTATCCTTAGCAAACACCAAGTTAGTTTCAATCCCTGCCAAATACTCCATAAGAAATTCAGTCCCAGCTTTGTCATGTTAGCCCATCCAGCTCGTACAGTTGCTGCCTTCCCCGAACAAGTCCTAATGTCCCAGGAATCTGAAGCCCTTCCTGCTGCACCATCGTTCCAGTCACACTCTCATCTACCTAAAATTCCGAGTCCTGTTCTCACCTGGACACGGAACTGCGAGTATTCCTGGGATTGCTACATTTGCAGACTGGCTTGCTAACCATTCACCGAGCTCCCAAAATTCTGACTCCCAGACCACTTCAACCTTCCTTCCCAGGTCATTCCTACAAGCATGGGCATGACCTTTGATTGCTCCCTGTCCCCCAGACGAATGCCCTGCAGCCACCGTGACATTCTTAACCCCACTATCCTCGAACTACAGAAACGCTGACACCTTCTTTACTTTCCTATCTCCCCTGTGACGATTGTTCCTCCTTCCTTCTCCCTCCCCTCCTGTACATTCAGGCTGCTTGTGGGGCCACAGACATTGCTCCGATTGCCCTCCCTTGAGCAGCCTACTCCTTCATCAGCTTCCAAACTGGGAAACCGAATTGGGATGGAGACACCAGGATTTTGTTGCACCCTGACTGTTTCTCTCCGATTGCCTAGTCCCCCAGACCCTTCCTTCTTCCAGGCTGTCATGTCTGCGGGGTGATCTGCTGTGTTAGTGTGCTTTCCACCTAACTCTCAGCATCACAAATGCCCCAGAGAGTCTCTAGTCACTGTTTGAGATTCATGGCCCAGTGTTCATATAGGACACGAGCAGGGGCTATGACTTCCCAATGTAACAGAACACATTTTCCATCTGACAAATATGTCTTGCCATGTCTTAAAATGCAACATGTCTGGAGGAACTTAATTAATTACTTAGAATGAAGTTTACATTCGGGAAATAACAATATGGTTAAGTCCCTTATTCGACTTTGGCTGACTGAGGGTAATTTATTATATTGGCTCACAATTTCACTTCTCCCTCTTATTTCTGTGTTCAACCCTTATTTCAGAAGTTGAAAAAAATTGCTAACTTATAGCAATTAACTGACAGTCGCTAATAACGGTGTTTTTATCAGTCAAACGAACTTACAGCCTTTTCTGTGATGGCTCTTGCACTTCTTTCAAACTCAGTGCAGGCAAATCTCAGCAGCATAAAGTTATCTCTGTGACTCCAAAGAACTTGTAATCCTCGAGATCCCACTCTACTCTGATCCCTCACAGGGTCACCCTCTCTGTGACTCCCAGGGGCGTGTAATCCTTCAGCTTCCACTCCACTCTTCTCCCTCGTTGGGTCACCGTCTCTGTGACTCCCAGGCACGTTTAGGCCTTGATCCTCAGTGCTGATTTATACCCTCCCACTTTGCTGCCTTTGTAACTCTCAGGTGTGAGTTAGCTTCATGATCCTGATCCAAGTTGCTCCCTCACATGGTCACTCTCTCTGTTACTCGGTGCTTATTTCGAGCTCTGCTGTTACTCCAATTCCAAGTCCTAGTCGGCCTCGATCCTCGTTGCTGATGTATATTCTCCCGCTCTGTGCTGCTTACTCAGGTTCCCTATCTTTGTGACTCCCAGGTAATGGCAGGTCTCAAGCCTCAGCTGAGAATTATAACATCCCATTCCGCATTGCTCTCTTACAGGATCGCTGTTGTGCCTGGAAGATAGTGGAAAAGAGGAGGATTAGACAGAAGGTGTTACAGGGATTGAGAGAGCTATATGGGATGGAACAGGTTATCTGGGGAGCTAGGCAGACCTGCAGTAACTTAAGAAGTTTACTGGAAGATATAGTGAACGTTTCAGACATTGAAGAAGGCAAAGGAAATACAGAGATTGTGGCTTGTCATGACGGAGCTTTGTAGAGTCTAAAGGGCTTTTTCCGAGCTGCTTACAGAGATGTGTAGACTTCAACAAATGCAAATTGACATCCAGCAAGTATTGTCTTTTCCTGGAGACTTGGATGGAGACTTGGATGTGACAGACTTGGATGCAACAGAGTGAGAAGACTTGCAGTACCTGGGGGGAATATAAACTTTTGGGGCACTGGTGGCTTTCAAGGACCCTCAGGAAATGAGGAGTTGCAGAGAATGGGAGCATTCCAAATCGTGGGATTGTAGGGGCTGGAAGACCTGAGATGGATAAGGAGGAAGAATATTGCCAATTTAGCACACGTAACTGTTGTAATTACAGAGATTTAGGAAGGGAACCTGTGCTATCATTGATTACAGTTATATGGAGAGTAACAGAAACTGAAGGGGGTACAAATTTAAAAAGGGAGATATTTTTGGTGATCAGAAGTTTAAACAAGAATAAAGGAATTTTAGTGATCTCTAGCACAGATGGGAATGGAGGAGGTGAGATTTTGTGAGGAACTGTCAGATTTATATGGCGGGGAGGATGTCAGATATAATAGGGAGAGCTGCATTGTCTGTGTGCAGTTTCAGGCATGAGGAGTGCTGTAGCGCCTGCTCGAGGGGAGAGAATTAACAACAGTTCAAACGGCTGGTGCAGTGGCTCAGGAAGGCAGCTCACTATCACCTTCTCAGGGACAACTCCAAATCAACAATAAATGCTGGCAGAGCCAACAAAACTCATGCTCATGAATGAATGAAGGAATAAAAGATCTACAAGCAGCACTGAGGTCACTCTGGAAGGCTCTTTCAGTAGCACTTCACAAACCCTGAACCACTATAACCTCGAAGTACATTAGTTCCAGGTGCACGGGAACATTAGCATTTCCAAAGAGCCCTCCAAGGTACGCTCCATCCGCCCAGCACTGTGTCTGTCCCTACACCCAAAGGACTGCAGTGGGTCAGGAAGGTACCTCACCACCAGATTCTCCAGGGAATTACAGACGGGAAGGTAATGATGAAACGCTGCTGTTTACAGCCAGACAAAAAATAAATCCAATAGTATGTGTGAAATGAAATTTCGTTTTCAGAAAAACATGTTTAGCATGGATAGACAATTTGTCTGATTGGCACAAAACAGTGAGTGTGAAGAAAGGGGTCTTTGTCACGATGGGAACTGATGATTACAGGAGATCCGCAGGGGTCAGTGTTGGGACTACACTCTACACAGAGAGTCATAGAGAGATGTACAGCATGGAAACAGACCCTTCGTTCGAACTCATCCATGCTGACATGATATCCCAACCCAATCTAGTCCTACCAGCCAGCGTCCGGCCCATATCCCTCCAAACTCTTCCTATTCATATACCCATCCAAATGCCTCTTAAATGCTGCAATTGTACCAGCCTCTATCACATCCTCTGGCAGCTCATTCCATACACGTACCACTAGCTGCGTGAGAAAATTGCCCCTTAGGTCTATTTTATATCTTTCCTATCTCACTCTAAATCTATGTCCTCTAGTTCTGGATTCCACGACACCAGGGAAAAGTCTTTGTCTATTTATCCTATCCATGCCACTCATAATTTTGTAAACCTCTATAAGGTCACCCCTCAGCCTCCGACGCTCCAGGGAAAACAGCCCCAGCCTGCTCAGCCTCTCCCTGTCGCTCAGATCCTCTAACCCTGGCAACATCCTTGTAAATCTTTTCTGAACCTTTTCAAGTTTCGCAACATCTTTCAGATAGGAAGGAAACCAGAATTGCACGCAATATTCCAACGCTGGCCAAACCAATGTCCTGAACAGCCACAACATGACGTCCCAACTCCTGTACTCAATACTCTGGCCCATAAATGCAAGCATACCAAACGCTTTCTTCACTATCCTATCTACCGGCGACTCCACTTTCAAGGAGATATGAACCTGCACTCCAAGGTGTCTTGAATCAGCCACACTCCCTAGGACCTTACCATTAAGTGTATAAATCCTACTAACATTTCCTTTCCCAAAATGTAGCATCTCGCATTTATCTGAATTAAACTCCATCTGCCACTTCTCAGCCCATTGGTCCATCTGGTCCAAATCCTGTTGTAATTTGAGCTAACTGTCTTCGCTGTCCACTACACCTCCAATTTCGGTGTCATCTGCAAACTTACTAACTGTACCTCTTATGCTCGCATCCAAATTATTTATGTCAATGACAAAAACGTAGAGGGCCCAGCACCGATCCTGTGTCTCTCCACTGGTCACAGGCCTCCAGTCTGAAAAACAACCCTCCACCACCACCCTCTGTCTTCTACCTTTGAGCCAGTTCTGTATCTAAATGGCTACTTCTCCTTGTATTCCGTGAGACCTAACCTTGCTAATCAGTCTCCCCTGGGAAACCTTGTCGAACGCCTGACTCAAGTCCATATAGGTCACATCTACTGCTCTGCCCTCATCAATCATCTTTGTTACTTCTTCAAAAAACTCAATCAGGTTTGTGAGACATGATTTCCCACGCACAAAGCCATGTTGACTCTCCCTAATCAGTCATTGCCTTTGCAAATACATGTACATCCTGTCCATCAGGATTCCCTCCAACCAATTGCCCACCACCATTAAGAGTCTGTACAAAGGATGTGAAGGGGTACGTAAATAAGTTTCCAAGGAAGATCCCAGGGATGAAATTCGTATCATATGAGGAGCAGGTGAGGTCTCTGGGTCTGCACTTGATGAAGTTTCAGAGGTGGTGGCAGAATCTCATTCAAATTTACAGATTAACCGGGGGTGGGGCGGGTGCCTGGATGGAGTGGACGTGGGCAAGATGTTTCCACGAACAGGAGAGACTTGGGGCCAAGGACACAGCTTCAGAGTGAAGGGATGACCCTTTAGAATAGAGATGTGGAGGGATTTATTCAGCCAGTGGGTGATGGATCTGTGGAACTCACTGCTTCATGGGGCTGTGGGTCCGAAGTGTTTAAATGTGTCTAACCCAGAGATAGCTAGGTTCTTGATAAGTCAGGAGATGAAGGGTAAAAGGGAGTAAGTGAGAGAATAGGGTTGAGAAACAATTCAGCCATAATCAAGAAGTGGAATAGATCCGATGGACCGAATAGCCTAATTCTGCATCTATACATGATGGTCTTATGGACTGCGCTTTTTCGATAGGTTTCTAAGTGTGCAGTTAACATTTTTGGCATGTCGTTTACCATACATTCCAGCACCTTCCTGATTATTGCTGTCAAATCTTGGTTTCAGATCAACTGCAGAAAGCTACATCACAGAGTAACGTGATAATCCTTGTGCATAAATATCAGAAAGGCGGATTACAGGGCCAGCAGGTCATAGAAAATGCAAATGAAATGCTGGCATTGATTTCAAAGGGAATGGAGAATAAAAATAGGGAAGGCTTGTAACAATTATAGAGGACTCCAGTCAGCCCACACCGAGAACATTGTTAACAGGTTTGGTCCCCTATCTGGAGGGAAAATATCCTTGCATTGGAGTCAGCCCAGAGAACGTTCACCAGACTGTTCTTCAAAATGGAGGGACATTGATGAGAAGAGGTGGAGTAGGTTGAACTTGAAGTCGTTAATTTTTAGAAAATGAGACAAATTTATTGATAAACCGAAGATTCTTGTGGTCTTACGGATTCGGCACTGAGACATTGTTTTCCTGAGCAGGGATCTGTAACCAGAGATAAAGGGGAATACAGACACCAGAGAAACTAACAGAGAAAAGCTGGGTTGGAGAGATTGGAGGATGTTACACAGTTCGGGTGATTGGAGATCACTGTTCGTGGTTTGAGTTCAGATAGGTTGTCGTGCTGAAAGATATCAAGGAGAGATACAGGGTTACCAGTCCTGAGAAAGTTATAGAGATCGGGAGGAATATAAGGACTAGAGATTAAACAGATAGGGGTGGTTGTTGGAGCTTCAGGAGATACAGAGACTGGGACGTGTCTTGGGACATGACATAGAGGTTACAAGAGATTACATAGATATTGGTGGTAGTTGGAGCTACAGAAGGTTTTAGAGAAGGGGAGGGTTTTTGACACTGGAGATTACACAGATTGGGGTGGTATTTGGAGCTACAGGAATTTATAGAGGAAGAGAGGATTGGAGAATCTGGAGATTACATAGATGGGGTGGTCGTGGAAGCTGCAGGAGTTTATAGAGAGCGGGATGATTATTGGTGATGGGGATTACACTGACATGCACAACAGTTGGAGCTGAAGGACTGAGTGAAATAGGGAGGGTTGAAGGGGCTGGATCAGTTCACACACCCAGGGAGAAGTGGAGGGATTGGAGGAGCCAGAGATACTGAGAGTTGTAGGGCTGCAGGAGTTCAGAGATCTGGTGAGAACTGTGAAGGCAGATTTGAAGAATTCCCATCAGTTAACAGACATTTGGAGTGCTGTTCTGGAGGAGGTTACAGAAATCAACAGGGTTGCAGATACTGGAAGATATTACAAAGACAGTGAGCTGTAGTATTTGAGGAGGTGACAGCGACAGGATGCGTTGAGGAGTTGTAGGCTGCTACAGGTGTTAAACATGCTGCAAGGGATCAATAACCTTACATTTATCGGGGGATTGGAAGCTCTGGAGATAAGGAATGAGAATTGCAATAACTGAAGAATATCATAGAGATGTGGAGTAACATGCGAGTTAGAGGAGTTATGACATGAGATGAGCTGTATTCAATGGAGTCAGGAAAGATGCAGCGAGATCTGAAGGGACTACAGGCGATCAAAGGGACAGTGAGGCTTCTCAGTGTAGGACCGGGGCAGTTCATGCAGACAGGGAGTATTTTTAGGGAATTGTGCTATTTGCAGAGATTAGGAGAGTTGTATAGAACTGAGGAATGAACAGAGACATGGAAGGCTATAGTTAATGAAGACAATTATTTATGTCAGATGCTGAGGTTCTGGAGATTTTATGTGCCGGAAAGCTGAACAATCTGTCAGAGCTTACAGAGACAGGAACAGCAATGGAGCCTGGAGACACTAACGCAGATAGGGAGCATTGGGCACACTCGAGTAGGTTTCTGCTTTAGGGATGGTTGCAGGGGAATGTAACGTTTACATAGATAAGGGTGTAAGAGCTGGAGAAGGGTATGGATATGATTGGATTGGTGGCGAGACTATAGGAGCTTAAATTGACAGGGTGGGTGATAGTGACGGGAAGATGTTACATAGATAGCCAGTCTCGGAGAAACTGATCGGAAGAGTGACAAGCATTGGAGGTGGTTCTCCAGATTGGGGGTGTTGCAGGGACCTGAGAGGATACGCAGATAGGGAGCATTGTAGTCTGTCCACATTTTCAGTGTGTTTCAGGACTGGAAAAGGTTACAAAGCTAAGGAGGGATATTGGAGTTGTAGTGAGAGAGAAACTTTTCAGGTTGTCAGGTGTATGTGGATTATAACGAATATAGAGGGCCTTTAAAGAAATAGTTTTAAGCTAAGAAATAACTTTGAGTATTGTAGCTTTACCACAAGAGAAGTAGGAGGGGCATTTCACAATAAGCTCATAGTTTGTTGGTCCGCTTTTTGGACTATCAAAATAGTAAAGGATGATCTCAGAAGTCAGAAGGTTAGAAAAGAGGAACTGGATAAAATGACAGAAAGGCTGTAACGAACAAGGACATCCAAATGAGACAGAATTAAAAGGAAAACAAGTGAGGTAATTAATAAATATGATCGGCTGAGGTTTGGGTACAGGGAATTACCAAATGAGGGAATTACGGGCGCACATAATAACCAACTAAGGGGCTAGGATGAAATAGACGCGAATAATAGGTTTATTGCTTTGTGTAGGGGTGTCGAGAGATCCCTCAGAAAAGTATAAAAGAAACTCTGTATTTTACTGTCGAGTGTGATTCTCCTCTGGTTCTGGCTCATAGGGGTGGGACCCCTAACTCGATTGCCTTTTTTGCGATTTACAAGGACACCAGAATCACCTGACAGGGGTCAGGCTAACACCTATAAATTGCCCTACCTTGAGTTGGACTCAAGGATTTTCTAGGGAAAGATTCCTCAGATTCTATAGGAATTAGATCCCTATTGGGAGAGGTGATTGAGGCCACTGGGTGGTGAACCAGGGTGAAATGGGTTGTGCAACAAGTAGTAAAGGAAAATCCTCCGTTGAGGAGGGAGGCGTCCCTGACAACATTCCTCCAGAAAGTAAGTTGTATAGGATGTTGGGAAATTGGAAACAAAATGAATACACACGAAAAAACCTCGAAAGAAGATGATTAAGTATTGTTGTTTTGTATGGACTAAGGAAGCTATTCTTTGTCCTGCCGTCTTCTGGCCAAAGTACGGGTCGGACGAAGACTGGGTTTGTCAATATTTAAATTTATATGTTATTGAAAAAGAACCCTACAGTCAGGAGGAGTCTGACTATGCCTCCTGTTGGAAGGTTGAATCTAAATTACGGATTATCACTGTGAAAATTGATGAAAAGTATCCCTAGTGCACCGCCTCTATCCCATGGGAGGTATTTGATCATTTACCCCCTCCATATGGAAATTTTCAACAGGCCGTGGCGGTTTCTGGTACGACTTAGGGGCAGGCAGTGGGACTGGGGCAGGGGGATGAAGGTCCCACCACGTCGGAGACAGAACAGGAAATAGATAAAAGTCAGGTCCCGATTGCAAAATGCACAAAAAGCCAAATGGAAAGATGAGAAGAAAGTGAAGGGGAGGCGGAAGAAATATTGGTCCAAAACATGCTTCCATGAAGAGAGGTCCCGATCGGGGAAAGAGAAATTGCATTTGTTAATGACCCTTTAACGAATGGGGAAGTAAGGTCCTTTAGAAAAGAAATGAAAATACTTATAGAAGACCCGGTAGGTTTGTCAGAACAGATTGATCAATTCCTGGGTCCGCATGTATATATTTGGACAGAATTGATGTCCATACTAAAGATTTTATTGAGTGGAGAAGAAAGAGGGTTCATAAGGAAAGCAGCATTTGAGGTGTGGGACAGGGAACACCTCATGGGTACTGAAGGGGCAGGTCAGGCAGTGGATTAATTCCCCTTTAGAGACCGCATTTGAGATAATCAAAAACAAGAAGATATGGAAAAGATGAAAATTATGAAAACATTATTAATAAGGGCAATTGGAGAAGCTGCCCCGAAGTCGCAGAATTTAATGAAGACATTTGAGGTATGTCAAGGAAAGGAAGAGAGCCCCTCGGAGTTTTTACAAAGACTGATTGACTCTGTGTGCAAATATTCTGCGATGGATTTAGAGGGGCCAATGTTGGAAGGATTTTTGAAAATACACTTTGTGACTAAGTCTTGGCCAGATATTGAGAATAAATTACAGAAAGTAGAGGGATGGAGTGAAAAACAAGTAGCTGAATTGCTGAGGGAGGCTTAGAGAGTATTTGTAAAGATAGAGGACGAAAAGCAGAAACAAAAGACAAAAATGATGGAAGCCACGGTTGATGAGGTACTTAACAAAAGGACTGAAACAAAGGAAATAGGAAACTGAAGGAATATGTGGCAGACTGAGAAAAACCTAGGGTATGGTAGAGGAAAGGGGATACCCATCACAGGGTTTAGTAACATAAAAATAGGAAAGGGAATGAAGAAACTGCAGTGTTTTTACTGCGGAAAAACGGGGCATTTCAAAAGGGATTGATCCAGTCTGAAACGGGAGGCTGAAGTGATCCCATTGGTGGCTTTTGATGAGGAATAGGGGTGTCAAGGGTTCCTGCCCCCGGAGACCCACCAGAAACCCTTAGTAAATTTAAAGGTGGGAACCTATGAAGAAGAGGCAGTCTTTTTGGTAGCTCCTGGGGCAGTGAGCTCCTCATTCAGTTTTGAACCTAAGCGAATTCATAAGCTAGAAAGAACCATAACGATTGAAAAATAAAGTTTGAAGGATTTACAGTCCCGGTATTAGAAATTACACTGATTAGAAAAAAAGGAGAAAATAATGGACTTGATTATTCTCCTGAGAATAGAAATTGGAATAATGTATCAAACATTAGTGGTACAGATGGCAGTCGAGACTGAAGAGGCTGAAAAAGATATAGAGCCCACAGTGTGGGCTCGGGAAGGGAATAACAGAAGATTACAAATAACCCTAATAGAAATAAACTTGAAAAGGGAAGGAGGGGTAGTATGTCAAAGGCAATAACCAAACCTTACGGAGGGACGTAAAGGATTATAGCCAATAATAAAGGGGTTTTTTGGGATGGATTATTGGAGCTCTGCATGCCTCCTTTCAATACTCCTATTCTCCCATTTAAAAAACTAGGACGGCACTTACCGTCTGGTGCAATATTTAAGAGCACTGAATGAAATAGTTCAAAGTCGTCACCCGGTGGTCCCCAACCCCTATTCAATATTGAGTAAAATTCCACATGAGCATAAGTGGTTTAGGGTGAGAGACCTAAAAGGTGCTTTCTGGGCCTGCCCATTGTCAGAGAAAGCACGGACCTGTTTACCTTTGAATGGGAAGACCCGAACACAGGACGAAAGCAGCAGTACAGATGGACGGTACTCCCACAGGGTTTTATAGAATCTCCGAATATCTTCGGTAAGGTATGAGAGCAGGTTTTGGAGAAATTTTATATCCCTGCAGGAATTACGCTGTTACAATATGTAGATGATTTGTTACTTACTAGGAAAAAGAGGGATAGTGTGGCTGAGGCTACAAATAAGTTATTAAATTTCCTGGGACAACAAGGGCAACAAGTTTCTAAGAATAAACTCCAATATGTGGAAAAAGAGGTCAAGTACTTGGTACACTCGATTAGTGAAGGAAAAAGGAGAATAAGCCCAGAAAGAATAAAGGGGATTATAGAAATGCCAATTCCAGATACAAAAAGGGAACTACGGAAACTGCTGGGGTTAACAGGATATTGTAGATTATAGATAGATTCTTATGTTCAGAAAGCGAAGACACTATACTTGAAATTACTAGATGATGAACCAAACAGCTTAAAGTGGACAAAAGAGGAAAGGAAACTAGTTGAAGAATTGAAACAGAGTTGGATTCAGGCACACTTCCTCGCATTGCCTTCCTGAGAAAAACCCTTTCATTTATTTGCTACTATGGTTTAGGGTCCGAACTCAGATATGGGGAGGAAAAAAAACATTGCCTTTCTATCCAAAGTCTTAAATTCAGTCTCGAGAGGTTGGCCAGAGTGTGTCCAGGCAGTAATAACGACAGCTTTATTGGTTGAAGAAAGTCGGAAACTTACCTTTGGGGGAGCCCTAATCGTCAGTACCCCACATCAGGTACGAAACATCCTAAGCTAAAAAGCGGGGCGCTGGCTTACCGACTCTAGAATTCTGAAGTATGAAGCAATTTTGATCGAGAAGGACGCTCTTGTGTTAGTCACAGACAGCTGTTTGAATCCAGCCACATTCTTACGGAGGGGAGAAGGAGAAACTCCTAGAAATCCATAGCATGATTGTTATGATTTTATGAACTATCAGACGAAGGTATGGGAGGAGCTGGTGTATCTCCCGCTACATGCTGGAGACCGAATATTTATAGATGGTTCTTCCAGAGTAATCGAGGGTAAAAGACATAATGGGTATACTGTGATTGATGGAGACGAAGGGACTGTGATTAATTCTGGTAGGTTACCTAATAGTTGGTCAGCACTGACTTGTGAGCTTAAATCCCGAGAAAACCTCAGGAAGGACATACTGGCACTGGAATGTGTCCAGCGGAGATTCACACGGATGATCCCTGGAATGACAGGTCTAGCATATGAGGAACGGCTGAGGATACTGGGATTGTATTCGTTGGAGTTTAGAAGATTAAGGGGAGACTTAATAGAGACGTACAAAATAATACATGGCTTGGAAAAGGTGGATGCTTGGAAATTGTTTCCGTTAGACGAGGAGACGAGGACCCGTGGACACAGCCTAAGAATTAGAGGGGGTCATTTCAGAACAGAAATGCGGAGACATTTCTTCAGCCAGAGAGTGGTGGGCCTGTGGAATTCATTGCCACGGAGTGCAGTGGAAGCTGGGACGCTAAATGTCTTCAAGGCCGAGATTGATAGATTCTTGTTGTCGAGAGGAATTAAGGGCTACGGGGAGAACGCTGGTAAGTGGAGCTGAAATGCGCATCAGCCATGATTAAATGGCGGAGTGGACTCAATCGGCCGAATGGCCTTACTTCCACTCCTATGTCTTATGGTCTTATGGTCTAAAATAGATACGGAACAATATATACAGATTCTAGATATGCGTTTGCTGTAGTACACACCTTTGGAAAAATCTGACAAGAACGAGGATTAATTAATAGTAGAGGCAAGGAATTCGTTCATGAGGGATTAATAAAGCGAGTATTAGAAGCCCTACTATTGCCCCGCGAAATAGCTGTGGTTCATGTGAATGGGCAGCAAAACGGGATACCCCAGTGGTACGGGGGAATGGATTGTCAGATGAGGCAGCTAGCGAGGCGGCCATGAGTCCACCAGAAGCAGTAATATCTCCCCTGATACCTTCACTCCCTGATCCTCCGAGTACTCCGTTATTTAACAATGGAGGAGGAGGAACTGAATGACATAGGTGCAGTTAAAACAGAAGAGGGGCGTTAGCTGCTACCTGATGGAAGGGAGATGATTAATAAAACGATAATGCGATAAATTATGATCATTTTGTATCAGGGAAGTCATTGGGGTGTAGGCAATGTGTGATTTAGTCCTGCGAAGATATGGATGTGAAGGAGTATATAGCATTGCCAAACAGATATGTGAAGGATGTAAAAAAGATAAACAAAAACGTTTTGAGGAGACAGATTCCGGGAGGTCGACCACCTGGGCTACGACCATTTCAGAATTTCCAGGTAGATTATACCGAGTTACCCCGTGTGGGAAGGTTGAAGTATCTATTGGTGATCGTTGACCATTTGTCTGGATGGGTCAAAGCATACGCCTTGGCGACAGCTACTGTGAATGGGGTATTCAAGGTGATTCTTGACCAGATAATTCCCAGGTACGGGATAGTAGAAGATATAGACTCAGATCAAGGTACACATTTTACTTCTAAAGTATTACAGGATACAATGAAGAGTTTAAGAATCTTCTAGGAATTTCACACTCCTTGGCTCCCATCTTCATCAGGAAAGGTTGAAAGGATGAATCAGACGCTGAAAAAGCAATTATCTAAATTAGTACTTGAGACCAAACTCCAGTGGACAAAGTGTCTACCCTTGGCCCTCCTACGGGTGCGAACAGCAAGTAGAAAGGACTTGGGATTGTGCCCTTTTGAAATATTGATCGGCTTACCTTATTTTGGCACAAAAGCGAGGTTCCAACTGTGGAAATTAATGAACAGAAGTTTAGGAAGTGCATACTGGCCTTGTCCGGTTCTCTATCTTTTCTTTGAACTCAGACGCCACCCCCTTGACTTTGCAGTGAATCTGCTCAGACCGGGCGATTGAGTGCTAATCAAATCATGGTCGGAGACGATACTTCATCCAGAATGGGAAAGTCCGTAACAAGCCCGCCTCACGACAGAGACGGCAATTAGGATGGCCGAAAAGGGCTGGACACCTTACACAATAATCAAAGGGCCAGTGAAACCCCCGAACGACAAGGGAATTTGGAGAGCAGAAACAACAACGGAACCGCTTAAAATCAAATTAAAGAGAACTGTTGAACGGACCATTTAATTTAAGTGATTGTTTGTACAGTTGCGACGTGATCGCAAGATAAGTTTCTGTCAAATTGTTGGTTTAGTCTCTCGGCACGCCCTTTTCATGAATGGAGAGAGCGTATAGTTTAGACTTTTTGCTCTCCTTTCTTGATTGCATTTTAGGAAGAACGTCTTATGTGGTACTAATGGTCCCCAAGAGTAACAATCCCCATGTCATAAAAGCCGATATTTGCAGTTGGTAAATTGTGGGACTGTGGAAAGTCAGAGGAAGTATAGTAACTCAGCAGTTCATCTGAAATCCTATGGAGGTTGCTCAGTAAAAAATGTAAAGAAATTATACCTCAAACCCTCTGACCCCCTGGCCCCCATGGCAGAGATTGCTGCTCTTGGTGAGAGGAATATATTTTGGAATACATTTCACTTGAAACAGTCTATTGAAATAGAAACTGGATACGGGGGTACAAATGCTTGCATTGAATGGATGAAGTACACTGTGAAAAGTCTGAACAAAAGCATTTGCTATGCATGTGCCTCAGGTAGACCGGTGGCTCGTGTGGTTCCTTTTCCGCTCGGGTGGAAGCGGGACAGGGCTGGTATGCTATGTATGATAGCCCTGTACCAGGATGAGACAGTGTGGGACGACCCAGGCTATCGGGCTTTGCTGTTGTTGTTCCCTCCCCTGAAGAAGGAGGAATTAAAATCTCCCCCTTCATTTTCAGACATGGTCCGGAATCACACCTCCTATGTGTGAAGGCAGGGGCCAGACCAGCCCTGCTTTCTAGAGAGTTAAAATCCTGATCGGAAATTGAATCAGTTCCCGAGATAGAGTTGGGAGGAAGCGATTCCGCTTTAAAGGTACCCCGAGTGAATTTGTGGTTGTAATTTGTTGGAAAGATACTAAGATCTACTATGCCCTCTGACTGGCGAGGCACTTGGGCAATTGTACAGTTGGCTATTCCATTCACCCGAGCATTTGAAAAAGGTGAGATTCCTGAAATTGGGAAAACGAGGAGTGCACGGTCAGTCCTTGCTACCTCCTTTGATGATGATATTTATTTGGACTGTGTAGGGGTTCCCAGAGGGGTGCCTGATGAATTTAAGGCTCAAAACCAGATGGCAGCTAGATTTGAGTCTCTTTTCTGGTGGGTTACGATTAAATAAAAATGTCCATTGGATTAATTACCTTTTTATAACCAACAAAGATTTATAAATTGCACCAGAAACGTTTTTAAAGGAATAGCTGAACAGTTAGATGCCACAAGCACGATGGCCTGGGCAAATAGGATGGCCTTAGATGTGATGTTGGCAGGAAAAGGGGAAGTTTGTGTTATGTTAGGGGGAAGTTGATGTACCTTTATTCCCAACAACACAGCTCCAGATGGCTCGATTACTCGAGTCTTACAAGGATTGACGACCCTCTCATGTGAGTTGGCTGAAAAGTCTGGAGTGGACACTTCAATAACGGGGTGGTTGGAGTCTTGCTTCGGTAAATGGAAAAGAGTTGTGGTTTCCATTCTAACCTCCTTGAGAGTGGTCGTTGGGATTCTGGCAGCACTGGGCTGTTGTATTATTTCTTGTATTCGGGTCTCACTCAAAGAATGATCAAGACCGCATTGACGAGACAGATGCCCCTGAAGGGTATGCAGGGGGACAGCCTATTACTTATTGACAACTCATGATGTTGAGAATACCCCCGAAGGCATTTCCAAAGTAGTTGAACTTTCAGGTCTGATGCTCTCTAACCTGAAGGCCTCTTTGTCCCGGAATCAAGAAGATCAAAATACACTGACAAAAAGAAGAGGAGGGATTGAGAGAGAAAAATGTCAGGTTGTCAGGTGCATGTCGATTTTAACGAATAGAGAGGATCTATAAGAAATAATTTTAAGCTAAGAAATTACTTTGACTTTTGTAGCTGACCACAAAAGAAAAAGAGAAGTAGGAGGGGCATTTCACAATAAGCTCATAGTTTGTTGGTCCGCTTTTTGGACTATCAAGATAGTAACGGATGATCTCAGAAGTCAGAAGGTTAGATAATAAAAGAGCAACTGGACAAAATAACATGAAGACTGTAACGAACAAGGACAATCTAATGAGGCAGACTTAAAGAAAAACAAGTTTAGTAATTAATAAGTATGATCTGCCTAGGTTTGGGTGCAGGGAATAAATAAATGAAGGAATAACGGGCGCAAGTTATAATCTAATCAGGGGATAGAATGAAATAAACACTTATGATAGGTTTATTGCTCAGTGTAAGGGTGTCGAAAGATGCCTCAGAAAAGTATAAAAAGAAATATATTTTACTGTCGAGTGTGTCTCTCCTCGTAGAGCCACCTATCTTTAAAGATGTTTGAATAAATGTGCTGCTTCAGAACTCTTTGACTCCGACTGAAAATTATTGATTAAGTGGAGTTCATTTCTCACACAAGCAACATCATTAAGTCCCATTGGTTTAGGGACTAAGATGATCGGCAATCTCCACTCGCTCTGGCGTGGTTTGATGATGTCCTCATTGAGCATAGACTCCACCTCCTCTTGACCTGTTTGGTTTTGAGTTGATTTAGACGATATGGATGTTGTTTTATAGGAACAGTATTCTCTACGTCTACTTCATGTACAATAGCATTAGTCTCCTCCATATGATTCTTACGTATGTCCTCATACTGCAATAACAAACCTTTCAAGTGTATTCTATGCTCCTGAGACAGGGAGCTTACGAACTTAACCCACTGCTCAAGGACTTCTGCATTTTGAACATATTTTGAGGTATGTCAAAATCCAAACCATTTGGATTTGATTCCTCACTCTGGTGGGCAGTAACTAACATTTGTTTCTCCAATTCTTTCTCTCCTCTACTTTTCAGCAGGAGACATACATACTCATTATAAACCACACAAAGGGATCTTTGAATGTGGGAATTGGCAATAGAGGTGCTAGTTTCATTACTGTCCATGGCCTACGTACTATTTGACATGAATGACATGCATGACAAAGGTTAACCACATCTTTGTGCATTCCAGGTCAATAAAAATGTTTTTCTCCCTTAGCTTGAGTCTTTCATACCCCTAGGTGACCTCCTCCAGGTGATTCATGTGCTACAAGTAAAACGTCCTGTCTCTATGCTGCTGGCAACACAATCTGGTGCACCTCGGCACATGTCTCCTCTGTATTAACCTGATGTGGTATCCATTTCCGTCTTAAGATCTGTCTTTCTGATAATAACTCTCAAGAATATCCTCTGCCTCCTTTTCAGAGTACACATCCACGAATATATCTTATATCATCTTGTCAGCCTGTTGCAAGTCACTTTGCCTTTCAGGACAAAACACCTCTGTCTGACCCTCTGCATGTTCAGGTTTTCCCTGCACCATTAAGGCAAATAGGGTATCAGCGAACTGAACCTCAACTCCTTAATCTTTGTCTTTAGCTGTGCTTGTGCTGTGACATATGAGAGTGGGATCTGGTTACTGGACAGTCTGGGAAAATACCAGGACATTTCTGATTTAAATCCTCACTTTCCTGATCTCCCTCGGGCTCCTCCACAACGAGGAGCATCACTCCCAACTTGGACCCTGCTAAATCATTCCCAAGAAAAAAACTGGATTCCTGAATCTGACACTCTGTCAATCATTCTCACTGTAACCTCTCCAGCCTTGAGTAGACAGTGCAACCTGGTCTTACATAGGGAAACGCTAAATTTCTGTCCATCTTTCCCAAAAATTATTATACTCTCTGGTAACAGATCAGAAAGACTGCAAATTTGTTCATCTCTTTCTATTAGCGCCTGGTTAGTTCATGTATCTCTCAAAATTATAACTTCTTGCCCTTCTACCCCTCTTATTTCTGAGTAAACTTTAGTCACAGAGGCGGATTCTTTCTAGAGATCAGGTACCAACTCCATACCCAGCCCTTGCCTAGGCTGTGCACTTTCCTGCAGCTCCTCGGCTCTTGTTGGGGTTTCCTTTCAGACTTTCAGTGATGCCACTGGCTTACCTTCTTTTACCACATCTTTTCCCACAGTGCCTTTCTTAACGATGAGCACTGTGACCATACATATCCCTACTCATGATACTGGAAACATCTTTACCCAATGCCCTTCTGAAACCACCGGCACTGTAATTTTCTGTGTCCCCCTCCATTACAAAGAAAGCTCCTGAGGCCTGTCACCTCCTTTCCATTGTCTTGGGTATCTTGTTTAATCTGTAGTAAACTCTTATTCTCTACTCTTTCTTTTATCGTGTAAAATCTCATCTTCTCCCAAATACTATCCCTCACCGGACGAAATTCTGGCTGGAAGCCTGTCTTATTCAACAACATGTGTTCATCTGCTAATTTTCCTGCCATTTTCAATTCCTAAACTTTCTGTTCCTCTCCGTGAATTATTATCATCTCTGGACGTGAGTTTTTAAACTCCTCCAGCAGAATCGTCTCTCTTAGAGTCTCATAGGTCTTATCCAGCTTTAAAGCCTGCAGTCATCTGTCAAATTGCCAATGTTTAATTCTTTCGAATTCACCATAAGGCTGATCTGGTTCCTTCTTTATGTTTCCGAACTACTATCTATATGCTTCCAGTACCAATTCGTAAGCACATAAAATAAGTTGTTTGAAGTCTTCATAATTTCTTGGCCGTCTCATCTTACAGTGCAACAAATACTTCTCTACCTCTACCTAACAGCTTAGTTCGAACTAGCATTACCCATAAATCCTCAGACCACTCCATCTACCTAGCCAATTTTTCAAACGAAATAATGAATGCTTCAACATTTTCTCATCAATATTTGGCAGAGTTTTGACATAGTTGGATCTGTCGCTAATGTCCCTTGTCATCTCCAACATGTTAACTTGACTTTGCTGACTAAATCCCAACTTCTCAAGTACAAATTCGTTCTCTTTTTGCTCAGCTAAGAACCTTCTTTCTACTTCTCTTTCCTTTTCTTCTTTTTCTCTCTCTTTGCTAAGCTCCGAACCTTCTCCTCTTCTTTTTGTCGCTCTCTCCTCTCTTGTTTTCGCTTTCTTCTTTATCTGTCTCTCTCCCTTTGTTTATCTTTAAACTGCATTTTCTTGAATTGTAAAGGAAGTGATTTTTTTAAAGTCAACAGCAATTGTGTGCTTCTCTGATACAACTTAGTATGTGAGTAATTTCCTGACAATTTCAGCTTTACTCTTTTTCTTCGGTAAACCCAAATATAAGTTATTTGCTAATTCTAAAGTTTTTGACTTTATCTTTCCTTCTAAATGCCCTCGGCAAATGTGCGAAGCATCTTCAAACCCCAGAACCCTTTATCGAGATCAGGTACCATACCAACTCCATACCCAGTCATTGCCTAGGCTGTGCACTTTCCTGCAGCTCCTCAGCTCTTGTTGGGTTCTTCTTTAAGTCTTTCACTGATGCCACTGGCTTACCTTCTTTTGCCACATCTTTTCCCACAGTCCTTTTCTTAACGATCTGTAGTGTGACCATACATATCCCTCCCAATGGTAGTGGAAACATCTTTTCACAATGCCCTTCTGAAACCACCGGCACTGTAATTTTCTGTGTCCCCCTCCATTACAAAGAAAGCTCCTGAGGCCTGTCACCTCCTTTCTATTGTCTTGGGTATCTTGTTTAATCTGTAGTCAACTCTTATTCTCTACTCTTTCTTTTATCGTGTAAAATCTCCCCTTCTCCCAAATTCTATCCCTCACCGGACGAAATTCCGGCTGGAAGCCTGTCTTATGCAGCAACATGTATTCATCTGCTAATTCTCCTGCCCTTTTCAATTCCTAAACTTTCTGGTCCTCCACGTGAATTATTATCACCTCTGGAAGTAAGTCTTTCAACGCCTCCAGCAGAATCATCTCCCTTCGAGTCTCATAGATCTTATCTATCTTTAAAGCCTGCAACCATTTATCAAAACGCCTATGTTGAATTCTTCCGAACTCACCATAACGGTGTTCTGGTTCCTTCTTTATGTTTCCGAACTGCTATCTATATGCTTCCAGTACCAATTCGTAAGCACATAAAATAAGTTGTTTGACATATAATCACTTGATGCTCACATCTGAGAGCGCAACAAATACTTCTCTAGCTCTGCCTAACAGCTTAGTCCGAACTAGCATTACCCATAAATCCTCAGATAAGTCCATCTGCCTAGCCAATTTATCAAATGAAGTAATGAAGGCTTCAACACTTTCTCATCGAACCGTGGCAGAGTTTTGATATAGTTGTATATGTTACTAATGCCCCTTTTAATCTCCATCATGTTAACTTGACTTTCCTGACTAAATCGTAACTTCTCAAGTTCAAATTTGCTCTCTTTTTGGTCAGCTAAGCACCTTCTTTCTCCTTCTCTCTCCTTTTCTTCTTTCTCTCTCTCTTTGCTAACGATGAACCTTCTCCCACTTGTTGGCCGCTCTCTTCTTTCTTGCTTTCTATTTCTTCTTTTTGTCTATCTCCCTTTGTTTATCTTTAAACTGCATTTTCTTGAATTGTAAATTAAGTTTTTAAAAGTCTACTGCACTTGTATCTTTCTCTGACACAACTTAGTGTCTGAGCAACTTCCTGACAATTTCAGCTTTACTATTTTTCTTCGGTAAACCCAAATATAAGTTATTTGCTAATTCTAAAGGTTTTGTTTTTACCTCTCCTTCTAAATACCCTCGGCAAATATGAGAAGCATCTTCAAACCCCAGAACCCCGTTAACATTTTAAGAGCAATTTGTCTTACTTTTAATTTAACCAACCACAAGCCAACAAAATTAACCAAACTATCTCACCGACTTTTTAGTTAAAGGTCTCGGACAATAACGTGCAAATGATTAAATCTACAGTGCGTTTTCATAACCCCAAATCTGTTTAAATCTGCCCAAATCCCAGACTGGATCTGTCTAAACCTGTTCAAATCGCAGTCAAAAGGCCCCAAACTGTAATAACACAGGGTAAACCCCTCACCTAATCTAAACCAGCCATAGAGAAAAAGTTCACCTCATGCCGGAATCTGTTAAATTTCGAGAGGCAAACATCCATTTACAGAGGTCACTATTTAAAGTGAAATTAATATTTTTTGTTATTTAAGTCCAACAGAGAATATTAAAATGAACAACTATTTAGAACTTGTTTCATTAAACCTATCGTTTACCTCCCACGCTCCAATACTGATCCGATAAAACAAAACACCACAATTAAGATTTACAAACAAAACCACGTTTCAAAACCAGTCAGCTTTGTCAATTCTCCTTTGCAGATTTTTATCTCGGTTGACTTCGATGTTCTGCTGTGCAAACTTCTTATAGACAGGCATCTTTCAGAAAGCTTTTCAGCTAGCAGTCTATCTTTGTGGATGTCCTTGGGAGTTCTCCTCCTGGATGTTCAACATGACCAATTTTACACCTCAACACATTGGATTATTTCATTGATTTTGACGTCATCAAATGCATTATATTTGAAACTCGACTCAATTTCAATGTGTTGGGGCATAATTTAAACTGACTGACTGAATTTGTTTTCGTTCCATGGCAACTCAGACTCAGGATTGGCTTCACAGTCAAATATTACATTTTAACTTCTTTCAGAACAATGTATTCCCCTACACTTACATAACAATATCCTTTGTCATCCCTACATAGTTTTCCTTAAATTTGATCATCTAATATTACATGATAGTTTTTTTTGTTCCAAAAAAAGTCCCGTTTTCTCTCATCCTTCCTTAGTCTAAATCCTTCTTTCCAGTTATGATTTGAAATGTTGGAGTAAATGATAGGCTCACTATTATTGGGAATGAATAAATAAGGATGAAGAGTCTGTGCAAAAAAAAAGAAAAAGACAAACTAATAGAACGTACGAAAAAAAACCTTTTAACCAAGTGTGTGCAGTATTTGAAATAAAATGAATGAGCTGTCAGCTCAAACAGAGATAAATAGATATGGAGAGGTGGGGATTACCGAAATGTGGTTACAGAAGGTCAGGACTGTGATGTTAAAATGTCCAAGGGTACTCAGTATTCAGACAAGAAGGAACAGCAGGTGGAGTATCTGCATTGGTTAAGGATGATGTCAAGGTTGTAATAAGAAATGATTTTCGGACGTGGGACAAAAATGATGAATCCATCCGGGTTGAACTAATACACATGAAAAGAAACCCATTGGTAGCAACATTCCCGGCCCACAAACCCCCAACCCTGCAAACTACTTTCAAAGTAGGGAATAGCATGGACCAGGGAATAACGTTGGTTTGAGACAAGAGCACAAGAGTGATTATGGGTAATTTGAACATGCATATTGACTGCCTTAATTAATTTAGCAAGGAGAGCCTCAAAGAACTATTCATCAAACGTATGAGGGATTATTTCTTCGAGTAACATCTCCAGGATCCAAACAGAGAACTAGCTTTGTTGTAACATAATGAGGAAGGAGTGATAAATCATACTGTAGTGCAAGATCACCTTAGAAAGAGTGACCACAACATGCTGGGGTTTCGCATTCAGACTGAAACAGTGAAGACAGACGTGAGGTTTAGTGTTGGACAATGATAAGTTTACTGGCTTGTGGAAGAGTTTAGTCTGAGTGGACTTGGAAAAAGCACTAAAGAACGGGACAGTTGAAGAACAGTGGCAACTATTTCGGTTGATAGTCCAAACCCCTTAATTAAAGCGTAATCCTGAGTGTAAGAGTAATTTTAAAAAGGTGAAAAGTGATCCATATCTTAACAAGGAAGTCAACAACAACATGAAGGTGATGGCCTGGTGGCATTATCACCGACTGCTGATCCAGATAATGTTCTGGGGCCGCGGTTTCAATTGCCGCCATTGAAGATGGTGGGATTTTAATTCAATATGAGCCTGGAATTAAGAGTCTATTGATGGTAATGAAGCTTTTGCTTATTGTTTGAAACATCCATATATTTCACGAATGTCCTTTAGGACCGGAAACCATCATCCTTACCTGGTCTGACCTACATGTGACTTCAAACCCACACAAACTTGGTTGACGCTTAACTGCTGTCTGAGCAATTAGGGAAGGACAATGAGGGCTGTCTAATTTGAATTAAATAAATAAAAATGCTTTAATTGTCAGCAACCTTTTGCTAAAAAATCAAATCAAAATGGCTATGAAGGAAAATGAGTCGAAAAGATAAGATTTGATAAAGAACATTTCTCCGAGTAGACAAAAAGTAAAAGAATGCTGAAAGCAAATGTTGGCCTTTTATATGATGAAAACGGCCGGGCAGTAATGGGAAACTCAGAAGTGGCAGTGGTAAAGCCAACACTTCTTGTTTTCACAGTGGAAGATAATTACTTCACAAAATTTACAGTAACTGCAAAGGATCTTGATGGAAGTACGATGATGAGGGAAAAGGTATTAAATACATTGGTGGGATTAGAGGGAGTTCGGGACGTCGGCCTGCACTCTATCGAATTAAAGGAGCTAACAGCAGAAGTACCTCGTGTGTTAGTTACGGTATTCAAAACATACTTTGATTCTAGAACGATGCCGAAGTATTGGAAAATTAATAATGTGGCACTCGTATTCACAGGCTCTCCATCCTTATTTATTGATCCCCGATAATAGTGAGCGTATCATTTACTCCAACTTTCTACTCACTTTACAAATTGTTATGGTTCCTTCCTTCACCATAGTCATGTACTGGCTCTGCCTGTTTAGTTGGCTAACCTCCACTTGCTGCTCAGTTTCTAACCTGCTGCTTTAGTCCTCGCTTCCTGTATCATTAACTTAAACCTACTCGAGTTATACGATCACACCTCCCTTGCAGGATGTTGGGACCACACCAGTTAAGGTGCGCCCTGTCCCTTTTGCACTGCTCTCACCTGCCCCGGAAGCTATGCGAATCATCCAAATTTCAGAAAGCCTCCAGCTCTTTCGCCACATATTCAATTGTGGTATCTCCCTCTTCCATGTCTCACTGTTAGGTGGCACGGGAAGTAATCCCAAGATTACAATGCTGGAGATCCTGCTTTCGAACTCAGGCCTCGCTACCTAAACGTTCTTTGCAGGACCTTTCACTCCTTTTACGTATGTCATTCGTATCAATGTGTACCACGACAACTGGCTGTACACCCACCCCCTTCATTATGCCCGGAACATGCTCGGAGACATCCCTGATCCTCGCACCAACCATCCTTTGTATGAAGAATTCATAGAGTCATAGAATCGCTGCGGTGTGGAAACAGGTCATTTCACATAGCACGTCCACGCTGACCCTCCGAAGAGTAACGTACCCTGACCCATTCCCCTACTCTATTACTCTATATTTACCCCTGACTAATGCACCTAACCAGCACATCGCTAAACACTATTGGCGAAAAGTAAGCAACTTAGACTCATTCCGTTACCTTGTGTTATATTTGCTTTCTCACAACAAATATTTCCAGAACTTCTGAGCATTTCCAGCAATTTCTGTTTTTGTCACCGATGATAGTTGCATATTGATTAAAACATATACAACTCAGACTTTAAACAAAAGTGAATTTAAACTCTCAGTCGAAAACTAAGTCTTTGGTCATTAAATGATCCCAGAAAAGGTTTATTAAATTACTCCTGTTCTGTCTGTGAACGTCATTTGTTCACTTTCCCTATCCCGAATGAAGGAGATTTTTGCATCTTCTTTTCATATCAGGAAACTCGGAAACGTTTCACACTTACTTCTTCATATGGGAATGTGATTGCATCTCATTCTTCCGGCTCAGTTCAATTACAGAGGATTATTCACAAAACACACACATACACACACACACACACGCGCGCGCACAAACTGTATTACTTTGTCGAAGAATACAAGTAACACTGTTAGTAAGTGGAATCATAACTGGAAAAAAGGATCTGGACAAAGGAAGGATGAGAGAAAACGGAACTTTTTTGGAACAGAAAAAAAACTATCATGTGAACTAAGATGATCAAATTTATGGAAAACTATGTAGGGCT
Organism: Chiloscyllium punctatum; assembly: GCF_047496795.1. Lineage (NCBI taxonomy): Eukaryota > Metazoa > Chordata > Chondrichthyes > Orectolobiformes > Hemiscylliidae > Chiloscyllium > Chiloscyllium punctatum. The sequence goes on along the minus strand of NC_092790.1, from coordinate 2,413,410 downwards.
GACAAACGATATTGTTATGAAAGTGTAGAGGAGTACATTGTTCTGAAAGAAGTTAAAATGTAATATTTGATTGTGAAGTCAATCGTGAATCTGAGTTGCCATGGAACGAAAACAATTTCAAATTCGTCCAGTCAGTTTAAATAATGCCCCAACACACTGAAATTCAGTGGAGTTTGAAATATAATGTGTTTGATGACGTCAAAATCAATGAAATAATCCAATGTGTTGAGGTGTAAAACGTCATTTTGAACTTTTAGGGGGAGAACTGCCAGGGACATCCACAAAGATAGACTGCTCGCTGAAGAGCTTTCTGAAAGGTGCCTGTCTGTAAGAAGTTTGCACAGCAGAACATTGAAGTCATCCGAGTTAAAATTCGACAGAGCAAAATCTACAAAGGATAATTGACAAAGCTGACTGGTTTTGAAACGTGATTTTGTTTGTAAATCTTAATTGTGGTGTTTTGTTTTATCGGATCAGTATTGGAGCGTGGGAGGTAAACGATAGGTTTAATGAAACGAGTTCTAAATAGTTGTTCATTTTAATATTCTCTGTTGGACTTAAATAACAAAAAATATTAATTTCACTTTAAATAGTGACCTCTGTAAATGGATGTTTGCCTCTCGAAATTTAACAGATTCCGGCATGAGGTGAACTTTTTCTCTATGGCTGGTTTAGATTAGGTGAGGGGTTTACCCTGTGTTATTACAGTTTGGGGCCTTTTGACTGCGATTTGAACAGGTTTAGACAGATCCAGTCTGGGATTTGGGCAGATTTAAACAGATTTGGGGTTATGAAAACGCACTGTAGATTTAATCATTTGCACGTTATTGTCCGAGACCTTTAACTAAAAAGTCGGTGAGATAGTTTGGTTAATTTTGTTGGCTTGTGGTTGGTTAAATTAAAAGTAAGACAAATTGCTCTTAAAATGTTAACGGGGTTCTGGGGTTTGAAGATGCTTCTCATATTTGCCGAGGGTATTTAGAAGGAGAGGTAAAAACAAAACCTTTAGAATTAGCAAATAACTTATATTTGGGTTTACCGAAGAAAAATAGTAAAGCTGAAATTGTCAGGAAATTGCTCAGACACTAAGTTGTGTCAGAGAAAGATACAAGTGCAGTAGACTTTAAAAAACTTAATTTACAATTCAAGAAAATGCAGTTTAAAGATAAACAAAGGGAGATAGACAAAAAGAAGAAATAGAAAGCAAGAAAGAAGAGAGCGGCCAACAAGTGGGAGAAGGTTCATCGTTAGCAAAGAGAGAGAGAAAGAAGAAAAGGAGAGAGAAGGAGAAAGAAGGTGCTTAGCTGACCAAAAAGAGAGCAAATTTGAACTTGAGAAGTTACGATTTAGTCAGGAAAGTCAAGTTAACATGATGGAGATTAAAAGGGGCATTAGTAACATATACAACTATATCAAAACTCTGCCACGGTTCGATGAGAAAGTGTTGAAGCCTTCATTACTTCATTTGATAAATTGGCTAGGCAGATGGACTTATCTGAGGATTTATGGGTAATGCTAGTTCGGACTAAGCTGTTAGGCAGAGCTAGAGAAGTATTTGTTGCGCTCTCAGATGTGAGCGTCAAGTGATTATATGTCAAACAACTTATTTTATGTGCTTACGAATTGGTACTGGAAGCATATAGATAGCAGTTCGGAAACATAAAGAAGGAACCAGAACACCGTTATGGTGAGTTCGGAAGAATTCAACATAGGCGTTTTGATAAATGGTTGCAGGCTTTAAAGATAGATAAGATCTATGAGACTCGAAGGGAGATGATTCTGCTGGAGGCGTTGAAAGACTTACTTCCAGAGGTGATAATAATTCACGTGGAGGACCAGAAAGTTTAGGAATTGAAAAGGGCAGGAGAATTAGCAGATGAATACATGTTGCTGCATAAGACAGGCTTCCAGCCGGAATTTCGTCCGGTGAGGGATAGAATTTGGGAGAAGGGGAGATTTTACACGATAAAAGAAAGAGTAGAGAATAAGAGTTGACTACAGATTAAACAAGATACCCAAGACAATGGAAAGGAGGTGACAGGCCTCAGGAGCTTTCTTTGTAATGGAGGGTGACACAGAAAATTACAGTGCCGGTGGTTTCAGAAGGGCATTGTGAAAAGATGTTTCCACTACCATTGGGAGGGATATGTATGGTCACACTGCAGATCGTTAAGAAAAGGACTGTGGGAAAAGATGTGGCAAAAGAAGGTAAGCCAGTGGCATCAGTGAAAGACTTAAAGAAGAACCCAACAAGAGCCGAGGAGCTGCAGGAAAGTGCACAGCCTAGGCAATGACTGGGTATGGAGTTGGTATGGTACCTGATCTCGATAAAGGGTTCTGGGGTTTGAAGATGCTTCGCACATTTGCCGAGGGCATTTAGAAGGAAAGATAAAGTCAAAAACTTTAGAATTAGCAAATAACTTATATTTGGATTTACCGAAGAAAAAGAGTAAAGCTGAAATTGTCAGGAAATTACTCACATACTAAGTTGTATCAGAGAAGCACACAATTGCTGTTGACTTTAAAAAAATCACTTCCTTTACAATTCAAGAAAATGCAGTTTAAAGATAAACAAAGGGAGAGAGACAGATAAAGAAGAAAGTGAAAACAAGAGAGGAGAGAGCGACAAAAAGAAGAGGAGAAGGTTCGGAGCTTAGCAAAGAGAGAGAAAAAGAAGAAAAGGAAAGAGAAGTAGAAAGAAGGTTCTTAGCTGAGCAAAAAGAGAACGAATTTGTACTTGAGAAGTTGGGATTTAGTCAGCAAAGTCAAGTTAACATGTTGGAGATGACAAGGGACATTAGCGACAGATCCAACTATGTCAAAACTCTGCCAAATATTGATGAGAAAATGTTGAAGCATTCATTATTTCGTTTGAAAAATTGGCTAGGTAGATGGAGTGGTCTGAGGATTTATGGGTAATGCTAGTTCGAACTAAGCTGTTAGGTAGAGGTAGAGAAGTATTTGTTGCACTGTAAGATGAGACGGCCAAGAAATTATGAAGACTTCAAACAACTTATTTTATGTGCTTACGAATTGGTACTGGAAGCATATAGATAGTAGTTCGGAAACATAAAGAAGGAACCAGATCAGCCTTATGGTGAATTCGAAAGAATTAAACATTGGCAATTTGACAGATGACTGCAGGCTTTAAAGCTGGATAAGACCTATGAGACTCTAAGAGAGACGATTCTGCTGGAGGAGTTTAAAAACTCACGTCCAGAGATGATAATAATTCACGGAGAGGAACAGAAAGTTTAGGAATTGAAAATGGCAGGAAAATTAGCAGATGAACACATGTTGTTGAATAAGACAGGCTTCCAGCCAGAATTTCGTCCGGTGAGGGATAGTATTTGGGAGAAGATGAGATTTTACACGATAAAAGAAAGAGTAGAGAATAAGAGTTTACTACAGATTAAACAAGATACCCAAGACAATGGAAAGGAGGTGACAGGCCTCAGGAGCTTTCTTTGTAATGGAGGGGGACACAGGAAATTACAGTGCCGGTGGTTTCAGAAGGGCATTGGGTAAAGATGTTTCCAGTATCATGAGTAGGGATATGTATGGTCACAGTGCTCATCGTTAAGAAAGGGAATGTGGGAAAGATGTGGTAAAAGAAGGTAAGCCAGTGGCATCACTGAAAGTCTGAAAGGAAACCCCAACAAGAGCCGAGGAGCTGCAGGAAAGTGCACAGCCTAGGCAAGGGCTGGGTATGGAGTTGGTACCTGATCTCTAGAAAGAATCCGCCTCTGTGACTAAAGTTTACTCAGAAATAAGAGGGGTAGAAGGGCAAGAAGTTATAATTTTGAGAGATACATGAACTAACCAGGCGCTAATAGAAAGAGATGAACAAATTTGCAGTCTTTCAGAGAGTATAGTAATTATTGGGAAAGATGGACAGAAATTTAGCTTATGGCTTATGCCCGAAACGTTGATTCTCCAGCTCCTTGGATGCTGCCTGACCTGCTGTGCTTTTCCAGCAACACATTTTTCAGCTCTGTACTCCAGCATTGGCAGTCCTCACTTTTCCTAGAAATTTAGCGTTCCCCTATGTAACTCCAGGTTGGAGTGCCGACTCAAGACTGGGGATGTTACAGTGGGAATAATTGGCAGATTGTCAGATCCAGGAATCCAGTTTGTTCTTAGGAATGATTTAGCAGGGTCCAAGTTGGAAATGACACCCGTTGTTGTGGAGGAGCCCAAGGAAGACCAAGAAAGTGAGGATTTAAATCAGAAATGTCCTGGTATTTTCCGAGACTGTCCAGTAACCAGATCCCACTATCATAAGTCACAGGACGAAGCACAGTTAAAGACAAAGATTAAGGAGTTGAGGTTAAGTTAACTGATACCCTGTTTGCCTTAATGGCGCACGGAAACCAGATGTTAGTTACTGCCCCACAGACTGAGGAATAAAATCCAAATGTTTTGGATTTTGATGTGCATCAAAATTTGTTTAAAATGCAGAAGTCCTTGAGCAGTGGGTTAAGTTCGTAAGCTATCTCTCTCAGGAGCATAGAACGCAGTGGAAAGGTTTGTTTTTGCAGTGTGAGGACGTATGTAAGAATCATATGGGGGGCGGGCTAATGCTATTGTACATGAAGTAGACGGAGAGAATACTGCTCGTATAAAACAACATCCATATCTTCTTAATCCTCTCAATGCCAGACAGATCAAGAAGGAGGGGGAGGCTATGCTCAATGAGGACATCATCAAACGACGCCAGAGAGAGTGGATCTTGCCGATCATCTTAGTCCCCAAACTGAATGGGACTTAATGATTTTGCTTGTGTGTGAAAAGAAACCACCTAATCAATAATTTTTAGTCCGAGTCAAAAAGTTTCAATGCAGCACACCTATTCGAACCTCTTTCAAGATGGGTGGCTCTACGAGGCGAGACACACCCGACAGTGAAATACAGAGTTTTTTATACTTTTCTGAGGGATCTCTCGTCACCCCTACCCTGAGCAAAAACCAATCATTATTGCCTATTTCATTCTATCCACTTATTTGATTATCACTTGCGCCCATTATTCCTTCATTTGGTTCTTCCCTGCACCCGACCCTAAGCCAATCATACTTATTAATTACCTCACTTCTTTTTCTTTAAATCTGTCTTATTTGACTGTCCTTGCTCGTTGCAGACTTTTTTTTATTTCGTCCAGTTGCTCTTTTCTTTCTAACTTGCTGACTTCTGAGATCGTCCTTTAATATCTTGATAGTCCAAAAAGTGGACCTACAAACTATGAGCTTATTGCGAAATGCCCCTCCTGCTTCTTTTTTTCTTTTGCGGTCAGCTACAACACTCAAAGTAATTTCTTAGCTTAAGACTATTTCTTAATAGATCCTCTACATTCGTTAAAATCAACGTAAACCTGACAAACTGAAATGTTTCTCTCTGAATCCCGCCTTTTCTTTTTGCCAGTCTATTTTGATCTTATTGATTCTGGGACAATGAAGTCTCCACGTTAGAGAGCATCAGACCTGAAAGTTCATCTACTTTGGAAATGCCTTCGGGGGTATTCTCAACATCATGAGTTGTTAATAAGTAATAGGCTGTCCCCCTGCATACCCTTCAGGAGCATCTGTCTGGTCAAGGCATCTTGATCATTCTCTGAGTGAGACCCCGAATACAAGCAATAATACAACAGCCAAATGCTGCCAGAATTCCAACGACATCATAAGTTGTTAACACGGAAAGGCTGTCCCCCTGCCTAACCTTCAGGTCATCTGTTTGGTCAAGGCAGTCTTGATCACTCTCTTATCCGTACCCCGAATACAAGGAATAATACAACAGCCCAATGCTGCCAGAATCCCAACGACCACTCTCAAGGAGGTTAGAATGAAAACCACCACTCCTTTCCATTTGCTGAACCAAGCTTCTGACCACGCCATTATTGAAATGTCCACTCCAGAATTTTCAGCCAATTCACGTGAGAGGGTCATCAATCCTTGTATGGTTCGAGTAATTGAGCCGTCTGGGGCCGTGTTAGTTGGAATAAAGGTACAGCAACTTCCCCCTAACATAACACAAACTCCCCCTTTTTCTGGCAACATCATACCAAAGGCCATCCTATTTTCCCAGGCCATCCTGCTTGTGGCATCTAACTGTTCAGCTATTCGTTTAACAGCGGTTCTGGTGTAATATATAAATCTTTGTTGGTTAAAACAAATGTAATTAATCCAATCGACATTTTGATTTATCGTTAGCCACCTGAAAAGAGACTCAAATCCAGCTGCTATCTGGTTACTAGCCTTAAATTCATCAGGCACCCCTCTGGGAACCCCTATCCAGTCCAAATAAATATCATCATCAAAGGAGGTAGCAAAGACTGACCGTGCACTCCTCGTTTTCTCCATTCCAGGAATCTCACGTTTTCAAAAGTTCGGGTGAATGGAATAGCCAATTCTACAATTGCACAAGTGCCTCGCCAGTCAGAGGGAATAGGAGGTCTTAGAATCTTTCCGCTACTTTACCATAAATCCACTCGGGGTATCTTTATAGCTGAATAGTTACCTCCCAACACTGTCCCGGGAACCGATTCAATTTCCAAGCAGGACTTTAACTCTCCTAGGAATCAGGACTGGTCTGGCCCCTGCCTTCACACACAGGTGGTATGATTGCAGACAATGTCTGCAAATGAAGGGGGTGATTTTAATTCCTCCTTCTTCAGGGGAGGGAACAACAACAGCAAAGCCCGACAGCCTGGGTCGTCCCACACTGTCTCATCCTGGTACAGGGCTATCATACATAGCATACCAACCCTGTTCCGCTTCCACCCGAGAATCCCGTTTCTATTTCAATAGACTGTTTCAAGTCTTTCACCTCTACAATTCTGACCCCTCTCCCAGCCCTCCCCCGCGCGCCCCAACCTTGATATTCGTACTATCCACTACGGTCCCGTTTCTCACCTGTAGGCGAAAACAACATCCCGAGAAAATCAAATTCTGCCTGCCAATTGTAATTTCTAGGCCAAATGTTTCACTGAGCTGGACCCTCCAACCCACGCCACCGGTCATGTATCACTTCCTTCCACAAGGAATTCTTCACTGTAATGTACACTGCATTGCATCTTTGATAAGGACAATCAGGGGGACGTCGAACAGGGCTTTGGTGTACTTGGATGAGTGAATTTTCCCAAGGTTTGCCCTTACCGTGAAATGTATTCCAAAATGTGTTCCTATCACCAAGAGCAGCATCTCTGGATGGGGGCCAGGGGGTCAGAGGGTTTGAGGTCTAATTTGTTTCCATTTTGCACTGAGTAACCTCCATAGGATTTGAGATGAACTGATGAGATACTATACTTCCTCTGACTTTCCACAGTCCCACAATTTACCAACTGCAAATATTGGCTTCTATCACATGGGGATTGGTACTCTCGGAGACCATTAGTTCCTAAAATGCAATCAAGGAAGGGGAGTAAAAAGTCAAAACTATACACTCTCTCCATTCTTGAAATGGGCGTGCCGAGAGACTAAACCAACAATTTGACAGAAACTTATCTTGCGATCACGTCACAACCATACAAACAATCACTAAAATGAAACGGTCCGTTCAACAGCACCATCTCCACATGGGGACCAATCGGAAACCACACTGAGCAGATCATTTCTGTGCTGCTAGACAGCTCTGTCAAAAATAACTCACACCATTTTGTCTATCGTGATGGGACTGAGGGGGTGGTAAATGCTCAGATTGTAATTATTCTTCTCTAAAGGGACTGGACACAGTTGAGGAATTTCCCACGTTGCCAGGGAGATGTCACAGTTGGAGCTGGAATGAAACAGTTTCCCCAGGGACACGGCTTGTTATGCAGCACACGTCTTCAGTCCTATTGCAGGAATGGTGTCAGAGCCCATTGCTTTTTTCGTACCTACTGTGTTCAGCTGTTTCTTCATGTCAGGTGCAGCGAATCGAATTGGTTGGAGACTGGCATCTGTGATTCTGTGGGCATCATCTAAGGAACACTTCTGCCTGAGAATGGTGCAGACATTGCATACTGTCTTTGACACTGATGTGCAGCAAAGTTCCATTCTTTCGGGGAATGGCAAAGTAATAACCTAGTGGTATTGAGCTGTTAGTCTAGCGACCCAGGCAATGCTCATGCGACCTGAGTTCGAATTCTGCCACAGCAAATGCTGGAATTCAAATCCAATAAATGTTTGGAATTAAGAGTCTAATGATGATCATGAAACAATTGCTGATTGTGTGGGAAACCCATCTTGTTCGCAGATGCCCTTTCGGGAAGGAAACTGCCATTCATTCCTGCTCTGGTCTACTTGTACCTCCAGACTCACAGCGATGTGTTTGACTCTTAACTACCCTCCTGTCAATAAATGATGACATGCCCAGCGACACACTAATCCAATTGAACATTTTAAAAATATATTTGTGGAGTCCTCTTCTTTCATCAGTTGTTTCTAGTTCAACTCCATTTCTAACGAGCTGTGGCAGGACTGCAGAGCTTCGATCTGATGTCTTTGCTTTGTAATCATTTCGTCCTCTCTAGCAGATGTTAGTCCTGCTGTTTGCAATGTAAGTGAGTAGTAAAGTGTGGTAGCTTTAAATGGGTTGTCATCAGTTTTAGGTCCACACGGTTCTGACCCTGGTATGTTCACCTACACTCGTGACTGAAATATCATTCAGTTTAATGGGAATAATGGACTGAGGAATTATTCTGGGCTAAAAGTTACAGATTGTGACTCAGTATAATTCTCCTTCTGTCTGACTGTGATCTACACTATTACATGAATTCCCGGATTTGAGCTGCAGTTTCTGCAATGCAATTCTGATGTCTGTCGCCCAATTCATACCGAGACCAATTGACCCGTACCCCGTGAGCGACTCTGGTATCTGATGTGGTAGCACTTCCATTGTCATATTCTCATTCCTCTGAGCGTTTGTTTATGGTGTCACACCTCTTACTTGTCATGTTTTTCAAAACTCCAAAACATATTCCGTGAGGTAGCACCATGGCTCAATGTTTAGTGCCGTTGCCTCACAGCGCTATGGACCCAGATTTGATTCCATCCTCTAGCGACCGTCTTTGTGGAACTTGTGCATTCTCCCTGTGGGATTCTTCTGAGTGCTTTGGTTCCCTCCCACAAACCAAAAATTTCCAGGATAGGTGCCTTAGTCAGGGGGAAATATAGGATAAGAAAATGGGTGTGCTTGGTTTACTTTTCAGAGGATCGGTGTGGACTTGTTGGGCTGAAGGGCCTGTTTCCACACTGTAGCGATTCTAATTCTAACATTCATCTGAACGTTTCCCCCTTGCAGTTATGCCATTTTCGGTGTTTAAATTGGATGTGCTTCACTCTGTTCTCTCCATGGCGTCTAATATGAACTCTGTAGTGCCAATGATTCCAGTCTTAATTAGTTTCATAACCAAGATATTTGTGCATCTTTTGTTATTTTTCACTTGGAGTTGTGTAATAACTCCTGCAGGCTGTGACACATCAAAGTGTAAAGTTAGGTGTTACTTGAGCTTGGGTAGTGTTTCACTGGAACATTGCAGCAGCTCAGGACCGAAATGTTAGGATGAGCGCAAGGTCGGTTATTGAAATGAGAAGTAATGAGAGGCTCAGGGTTATTCCTACAGACAGAGTGAAAGTGGTCCTCGAACGATTCTCTGTTTGGTCTCCCCAGTGCAAAGCAGACAGCATTGTTAGCAGCAATGACAGGAGACCGGATTGAAAGAGTAAAAGTGAAATGCTACTTCACCAGGAAAGTATGTTTGGGGTCTTGGACAGTGAGAAGGGAAAGGTGGATGTTGCAGCTTCTGTAATTGCATGGGAAGGTGTCATGGGGGAGTTGGGAAGTGTTCGGGATGATGGAGGGTGTCACAGAAGAAATGGGCCCTCTAAAATGCTGTCAGTGGACGCGATGGAAAGATGTGTTTGATGGTGCTGTCCCATTGGAGATGTTGGAAGTGGCGGAAGATAAATCTGTGAATGTGGATTTTAGTAAAGTAGAAGTGAGGACGAGGAGAGATCTATCATTGTTCTGGAAAGGAGGGGACGGAGTGAGGGCACTCCGTGGGAGATGGGATAGTCACAGCTGAAGGCCCTGTCCACCGGAATTAGCGGATTTCTGATTTGAAGGAAAAGGAGGTCACTTCACAGGCATTTCACTGGAATGTGGCGTTCTCAAACAGAAACAACAGAGACGGAGAAACTCCGAGAATGGAGTCAGCCTCCGCTGATCACGTGTACAGCTACATGCAGAAGTCCACCCTGAATGATTGAAAATAACTAGACATCTAAATTGAGGCTTTCTGTCTCACATCTGATTTGAAACGGGATGTGGAATTAGACCCAGAGGAAGGTCAGTGGGTATTCCTGGGCAGACATTCAAGCAGATATCCAATAACGCTCAGAAATTGTTGTTACTGTTCAAAAAGAAGGACTTGATTAGAAGATGTACCACCCATGGTTGACAAGGATACTATGATGAGCATTAGTGTAGGGCCAGATTTAGGATGTTTATTTCAGGGATCATAAGCAAATGCTGGGCATGACTTTCAGCTGTGCTCCTGAATTCCCCCCAGAAACCCCTGCCATTGCTGTTCCATCCTATTCCCTATTCCTCTCCCCTTCCTGATTCCAGGTTCTCCATCTCAAATTACAGAGCACATTCTCTCACATTATGGTCCCTCTCCACTTCATCTGAAGCTATTTGATCCAGTCTACGTTCCCTGCACGAGCATCAACCTGCGTTTTGTGCTGCCACCTTGCCTCTGGTCTGAGTGTGGCTCGGCCTCACCATTCATGCTGTTTTAGACCTCCCACTCACATCTCACTCTGGAAAGTTTCATTCTTGGAGTAAACCGTATTGAAAACACCATTCTCCCTTTGCACTGAATTCATATTGTGATCCCAAATCCAAAAAGTACACTCAGCCTTCATCTCACTCTGCTAAAGGTGCATGCTGACCGCATGGGATAAGAATTCCTTTTTTTACATAGAACTGCCCAAAGATACGTTTTCACTGTAGAGATCATCACCCCCTTTAGACAAAAGAATGTGTTTGCTTGACGTCTTATTAGCACGAGTAAGAGTTGCAAGCTGCCTTATTATTGTAACATGGAGAAAAACAAATCACATTATAAAGTTTGGGCTGAGTGTTGTTTACCTGTCATTTTTAATACTGTTACAAATTTGCAGTGCACATCTTTAAATGCTTGCTCTTGAAGCTAGAATCAGATGGAGTGTTGAGGGGCGACATTCTAGAAGTTTTAATATCATGGGAGGCATGGATAGGGTGAATAGCCAAGGTGTTTTTGAGAGGATAGGAGAGTCCAAACATAGATGACGTAGTTTTAATTTTAAAGGAGAAAATTTAAAATGGACAAATGGACAACGTTTTCACACAGAGGGTAATTTGCTCATGGAATGAGCTGCCAGAGGAAGATGCAAGTGCAGCTACAACATTTCAAAGACATTTGCATAATCATATAAATTGGAAACGTTCAGAAGCATATGGGCCAAATGCAAGCAGATGTGACGAGTTTTGTTTGGAAAACCTGGTCAGCATGGACAAGTTGGACCAAAGGGTTTCTTTGTGCACGATATGACCGTATGAATCAAGAAAGCAAGAAAAAGGGGATGAAAAGATATGATGTAAGAAACCTGCCAAGAAATATAAAAGCAAGCAGCGCAAGCTTTTCTGTGTATATAAAGAAGGTTGAAGATGAATGTATGCCCTTTAGTAGAAATGAAATCAGGAAAATATATTGAGGACGTTTGGAAGGTATGCCTAGAGGGAACAGACAGATAATTTACACCAGAATTTTATATCATTCCTCACATTAGAAGGCACTGTAAGTATTTCAATGATGTAATCAAAATAGCAAGAGGAGGGAAGTTCTTGAACTGCCCCTAACAAAAGGAACAAGGCTTTTTAATAAACAGATAAGAGTAAGGGTACGCAGGTCAGCAGTAATTCACAGTTGGTTTTAAAAGCGGCGGTTACGGAGTAACTGGTGTTCCTGTGAGAAATATTTCATAACTCTTTGGATTGCAGGAATGTTTCAGTGAAACTGAAGACCCTACTATGTGGCGCCTGGTTTCAAGAAAACAGCGAGACTGAAAGCAGTAACCATTTAGCCTCAACATTATTGTTGGGAATCTGCTAGTGTCTATTAATAAGGAAGGAATTGCAGGGCATTTATTAAAGCTTCACGCAAAGTCAACATGGTTTTGTGAAAGGCGATCTATATTTTGCCTCTTAAATCATGCAAAGTTATTTTTCTGGAGATCCCTGAGAATGTAACAAGCGGACATGATAAAGGGGATCTGGTAGACACGAGGCTTTCTCGAGATTTTTCATAAGGTTTCACGAAATAAAACTTGTTACACAAGACAGAAGCTCATAATTTGACAGCTAATATATTAGCATGGGATGACGGTTGGTTAACATTTAGTAATCGCACTGTCAGGGTTAATGGATCTTCCTGATGAAGTATATCTGCTGGAGTATCTCATAATATCAGTGCAATGCAAGATTTAGTTAATATCTATACTGAAAGCCGGAGCTGAGTGCAATATATGTCCGAGTTTGAGGATGACACTGAGAACCAAAAGGCAGGCTGTTATTTAATGGAGAGGAAAAGGAACAGTGCAAAGTGATGGGATTGTATTTTGTCTGAAACATAATGTCAGCATGCTGATGCAGCAAGTAACTAGGTTGGTTCATTAGGCGGGTTCCTGGAATGAAAGTGTTGAATTATTGAGTACATCTAAAATGGTGAGGCGTTTATTCATTGTACTTGAAATGAATGTGGATGATATTACTGAAAAGGTCAAGATGCAGAGGGGGCTTGACAAGGTAGCTTTCGAGAATGTGGATCAATTCCAGGGCTGAGAGTCGAACTCAGGGTTGTAGATACAGAATAAGGGTTATCGATTTCTAACTGAGATGCAAAGAAACGCCTTCTTTCAGAAGGGAGTGAATGCCTGGAATTCCCTAACCCAGACGTTGTGGAGACTGGGTCACTGAATGTATTTACAGACTGGCTGGATTGGGTTTTGACATATCAGCGAGTTGAGGGATACAAGGGGTTAGCAGGAAAGTGGAGTTGAACCCTGAAGTAGATCAGCCATGTTTTTATTAAATGACAGTGCAGGCTTGAGGGGCGAATAGCCTGCTCCTGTTTCTATTTCTTACGTTCTTATGTTATTCTTCTGGAAAGTAACTGGTTATTTTCCTGAAAATGGTGTCGTTCAATGTTGCATTAAGGGAGAGCAGAGGATTTCTTTGAGCGAACACTGGTAGAGGGCTGTATTCACAGCGAATATGGGTCAGTAACATGACCCACATCTGGAGCAGAAGTTAGAGACGGGAAGCCTGAAAAGAGTGATTGGGGTGCGAGTCAATTCCTGGCTCAGCCTCGATTTTCCAATTGTATTTCCCAAACTACGTCTAACCATCGGGGTGGCTTCGATCTGCCCCTGTGTAGCAGTTCCGAAGAGCTGACTGGAACATCAGAACATAAGGCTGAGGGACACGAGGGGGCCATTCGGCCCTTTGACACTACTCCACCAGTTGATAAGGTCGTGGCTCATCTCATTATGGTCCCAGATGCACATTTCTCTCCAAGCACCATTATTCCTGATTCAACTTTCTATGGAAAAACAGATGAAGCCAGCCTCGATACAATATAAAGCTTCAGCCATCCCATACTTGTAGGAAGGAGAATTCCTACGTGAATAAATTCCCACTTTGTGAATTTCTCCTCACTCCGGTTCTGACTGAGGTTGGAGGGTGTCACTGTTTCCTTTTCTAGTCTCACTCCTTCACTACTGACATCGCATTTTAAATGTGACCAGGTTGATGATATGGCCGATGATAAAAGTCTCAGACTAGGTCAGGTTCAGTGATAAGAACAAGTCAAGCAGATTTCTTTAGTCAGACACAAGTAACTAATATAACTAACGGAGGAGCATGGTGGATCTGTGTTTCGCACTGCTGCCTCACATCACCAAGGAGCTGGGTTCAATTCCAACCTCGGGCGTCCTGTATGTGGAGTTTGAACAATCTCCCCGTGTCTGTGTGGGTTTCCTCCCAGTGTTCCAGTTTCCTTCCACAGTCCAAAAATGTGCAGCTTAGAGTGCATTAGCCATGATAATTTGTCTATAGTGCCCAGGGATGTGTATGTTACGTGAGATAGTCACGCGAAATGCAGGGTTACATGGATAGGATGGGGGGCAGGTCTGGCTGGGATGTTGTTCGCTGGGTCAGTGTGGATTTGATGGGTAGAATTCCCTGCCTCCACACAGTTGAGGTTCTATAACAATATCAAGAAGTTTGGACTATACAATTACCCAGTGTGTATCTACCTGATACACGCTGCTGAAAGTCTTGTATATTTCAGTAAGATCACCTCTCTTTCTATGAGCAACCATAACATAAGGCCTTCATCCCTGGAATGCATGAAGTGAAACATCTATGAACTGCTTCCAATGTAATTATATCCAATCTCAGGGAAATAGACAAAAAATAACCTCACACCCCTGGTGAGGCTTTTTTTTGTTTTCTCCGTGCTATGAGTTTTTGGGACTCTCTTACCAGCAGACCATTGGAGGCAGAGATATTGAATATTTTTGAGGCACAGACAGAAGGGTCATACGTAACAACAGAGTCAAGGATTATCAAGGAATGGACAGGGATGTGCAGCATGGGGAAATGTTGACAGTGGTACAAAATGACACTGCTTCAGAACATCCGGGAAAACGAAATGGTAATTTAGAAAACAATTTAAAATGCTAACAGTGATAGAACAGAGTTCCAAGGACCATAGAGCTGCTCTGTCATTAGAGAGAGACCACTTGTGGTCGTTTAAGTTGAGGGTCACCACACCTCGGGTAATGGGTTGAGGGTGCGACAGCGTCCCCATCATGTTAACCTCTGCCAGTGTGGTGAATTGAACTTCATCTTCATCGCAAACCAGCCGTCCAGCCAAGTGAGTTGGAGACAGTGTAACTGTGACAGATAGAAACAGGCACAGACAAAGGGCAAGAGAAACTTTCATAACAAGGAAAAAGGTACAATTCAGATAACGGTCAAAATAACGACTGAGGGTAAAAACTTTCTCTGCTAGAAATTGTATTTTATGATGAGACAAGTATTTCAAATCCATCTTTGGTTGAAGACGGTAAAGTGAGACATATGAAATAACCAGAATTACGAAATGTGATTGGATATCGATAACCATAAAATACGTGTAGACTTTTGATTGGTCTGTGTAAAATATGCTGACCATTACATAGATGGAGAAAGCTGATGGAATATATTGTTGGGACAGTGCGTCCCCTTGGGAAATGCCCTCGAGCAGGCACTTGAAGAAAACCCGGGTAAAAGTGCCTGAGTGTTGTCTGCTCAGTGACAGGAACCCAGGGAGTTGAATGACTGAAAGTTCATGTAACATGGAACTGAGAAAAGCTTCAGATCTGTCACAATCTTCTTAAATGCTCGAATACATTTGAAGGGCTGAATGGCCTCGTGGTGGATTTGAATTGCATGCGATTTGAAAACTGTACGTCTTAGTGTCTTCCTCTTCTGTGTTACATGCTGGGGCATTGACACTTTCCTGAAAATGGGAATTATTTGGAACACTAACTTGAACATTCCAAAATCAGCATTCTTCAGAATATTCCATCAACACATGGGAGTATTCCAAAGGCGAGAGAGAGAGAAGGCTTTGCATGCAGTAGTGAGAGTTGTGGACCATGAATCGTGTTCGGGTGTCGGTGCTATAACCGATATACAGTAAGTGTGAGGGAGCAGGGAGAATACGGTGCCCTAATCCTGACAGAGTGGGGAAAGTTATTGAAGCTTGTCCTGTATTGCTGAACATTTCTACAGACCACAGATCCTGCACTGAGCTGGTTGGTGAGCTCAGGCCATGCTTGGTGGGTCTTGTGCTGTGGCTCCCTCTGAGAAAAAAATATGCCAGCACTTCCACCAGGACCTCCATGCCTCTGTCAACAAACCGCGGTGTAATTGACCCATATCTGCCATGCTCAGGGTAAACTGTGCAGGGCAGCTCCAAACGGACAGAGCTCAATCGTTTGCCCATTAGCTTTGAAAGATGGCACCACTGCCAGGGATCACGGACTATCGGGGCATCTGGGCGGTGGTGAGGAACTCCAGCCATGATGGGTGGGATCTGGCTGGCATTGAATGACAGGGACACCATAGGGTGGCTGGGTAATTAATGAGGTGAGTTCGATATGATAGTACCAGGAAACTAGCTCAGCCTCCTGCAGACAACCCATCTGTCACACTCAGTGAAAATCACACAAAGATAAATTATTGTTATATTCAGCCTAATGAGTCATAGGCTCTGCTGTGTCCACTTTCAGTTACAGAGCTGCAGGACAAAAGCTCATTCAAAACTGTCCATCATCTGAACTCACACCAATATCCCGTTCACCCATCAACCCTGGGAATACTGGCTCATGTTGAAGGATACTGTCGAAATAACTTAATATCAGCATACTGAAACGTGTGATCCTCCATGAAATATTCTCTCAATCTCCCTCTCTCTTTTTCCCAAAATTCTTTTGTTTGTTGTTATTTAAACTGATTTCCCCACCATCTCTCTCCCGCAGTGATTTTTATACCCACAGCACCCGTTGTCAAGGCACAATGGAGAATGGAGCTGTAAATGGATGGGAGCTGCACATCCTTTCACTTCCAGTATGGGCTGCAAGTTTGCCCACACTGGGCAGTGATCTAACACAGTGTTACTGAACAATGCACTGGGGTGGTGTGCACAGCTCTATATGCTGGGAGGGTAACTGCTCCCAGTTTACAGACAAATTCACTGCTTGTCACTGTACCGCTACCCATACTGAACAGAAACCTGTTTATTAAGCAAGACATTAGTGTGGGCTGCATATCACCCAATGCTGGACAGGCCGTTTCATCTGGGTTACTGAATCAATGCCCCAGTGTGTCTGTGCTGGTCCCCATGTTGGACAGATAGCTAGTGGCCTGGTGAGACTTACGCAGTATTCCATCCTGGAGTGATTGCTGGGTTGTGCTGAGCCTCGTCTGCACAGTGCTCCATCCTAGACACATTGCTGGGATGTCCTGAGACGGGTCTGTACAATGCTCCATCTTGGACAGATTGCTGTGTTGAACTCGGCCTGGTCTGCACAGTGCTCCGTGCTGAGCAGGTATCTTATCGAGGTTTATACGTGTCTGGGCTGGATCTGTGAAGTGGATTGAGTATCCGGTATAATTCCTTATCGAGCTATCACTCCTTCAGCTCGACGCAGTCTGCTGTTAAAACCCGTATTTCTGCAACATGTTGTCCATTAAGTAATTAACCAATTCAAACATGAATATCTGTCTTTCTTGCGATGCACATGAGCAGATGTAGCTGAAAATATATGATGAAGGTCGTGTCAACCCTAAAGTTTTCTTATTTTAAAGGTAAGTATGAGGTGCTCTATTTCAGATGCAATTCGCTTGTTCAAAATATTCGACATTCAGCAAAATACAATATATTCAAACACCATCGATAAAATACAACAAAAAAGAGCAACTTGCATTAACTTACTTCTCTTGGAAAACATAACAGAATAATAGATTATTTAACTTCTATACAGTAACTACTCCAAAATGGCAACATCCGATAAACACCCGCTTTCCACAAAACAAATTCAGGAAACAGATTGTCTCACATGCAGTTCTCCAGTCCAGGAGGAACGAACATCAAAAGACAATTCTGAGAGGAATCTCAGAGAGAGAGTGCAGCAGCCGGGAGAGATTTCCTGCCTTCTAACCCTACTGCGACCCCAGCAATAACTGGCAAAAGGTAAAACTATAAATCCTGCTTCTATGAGAGCTTGGCCATCACTCCACAGGACCAGGCTGCAGCTTCAAGGACCACAAGGAATGGAGTGTATCTATGCCGTCTATGACACTGCAGGAGCCTCTCAAAAATGCCTAATCCCACCGAAAACGTTAAATGATGGTAAGATAAATGTCAAAGTTAAACATAAATAAACAAAACGAAAGCATGCAGCAGGCCTGGTGATCAGTCATAGACGGTCTCGGGAACCCAGCAATTTCTACCCTGCCAAGACACAGTAGAATCATCGAGCTTGTTAAGAGAAAGCATCATATCACTCCGTCACCTCGAACTTTACAATTGGAGATGTGCCAGTCACCCAATAGTCAGCGATGTCAATACCCCACCCAGACGAAGTATTATTGTGATCTATAGGGGATGCAGAGAAATGGGTTAACTGGAGCTGTTTGTTCAGTGACTATGATTGATGTCAGTCTCCATGGACCCTAATTGTGTCACTGGAGAGTTTCCCTCGTCCATAATTAAGGGGCTTCTTTTAACCAGTCGTCCCGTAGTATCAGGGGCAGCGTGATCCTTAACACGATAGGGATAGCAGCTCCAGAGAGAGGGCGAGGAAGTGAATCAGAACAATAGACTGAAATGTTCCAGCAGTGGATCAGAATCTGAGAATATCACATTGGAATATCACTACAATGAACGGGAGTTTATCTTTGGGTCTTTACTGGTTTTCTCAGGATTGGCCATCGTTAAGAGTTGCGGATCGAAGCCGTACTGAGGATTATTCAAGCTGGTTACTACCCTATACTCGCTATTCTTGGTGTTCCTGGTAAGTCTATCCCTGTCAATTCTATAAATTATGGTGAAAATCATTGCTAATTCTGTTATTTATATTTCGCAAAGACATAGTGTATTTTAGTCAGTTTCAGTCACAAACTCCACTTCCTTTAAATTATTTGCAGACTCTTCACTCATAACCATTTCAGAAGGAACATGACTGTTCACAACCTCAACCTGACTTTTGCCCTGAACTGTTCTATGTCTCGGTATTCCCTCTGTCATCGAATCTGCCCAGACCTAACTCGATCATATCCCTCGCATCGACCTCTGCCTCAATGCTGTTGCTGAATTAAACATCATCTAGCCCTTTGTTAACTTCAGAATTTATGGCTCCCGTTGTATTCTGACCGCGCTACCCGTGACAAATATTTTGACCACAAACTTGTTGCCATCACTATAGGTACTTCACAACAGGTACTCTGTATGAGATTCATAATGTCACTGCACGTGTAATTCAGAAGCAAAGGTGATGACTCCATTGGCTTTGTTTGAAATCCTACCATAGCAGATGACTGAACTTAAAGTCGAATGACAAAACTTGGAATGAAATTTCACTGATGGAAAAAATAAACAATCAGGATTTCTTTTAATATTTCACTGATAGCCTTTGGTAAAGAAACTTAAAATTATTGCCCGGTCTGGACTAAGGGCGACATCAGTTCCACAACAAAATAGTTGGCTCCATGTTGTCTTGACAAATGGCCTCACAGTCAAGGGCAATTAGGATGGACACCACATGCTGCCCTTGCCAGTGGTGCTGACATACCATGAAATAACAACATTAAAGGTGAAATAAACCAAGGAACTGTGGATAATTGAGATCTGAAATAAAATTCTCCAATGTCCAGAGAGAGAGACAAAGGAAAAGAAAACAAAAGGATTGCTGATGATGGACTTGAAGGAAAATAGAATGGGAAGCTATTTTAACATTCCTGACTTTCCCATATTCCCAAATATCACGTCCATTTAGGTATGTCCCTGATTGAAGTGAGTTATGTTCCCTCTGTCTCTCTTCTCTGAGTGTGATGATCTATTCCATTGGCAATACTGGTGCTGCCCTGACTGTTGCTGAGATACAGAAGAAGGAAATGTTACAGAGTCACCTGCTTCTTTGGAGAGAGGAACTGTTACTGTGGGGCTTTACAGAGATGCAACGGCTTTCTCAGCCAGGAAGAGAAACTAAGGAGAGGGAGGCATTTTCAACACTGAATGGGTGCACCATGTGTGTGGGGCATTGACTTGCTGCTGTCATTAGAAAGTCAGTGGAGTTTCTGTGGATGGTGTTCTCAGGTTTGTTTTGTCAGCTGCTGAGTTCGTTCAGGGAGACCCGAGGGTCTGGTGATCGCACTCTGGACACTGCATTTACAGCGTGTCTGGGTCCATGGTAAACAAAAGGAGCGAAGACTACACAGAAGGGAAGCTCTGGAAACAAGGAGGAGCGAAGCACTGCACTTTCCTTCCTGGGATTTCCAGGAACATTTGTCTAAGCTGGATCCATTCAGGTGTAAAGTGTGAAACCAGCTTGTTTCAAACATGAGGTGCCCCATGAGCTGTGTCTTTCCTTCAGTATAATCTGTAGCCTCACACCAGGGTCAGGACTGTGCTGTCTCTCACTATGAATTTACCTGTTCTAATTCTGGAACTTTCCAGGCAGGATTGGGTAATGTATCCACCATCTCTGAAGTGCAGTCCTCCGATGTATAACGAGCTGACCGAAGCCACCTGCCTGCTGAGAGGAATGCATTGGTTCCATCTCCACAGGAGAAGGTACAGAAATCAACTTGCAGATATACTAGAGAGAAGGGGGACTGGTGAAAATGAGGAAATGCAGGAAATTAGAATTAATGCAGGTTATCCTTTTGGAAATCTAATTGAACTGAAGTTTCATAAGTTGCTGCATCTGATGAGTTACATCCCAGAGTATTGAGGAGATGAAAACAGAGCTAGTGAAAAAAATTATTGATTATTCTTCAAGGCTAGTTAGATTCTGGAAAGGATCCTGCAGACTGGAAAACAGCTATTGGAAACATAAATATTTAAAACAGGACGGAGAGGGAAAACATAAAACGAAATAGCTTGATGTTATATGTGAGAAAATAAAAAATCATTGGAATATTTTATAAGGAACGTGACAACTAGACACTTGGAAAATAATGATATGATTTGGTAGAATCGGCCTAGATTCAGGAAAGGGAAATGTGCATCGATAAACCTTTTTATGGAGATTGTGCATTGTGCCATCGACAATTGAGATACAATGGGAGTGGACTATTTGTGTTTTTAGAAGACGCTTGACCTGATTGAATCCAGGTGGGTGGGGAATGTGAGAGTCCATGGGTATGTCGGGGAGGAATATATACCACATGAATTAAACATTGGTTATTGAGATACGTGAAAAATGCTGTTTTTATTTTCTCTGGACTGAAGGATTGATGGGTGGCAGCAGGATCAGGGTTTGCCCAAAGCTGTTCACAAGGTATAAAAATGATTCAGATGTGAACAACAAATATCATCATGTACATTTATATTTATTAAATGGTGAGAGATTGGGAAGTGCTATTGTTGAAAAGGACCTGGACGTCCTTGGTCACAATTCGCAAACAGAATTCTTATGGGGCAGGAAGTAAGTGATATGTGGCTGTTAATGCAAAATAATTGAAGCACCAGAGTTAGAACATTTTTCCCATTGGTCGTGTTTTAGAACATAGAACATAGAACATAGAACATAGAAGAATACAGCGCAGTACAGGCCCTTCGGCCCTCGATGTTGCGCCGATCAAAGCCCACCTATCCTACACGAACCCACTATCCTCCATATACCTATCCAATGCCCGTTTAAATGCCCATAAAGAGGGAGAGTCCACTACTGCTACTGGCAGGGCATTCCATGAACTTACGACTCGCTGAGTGAAGAACCTACCCCTAACATCAGTCCTATATCTACCCCCCCTTAATTTAAAGCCATGCCCCCTTGTAATAGCTGACTCCATACGTGGAAAAAGGTTCTCACTGTCAACCCTATCTAACCCCCTAATCATCTTGTACACCTCTATCAAGTCACCCCTAAACCTTCTTTTCTCCAATGAAAACAACCCCAAGTGCCTCAGCCTTTCCTCATAGGATCTTCCTACCATACCAGGCAACATCCTGGTAAACCTCCTCTGCACCCGTTCCAGTGCCTCCACATCCTTCCTATAGTATGGCGACCAAAACTGCACTCAATATTCCAGATGCGGCCGCACCAGAGTCTTTTCCAACTGCAGCATGACCTCAGGACTCCGGAACTCAATTCCTCTACCAATAAAAGCCAGTACGCCATATGCCTTCTTCACTGCACTATTTACCTGGGTGGCAACTTTCAGAGATCTGTGTACATGGACACCAAGATCCCTCTGCTCTTGCACACTACCAAGTATCCGACCATTAGCCCAGTACCCCATCTTTTTATTACTCTTACCAAAGTGAATCAACTCACACTTAGCTACATTGAACTCCATTTGCCACCTTTCTGCCCAGCTCTGCAGCTTCTCTATATCCCGCTGTAACCTGCCATATCCTTCCTCACTGTCTACAACTCCTCCGACTTTCGTATCATCCGCAAACTTGCTCACCCAACCTTCTAACCCTTCCTCCAGGTCATTTATAAAAATGACAAACAGCAATGGTCCCAAAACAGATCCTTGCGGAACACCGCTAGTGACGGCACTCCAAGATGAACCTTTGCCATCAACTACTACCCTCTGTCTTCTTCCAGCCAGCCAATTCCTAATCCAAACCTCCAACTCCCCCTCAATGCCATATCTCTGTATTTTCTGCAGTAGCCTACCATGGGGGACCTTATCAAACGCCTTACTAAAATCCATATACACCACATCTACCGCTTTCCCCTCATCTACCTCCTTAGTCACCTTCTCAACGAATTCAATAAGGTTTGTGAGGCACGACCTGCCCTTCACAAAACCATGCTGACTATCCTTGATCACATCATTCTTATCCAGATGTGCATAAATCCTATCCCTTACAATTCTCTCTAAGACTTTGCCCACAACAGAAGTGAGACTCACTGGCCTATAGTTACTAGGATTATCCCTACTCACCTTCTTGAACAAGGGAACCACATTTGCTAGCCTCCAGTCCTCTGGCACTATTGCTGTAGACAAAGAGGGCACAAAAATCAAGGCCAATGTCTCTGCAATCTCCTCCCTTGCTTCCCAGAGAATCCTAGGATAAATGCCATCAGTCCCAGGGGACTTATCTATTTTCACCCTTTCCAGAATTTCCAACACCTCTTCCCTACATATCTCAAAGCCATCCATTCTACTTATTCGTGCCTCAGTATTCATATCGACAACAATGTCCTGTTCCTGGGTGAATACTGACGAAAAGTATTCATTCAGTGCCTCCCCAATGTCTTCAGCCTCCACACGCAACTTCCCATTACTATCCTTGATTGGACCTATTCCTTCCCTAGTCATTCTTTTATTCCTAACATACGGAAAAAAGGCCTTAGGGTTTTCCCTAATCCTACCAACTAAGGACCTTTCATGTCCCCTCCTTGCTGCTCTTAGCTCTCTCTTCAGGTCCTTCCGGGCTACCTTATAACTCTCAATCGCCCCTATTGAACCTTCACGCCTCATCTTTACAAAGGCCGGAATTGTTGAGAGAGTATTTGTTTGGTCTGCTATATAGATAATGAACTCTTTGTCACCGAGACAGCACAAAGGAGTTTTTCCAGACTAAACCCTGGCATGATGGTACCATGCGGAGTGAGTGCAGTGACTATGTGTTTAATGTGTAGGGCTCTGAGAAAATAAGAAGCTGAAACTTGATGATTATGGACGGACATTCATTCTGTCCCAAACAGTTGAATAGCGTGAAAATTACATATTTTTCATTGGATGATTGATTCCCAATAGTTTACATGCATCTGCAGAGCCCCATGTCGATTGACAGAGAGCTACAGAGAACTCGGGACACTTGAATGCAAAGTTAGTGTTTGACACTGCATTGAATGTCACTTTGTGCACAATCCTGTCAGCAGCTACGATAACTTCATTTTGAAAGAGTTAGTTATTTCCCACCAGCTTCTGACCTCCATGGAGACATGGGTCTGCCTTCTTGGAGATTGAAACCAATTATTTGGAAAATACTTTAAAAAGGTTGGCTTCATTTTGAATGCCAGAAAACCATGTTTTAGTACACTTATGTACTATGAGTAATTAAGTCATGTGGATCAATTTGGAGCAGTCTATCTGTGCAGCCCCTGCTCCATTTGTTTGCAACGTTAAAACATCTCTGACCCATTCCTGTTCCTGTGTTAGTGGCTTGAGAAGCTGAATGACCTCTTCCTGTTCCTTTTTAATGACACTGGGAGTAAAATGGTCTCTTTCTGATCCTTTTTAAGTGGGTGTGGGAGTGAGCAGATACCTTCTTTTCCTGTTTTATAGGCAGCAGGGATTGAATGGGCTATCCCTCTTTTTGCTCAGTAGTTTTGATGGGCTGAATGGCTTCCTCATATTCTTGTGAAACCAGATTGAAGTGCTCAATGTGCTCCTCGTTTTACTGTGGAAATGTACAGTGCTGTAACATGAATGTTACCCAGATTTTAATAGCACAACCTTGAATGTTGTCCAGGTCTACTTGCACATGGACACAGACTGCTTCAAGAGCTGAACAGGGACAACTTGTTCTAAACATTTTGTAAACTTCAGTGAATATCCCCACTTCTGCTATGTTTTGACTCAAGGAGCTGAAAGGCCTCCTTCCAAACTGCAGGATTCCCCGCTGACAAACAGAAGATGCCTGGGCTGAGGGAGCTACCTTGTGGATCTCTTGCAGAGATGCCCCATGGCCGAGATGATTGATGCCCACCAATGGTAATCATCTTCCCTTGTGCCTTGAATGACTCCAAACAGTGGAGAGGTCACAATCGATTCTCATTAAGTGTGATTTTCCTCAGGCTCCTTGATCTCATCCTCAGTCAAATGCTGCCTTGAGTACAGGGCCAGTCTCTCTTACCTGAGCCCCTGTGTTCCCTCTTTTGCTCATATGAATAGTTCATGATGTAGAAGCAGAGAATATTTTATTCAAACAGAGGATAGTGAATGTCAGGAATTCTCTTACACAGAATTAGGGGTGCTTGATCACTGAAAGGGACTGGCGGCGTTCTGCAGGGAGTGGCTCTGGGACCCCTAATCGTTATTATTTCTATAAATGACTTGGATGGGGGTGTGGAATAGTGGGTTAGCAAATTTGCCAATGACACAAAGGTTGTTGGAGTGCTACAGAATGTAGAGGGCTTTTGTAGGTTGCAACGGGACATTGACAGGATGCAGAGCTGGGCTGAGAAGTGGCAGATGGAGTTCAAACTGGAAAAGTGTGAAGTGAATCCCTCTGCAAGCTCGAATGTGAATTCAGAATACATGGTTAAAGACAGAATTCTTGGCAGAGTGGAGGAACAGAGCGACCTCAAGGTCCGTGTCCACAGATCCCTCAAATATGCTCCCCAAGTTGATGGTGTGGTTAAGAAGGCATATGATGTGTTGGCTTTCATTAGCAGGAGGGTTTGAGATTAAGAGCCGTGAGGTTACGCTGAAGGTCTATAGAGCCCTGGATAGACCACACTTGGAATATTTCGTTCAGTTGTGCTCACCCCATTATAGGGTGGATGTGGAAGCTTCAGACTGGAAATTTACCAAGATGCTGCCTGGATTGGAGGGCAAGTTTTATGAAGAAAGCTTGAGGGAGCAAGGGCTTTTCTCATTGGAGGAAAGAAAGATGACAGGTGACTTGATAGAGGTGTGCAAGATGATGAGAGGCATAGACAGAGTGAATAGCTAGCGACTGTTTCCTAGTGCAGAAATATCTATCACAAGGGGTCATAATTTAAAGGTAATTGGAGGAAGGTTTCGGGGAGATATCCGAGGTTAGTTCTTTAGAAAGAGAGTGGTGGGTGCGTGGAATGCACTGCCAACAGTGGAAGTAGAGTCAATTACGTGAGGGAAACCTAAGAGAATCTTGGATAGGCATATGGAAGAACGTGAACGGAAGCATGTAGGATAGACTGATCATACAGTAGGATAAACAGGTGGTACAACAGTCGAATGTCCTGTACTGTGCTCTACTGTTCTTTGTTCTGTGTTCTATGAAAGTGCTCATAGAGGTTGGAGACGGATTTTGATGTATCAGAGAGGTGAGGGCTATGAAATCATGATCTTAGTGAACGACAAGGCAGGCTTGAGAGGTGAATGACCTGCCTTTGTTTCTGACATTCTCACATTCTATTATTGGAAAATTTGATTAGATTAGAATAGATTAGATTAGATTTGATTAGATAAAATGAGATTACTTACAGGAAGGTACCTTGAAGGTCTGTTATGGGATGTTGCAGTCAAGGAGCCCAGAGGACTTTGTGACCATCTCTGGGTGAGGTATGGGGGCTGTATTCACAGTGAATCTGGGTCTACCAACAAATGGAGCACATGTTGCAGAGAGGGGAAGCTCTGTAAAGAGAAATGACGGACCGCTTTCATATCCAGCCTGAGATTTCCAATTACATTTTCCAAATGTCCCAAACCGTGTGTGACAGTCATGAGAAAGTGAATGTTTTCCTCTGTTTCTGTGCACCAGGTGATAGCAGTAAGTGGCCTCCAACTGCTCAGATCCAGCAGGTGTGAGGGTCTGAATGAAACACAGAAACAGGGATCTGACGAGTAGGAGTGGGTCCTGAGATACTTTGAGCCTTCTCCACCAGGCACTAAGATTGTGGCTGATCAGGTTTGGTCTCAGCCTCACTTTCTTGTATGTATCCCATTATCCATGACGCAGTCTCTGTCAAATCTTTAACTAACTCAGCTGTGAATACTTGCAATCAGAGAGGCGCCACAAACTTCTGGGGAAGAGACTTCCCATTCAAAAGCCCTTTTAACATTTTTCCTCATCCCTGTGACAGAATAGGAGAGTCACACAGCATGGAAACACATCCTTTTTTCCAAATTCTCCATGCCGATGAGGCATCCTAACCTGACCTAGTCCCAATGCCAGCATTTGGTCCGTATCCCTCTGAACCATTTCTATTTATGTATCTATACGGATATATTTTAAACATGTAATTGTACCCGCTTTCACCACAGCACTGTCCGTGCACCCACCAGTCTCTGCATGAAAAAATTTCCCCTCTGGTTCCGTCTAAATCTTTCCCCTGCCATCTTCAACCTCTGCCGTCTAGTTCTGGAAGTCCCTACACTGGGAAAAAAAAGATGTTGGCCATTGAGACTATAAATGGCCCTCAGGATTTTATAAGCCTCTGTCCTGTCACTATTCAGACTCCAACACTCCAAGGGGAAACGCCTCAACCTGTTCATCCTCTCCTGCAGCTCAATTCCTCAGGTTCCAGAAAATCCTTGTAATTTTTTTTTCTGCACACAATCAAGCTTAGCAACATCCATCCTTTAGCAGTGCCAACTGATGTGTGTGCAGTATTCTTAACGTGGCCTCACCAACGTCCTGTAGAAACGTAATATGCTACTCCATCTCCTATACTCAATGTTCTGACTGAACATTAAAACTCTGTCTACCTGCTACTCCACTTTCAACGACCTATGATCCTGCATCCATAAGTCTCTTTGTTCAGAACATTCCCCATGATACCACCCTGCTTTAACTTTCCAAAATGCAAAACGTCACAAATGTTTGCATTAAATTCTATCTGCCAGTCCTTGGCCCTTTTTTTTCAAGGGTGCCGTTGTACCCTGAAATAATCATCACTGTCCACTGCCCCACTTTTTTTTATGTTACCTGTAAACCTACTAACCATACCTCCGATAATCACATACAAGTTGTGTATATACATGATAAAAAGCATTGAGCTCAGCACTGAATCTTTCAGCACACCCCGGCCCACAGGCCTACAGTCTGGAAAACAACGCATTACCTTCAATCCAATTTTGTATACAATTGGTTAACCTTTCCTGAATTTCATATGACCTAACCTTAGTATTCTGTCTACGTCGAGGAACCTTATTAAATGCCTTGCTGAAGTCTGTGTGAACAATGTATACCACAGTGCCTTCCTCAATCTTCTTCGTCACTTTTTCAAAATACCAATCACATTAATGAGGCATGATTTCCATCGTACAAAGCCTGTTGACTATTCCTCGTGTTTCTAAATGCATGTAAATCCTATCCCTCAGAATTCCCTCCAACAATCTCCTCCACACTGGCATTAGGCTGACTGAGTGTATAATTTCTTGTGTTTTTGAATCGCTGTTCCCTTTTCTAGTCACACTCGTCCACTAGCCACAAAAAAAATTATAAGTAGATTGGTGATATGGCCAATGATATAGTTCTCAGAGTGTGTCAGGGTCAGTGTTAGGAACAAGTCAGACAGGTTTCTTTAATCTGTTAAAACAACATGTATATGACCAAAGCAAAGTTGCTCAAACTATGATGGAAAGAAGAATGACGAGTGGATATTGGAAATATGTACATTGATATTTCCCTTTGAAAAATATTGCAGAACACACAGACACACACATACACACACACACACATACACACGCGCATATACACACACAAACACACACACATACACAGACACACACACGTCTGTTTGATATCAAACTGAAAAGGAAAAGCTCTGCAAAGTTATCTTGAAAGAACGTTGTCCAAGTATTATTCGCACTCATGACCAAAGGAACAATGAGAGTTTGACCCAAATGCTATTCTACTTGTGGAGTCATCAAGTCCTACAGCATGGAGAGAGGCCCTTTGGCCCAAACTGGTCCATGCTGACACAAATATCTATCCATATTAACCTCTTTTCCTAGCACATGTCACTTGTTGTCCTTTCCTGTCCATGTAATTGTCCAAATACCGTTTAAATAATGTTAATATAAATGCTTCAACCACTTCCGCTGGCAGCTCATTCCCTTTGTGTTCCACTCTCTGTGTAAAACAGTTTCCATCAGTTTCCCTTTTATTCTTTCCCATCTCACCTTAAATTGATGCTCTCTAGTCCTGAATTCCCCAACTCTGGGAAAAAAGGATCTGTCCATTCACCCAATCCTTGCCTCTCATAATCTTTCCACTTCTATAAAATCCCCCTCAGTCTCCGAAGCTCCAAAGAAAAAAAGTTCTCGCTTGTCCAACCTCTTCCTATAATTCATACTATTGAGTCCTGGCAATATCTTCCTAAAATCCGTCTGCACACATTTCAATTTAAAAACATCCTTCTGATCGCAACGTGACCAAAGCTGAACACAACACCAGAAGTGCAGTCTCACCGACATCTTGTATAACTGCAACATAACTTACCAACTTCTCTCCTCCATGTCCTGACCGTTGACTGCCGGTGAGCCAAAAGCCTTCTTCACTGCCCATGTCTACATGTGACTACACTTTCAGAGAACGGTGGACCTGAACTTCATGGTCCCTCTGCTCAACGACACTGCTTAAGGCCTTACCATTCACCATGAAACTACTACATTGATCTAAGTTTGCAAAACATATTCCTCAGCCCACTTCTCCAGTTGATCAAGATCCTGCTGCAATTTGTGATAAGCTTCCTCTCTGTCCACACCACCAATTTTAGTGCCACCTTCAAATGTGCTAATCATGCCTTATACATTCTGAAGAATATAATTGAAATAGATAATAAACAATAATGGGCCCAGCACTGACCCTTGAGGCATTTCATGTGTTACAGGCCTCCAGTCGGAGAGCATCCTTCCACTATCACCCTCTGTTTACTACCATCAAGCCAATTGTGCAGCCAATTTGTCAGCTCCCTCTGGGTTCCATGCGATTCCAACCTTCCAGGCCAACCTATCAAGAGTAATCTTGTCAAAGGCCTCACTGAAAACCATACAGACTATGTCTACTGTGCTACCCTCATCAACATTCCTGGTCGCTTCATCAAATAACTCAAACAATTTTGTGAGGCATGATCTCCTACTCACAAAGTCATGCAATCGTTCCAGTCTAAAAACAACTATTAATAATAATTATTAAAATAAATAACAACAAACAATAATAAATAATAGTAAGATGACATTTTCAATGGACAATAAATTATCCATGGTTTGTGGCATTGGAACGTGCATCATTGGTGAAGGGCAGAATAGATTTTGTGGAGAAAGTGAGGACTGCAGATGCTGGAGTTCAGAGCTGAAAATGTGTTGCTGGAAAAGCGAAGCAGGTCAGGCATCATCCAAGGAGCATGAGAATCGACGTTTCGGGCATGAGCCCTTCTTCAGGAAGAGCTTCAGGATGATTCCTGAAGAAGGGCTCATGCCCGAAACGTCGATTCTCCTGCTCCTTGGATGCTGCCTGATCTGCTGCGCTTTTCCAGCAACACAGAATAGATTTTGTACCTGTGTCATTGAACTGCATTGAAAAAAAGCAAGGGTGGCATGGTGGCTCAGTGGTTCGCACTGCTGCCTCATAGTGCCACGGATCCGCATTTGATTTCAGCCTCGGGTGACTCTCTTTTGGAGTTTGCACATTCTCCCTGTGGTTGCGTGGGTTAACTCTGGGAGCTTCATTTTCCTTACACAATCCACAGGTGGAGAAAATGAGAACTGCAGATGCTGGAGATCAGAGCTGAAAATGTGTTGCTGGAAAAAGCACAGCAGGTCAGGCAGCATCCAAGGAACAGGAGAATCGAGCTTTCGGACATCAGAAGGGCTGATGCCTGAAACGTCGATTCTCCTGTTCCTTGGATGCTGCCTGACCTGCTGCGCTTTTCCAGCAACACAATCCAAAGATGTACAGGTTAGGTGAATTGGCCACCGCCTTATGTGCATTAGTTAGGTGTAAATATAGATTAGGGGAATGGGACTGGGTGGGTTGCTATTCAGAGGGTCGGTGTGGCCCTGTTGGGCCAAATGGCCTGTTTCTATACTGTAGGAAATTGGAAAAAAAAAACTATTTCGAATCAAACCCTGTCTTTCCAAACGTGTGTCTAACTTATCCCTCAGAATCTTCTCAAGTAACCTACCATGTTAGGCTTCCTGGTCTATAGTTCCCAGATTTTTCTTTGCTTCCCTATCTGAATAATGGCACAACGTTTGCTACACGTCAATACTCTGGACCCTAACCTGCGGCTAACGATGATACAAAAATGTCACCCAGGTCCCCGTAGTTTCTTCCGTAGCCTCTTGCAGTGTTCTTGGATGCATCTGTTTAGGACCAGGCGATTTATCCACCTTCATACATTCTAATGCATCCAACACGTCCTCTCCTGTGATATTGACTAACCCCAAGATATCACCATTACCTTTGTTAACCTCCCAAGTCTTCATGTATTTCTCCACAGTAAAGACAGAGGAGAAATATTCATTGAGAATCGCACACATCACCTAAGGTTCTAGATATGCATGTCCACTTTGGACCTTGAAGGGTCATATTCTCATGTAGTTATTCATTTAACTTTAATATTCTTAAAGAACCTCTTTGGATTCACCCTAATCTTCTCAGACAATGCTATCGTGTGCGGCCTTTTCGCACTTCTGATTTCCTTCTTCGGTAAACTCCTGTATTCCCTGTACACCGCCAGGGATTCCCTTAATCCCAGCTGCATGGATCTCAGCCATACCTCCTTTTTGACTGTCAAAGCCTAAATATCTCCTGACATCCAGGGTTCCCTATTCCTGCCAACCTTGCATTTTACGCTCACAGGAACATATAGACCTTGAACTCCAGCCATTTCACTTTTCAAGGCCTCCCAATAGCCGAAGGTCCCTTCGCCTGCGAACAAACTCCTCCAAACAACCCCTACAAGCTCCTCTCTAACTCCATCAAAATTCGCTTTCCCCCAATTTAGAAATTGAACATGCAGGCCAGTTTTGTCTTTCTCCATAAGTATTTTAAATGTATGGTCACTGGTCCCAGCGTGCTCCCCCACTGTCACCTCAGTTACCTGTCCTGCCCTATTTCTTAGAGTAGGTCAAGTTTTACCCCTTCACGATTTGCACCCTCTACATACTGCTTGAGGAAACGTTTCTGAACAGACTTAATAGATACACCCCATGTCAGTCCTTAATTCTATGTAATTCTCATTCAATGTTAGGAAAATTAAAATCTACGACTATGGCAATCCTATTGGCCCTGCAAGTCTCCCCAATCTCTTTACATATTTTAATTATTCTAATTCCCCTTTACTATTAGGGGGCCTATAGTACAACCCAAATAATATCATCAATCCTTTTTTTATTTCTTAGCTTCCCCCACAAATCCTTCCTGGATGATCCATCAGTTATTTTATCTCTGATTACCGCTGTGGTACTCGCCTTAATCAAAAATGAAACCCTCACACCTCCTTCCACCATCTCTATCTAGCATAAAGCACCTGTTCATTGATACACTTAGCTGCCAGTCCTGTCCCTCCCTTAGCCATGTTTCTGTAATAGCTATAATATCGCAGTCCCACGTACCTCTCCACGCACTGAGTTCATCGGTCTTACCTGTCAGCTATCTTACATTGAGACAGATGCAATTTAATTCAACAAACATTCCTTGCTCCCTTTCGTGTTCCTGCCTAACCTATATCTGCACTTTACTCTTTGTGATTACGGTATCTCCTTCCAGCCTCGCACTTGCAACCCTGCTGTTGAGGATCCCACGACACCCCCCACGCCAGCCAATCTAGTTGAAACACTCCCTTGTAGCACTAGCAAACCTGCCAGCCAGGATATTAGTCCCCTTCCAATTCAGGTGCAACTCGTCCTTCCTGAACACGTCACCTCTGCCCCACAAAAGATCCGAGTGGTCTAAAAATCTGAATCGTGACCTCCTGTACCAATTATTTAGCCACGCACTCCTCTGTCACGTTCGCCTGTTCTTACCCTCACTAGCATGGAATACTAGAAGTAAACCGTATATTACCACTGTCGTGGTCCTGACTTTTACCCTTTTTCCTCGCTCTCTATAATCACTCTGCATGACCTCATCACTACTTCTACCTGTGTCATTTGCACCAATGTGCACAATGACATCTGGCTGCTCCCTCACCCCGGTGAGAACGTTCTGCAGCCGCTCTGAGACATCCTGGACCCTGGCACGTAGAAGGCTATACATCATCTTGGATTCCCATTTGCAGCCATAGAATCTCTTGTCTGATCCCCTCACAAATCGAGTCTGAATAATTACTTCTGAAGTTATTCGTCACGCATAACCTTCTGACAATGGGATTTCTTACTGAAACAGTTGGATTTGGCTAAATTGCTTTGCTTCAGGCAGTGGAGAGATTCCAATGAATCATCATCAGGAATCCTCCATGAGTGGAAAAGACGACTCGGCTTTTTTTCACTCCCACACAGTGCTGTGTTGAGCGGCAGGGAAACAGAAAAGGAGCAATAGGCTGTTCCTTCACAGATAGGCTACATTTTTCTATCTGTAAGTTAAATCAGTAACGTTATCAGGCCCCAAACTGGACCATGTGAGCTCTCCTTGAATATTGCCGAACGATATGACTCCATCACTTTCTCGACTCCAGGTCAGTGCATTGTTGCTGTTGTCATACACCGAATCAATTCATGAACAATAAATGGCCCTACTTCTTTTGAAGATGTGTTAATATGTGCCTGCATAATGTAAACATAAGCGTTTGATGACTTCACAATATCTGTGTTAAGATGACTATGTTTTATTCTTAAGCAAATACAGAAATTTCTGGAAATGCTCAGCCAGTCTGGCATAAGATATGAAGAGAAATCAGATTTCAATTTTTCGGCCCAATGACCTTTGCTTTGAACCTGACTTAATCTTAAACTATTTCCCCAATTTTATTCTTCCAAATAAGAAAAACTATCCATCCGGTATTTACCAACTGCACTCTTCTCAAGATGTTATACGGTCAATAAAACATCTCTGATTCTCAGATCGAACTGTTCCTTCTTCGTAACATAATGTCTTCATCCCCAGAATGAGTAAAGAGAAAAATCTTTGAAACGTTTCGAAAGCAATTTTGTTTTTATCAGTTAAGGCAATTATAACGACACATAATACATCAGATGTGATCTCAGCAATGCCCTGTACTGATGCAAAAATCATCGCAAAGATCAAACGCAACACCCCTTACACGGAACAGAATAATTCCATTTATTATCAAATCACCAGCTGCATCTTCAGAGTCATTTGATGTGATTCATGTACTAAGACACACGGATCCCTCTGTACCACTCTGTTCTGCATTCTCCTTGCATTTAAATAATTTTCACCTGTTTTGTCTTTTCCCCAAAACAGAAAATTCCCATCACATATATGTTGTATTTTTTTCTGCTGAAGATTTGGTCAAAACTGTCCTCTGTCTGTATGCCATTGCTTGATTCTCTGCCCCTCCCCTGATTGTATCCCATTGCAAACGCTCTGCCTTCCCCTGTCTGTATCCCATTGCAGACGCTTTGCCCTCCCCTGTCTGTATCCCATTGCAGACGCTCTGCCCTCCCCTGTCTGTATCCCATTGCAGACGCTTTGCCCTCCCCTGTTTGTATCCCATTGCAGATGATCCGCCCTCCCCTGTCTCTATCCCATTGCAGACGCTCTGCCCCCCCTGTTCTGTCCTATTGCAGACGCTCTGCCCTCCCCCTGTCTGTATCCCATTGTAGAAGCTCTGCCCCTCCCCTGTTAGTGTACCATTGCAGACGCTCTGCCCTCCCCTATCTGCCCTCCCCATCTGTATTCCACTGTAGACGCTATGCCTTCCCCCATCTCTATCCCATTGCAGACGCGCAGCCCTCCCCCTGTCTGTATCCCATTCCAGACGCTCTGCCCTCCCCATGTCTGTATCCCATTGCAGACGCTCTGCCCTCCCCGTCTGTA
The DNA here is from genome assembly GCF_047496795.1 of Chiloscyllium punctatum. Lineage (NCBI taxonomy): Eukaryota > Metazoa > Chordata > Chondrichthyes > Orectolobiformes > Hemiscylliidae > Chiloscyllium > Chiloscyllium punctatum. The sequence goes on along the minus strand of NC_092790.1, from coordinate 2,378,936 downwards.
TCTCATTGCAATTGCTCTTCCCTCCCCCTATATTTTTCCCATTGCAGACGCTCTGCCCTCCCCCTGTCAATATCCCATTGCAGAAGCGCTGCCCTTCCCCTGTTAGTGTCCCATTGCATACGCTCTGCCCTCCCCCTGTCTGTATCATATTGTAGACGGTCTGCCCTCCCCCTGTTTGTATTCCACTGTAGACGCTATGCCTTCCCCCGTCTGTATCCCATTGCAGATGCTCTGCCCTCCCCTGTCTGTATCCCATTACAGACGCTCTGCCCGCCCCCTGTCTGTATCATATTGTAGACAGTCTGCCCTCCCACTGTCTGTATTCTACTTTACACGCTATGCCTTCCCCTGTCTGTATCCCATTGCAGACGCTCTGCCCTCCCCTGTCTGTATCCCATTGCAGATGCTCTGCTATCCCCCTATCTGTATCCCAGTGCAGATGCTCTGCCCTCCCCCTGTCTGAATATCATTGCAGATGCTCTTCTCTCCCCCTGTATGTATCCCATTGCAGACGCTCTGCCCTTCCTCTGTCTGTATCTCATTGGAGACGCTCTGTATCCATTTGACATCTCATTGATTGACTATCCTGATGTATGAGCAAACTGAGCTCCATCCTCTCCATCCAGTTCATTGGTGTGGATTGTAATTTGTTGATGAACTCACACAGATCCCTGAAGAATTCCACTAGTTACAGCTTGCCAAAAACAAAATGAGTAATGATCTCTTCTCTGTATTTCCTGATGCTGCCCAGGGAGCCCCTGCTCCTGCGTAACAACCTGGGATGGTTATATGGAGTCCTCCTGTGCTGTGTAATTTACTGAAATGATTTGAATACTTCATTCTATTCCTGTCTAACCCCATAGAGGTGCATTATGGCCTCCCCCTGCTGTATTGTTACGATGCTGACTGGCTGAATGGGATCTTTCTCTCCCTCTGTAACAGCCTTGGGGTGAATTGACAGAACAACGGGTGAGGTAGGAGCAGCAGTTGGCCATTCGTCCCCTCTCCAACTTGCTGCTCAGTTTAGACACATCATGGCTGGTCTGATTGTAACTGAATACCCCTTCCTGTCTGTTCTCAAAAACATTGACCCTCCTGTCTATCAATGATCAGTCAAGGTCAACCTTGAATATCCTCAATGACCCAGACTTCACTGAGAACGCCACAGATCGCATAATCCAAAGGAGAAAGGAGCAACGTTATCTCAAATGGAAATGGGAGACCCTTTTTATATTAAAGCGTGTTAACCTCACAGCCAGTCACCTCTCTTTTCAGAAACAAGGGCACAGCAAATAGGAACAAACATATACTATTCAGCCCCTCAAACCTATCCCACAGACCCATTGACTGTTCAGTCAAGTATTTATCAAACTTAGCTTCTACTTCACCCTTGGAAAATAATCCTGACACCTTAAGGCCACAGAGCACAAGAAATTGGAATGAGGCCGTTTGACCCATCAAGTCTACTTTGCTATTTGATCCTGTCGGGTGTGTTCTGAACACATCTTTCCCCCCTTCTCACTGTAACTCTCGATCGTTGTTTTAATCTAACCTTTGTCGTAAAGACATGGTTGCGTTGGTGTCTATGTATGTGTGTGTGATTGCGTGTGTGTTTCTGTGTATATCTGCTTAATGGCCGGAGACAGGGTGGTGTTTTTTTTGAACTGGAAGCCTGTGGCAGCGATGATCCAGAGATAAAATTGTTGGGTCCATTTTTGTTTGTCATTTATATATATGATTTAGATGAGAGTTATAGAAGGTATATTTCGCAAATTTGCAGATGTCATCAAGTTTTGGTGTACAGTGGACAGTGTTTGTATAATGGTGAACAGCTGAAGATTACAAAGAGACCTTCATTAATTAACTCAATAATTCATCGAGATGTCCAACACGGAAACAGACCCTTCCACTTGTTCATGCCATCCAATTATTATAAATTAATCCACTCCCATTTGTCAACATTTGGCCCATGTCCCACTAATCATAAATCCATCCAGTTGCCTTTTAAATGTTATAATTGTTCCAGCCTCTACCAGTTTCTCTGGCAGGAAAAAAAGGTGTTCTTCATTGTCTTTCAAATATCTCTCCTCCCATCTTCAAAATATGCCTTCTAGTTTTAGACTCTCCTATCTTGGGGGGAAGGAACCTTGACCACGCACCCTATCTATGCCCTTCATAATTTTATAAACCTCTAGAAAATGTAAATGTGACTCCAGTCAAGACGGTTGGCTGCGCTTTCAGTCATCCTTGGTCTATAGTTTCAAATACAGTAGTGGTACCTCTTCCTTCTCCATCAAGGCACGATTCCAAAAAACTTTAATCAACTTGTTCAGACATATTATGAAACAGCTCTGTGGGACTTGGAACTAGAGTTTTCGGCGCAGTTATAGGGACACTACCATCATTCAGCATTAGCCCCTAAAGCTGCAACATGATGCTCTTGTATGTTGTTCATCAGCCTGTTGTAACATGCTGTGACACACCTCCACAGGGCATGACTCCACTCCACCTTCTCCAGATATAGGAGCACTATCAGACAGTCATGGACTGGAATCGAATCCAGAGCTCCGGCGCAGAAATGTGGGCACCATCCATTAAACAAGGCCTAAATCATGCCAAGATTTCGGGTCATATTTGAAGTGTGTGGATTTATTAAATTCTGGTTAACATTACCAAATTATACAGGGGGCATTTCTAATTGAAAAAAAAGTACAAATTATTAGTCTCAACTAAAGGATGTTGAGTGCATTCGCTATGCCATTGAGACAACCAATGAACATCTTAAATTGCTTGGCTATGATTTCTGGTTTAAATGGCTATTACCAGTTGTCTGCTATTTTAGGGGAAGAAATCCTGCAGACACACTCTGCACTATTAATGATCTCGAGTAGATATCAATACTGAACACCAGAGAGGGGAAAGGAGCACAATTCTGGGCCCAAAACACTTGTCACTATTTCAAATCTCTATCATGTGGCTTCCCTCCTCCTAAAATCATTCATTGATACAAGGCAACTGTTTCCTTTCCAGCTTTTGCTTATGGAATCCTCCCTCTGTCTGCACAAGGCAAACCAAGCTCTCGGTCTTTGGGAAACTCAAGTCTGGTGTCTGTAGGTCTTATGGAGAGGAGATTGTCGTTTAATCGAAAGGGGGAGTGTGAGGGGGCAGTAATATCACTCACTGGGCTGAGGTGTGGCAGATGGAGTTTAACATGGATACATGTGAGGCATTGCATTTTGAAAAAACAAACAAGGGGAAGACTTATACAATTAATGCTGGGCTTTGGTATTTATATAGAAAAGAGGGACCCAGGGGCGCAGGTATAATTCTTTAAAGTTGGTGGCTTGAGGTGTTTCATGTTACTTCATTGCTCATACCTTTGAGGTTAGAAGTTGGGAAGTCATGCTGAGATTGTGCAGGATATTGATACAGCCTCTTCTGAAGTACTGTGTGCAGTTCTGTTATAGGAAGGAGATTATTAAGCTGGAGATGGTTGAGAAGAGATTACCAGGATGTTACCAGTAACATCTTCTGCCTCGGAAGCCCCAAACACACGGCATGAACATTGGATTCACTGGTTTATAAATCTCCCCTGGCCAACCCAGATCCCAGATCCAACCCTCGGACTCACAACTGCCATCTCGAGGAGACTTAATGTCCATCTTCCTTCCCACCAGCTGCTCCACACTCCCCACCGATCTATCACTATCACCTCCTATCTTCACTCACCTATTACTGATCTTTTCCCCAGCATCGCCCATTTTTCTGTTAGCCCCTTCTCCCTCCCCAGTCCTGAAGAAAGGTCCTGCCTGAAACGTCGACTCTCTTGCTCCTCGGATGTTGCCTGGCTGACTGTGCATTTTCCACCACCATGCTTTACCTGCACTGAATTATCCAATATCTGCAGTCCCCATGATCTCTTAGGTACAATTCCCTTTTAACATAGCCATGTCGCAGTCTGTTATAACCGCATGTAGTCTTAGGGATATTTTCTTATCAGATCATGGACGATAAAAGTTCTCTCAATGTCTTCCTGATATTGCAGTGCCTGATCAGTAGATACAGAACGTATGTTTCAATTTATAAACGGAGAAGCATGCTTATATTCTGATAAACCTTTGGCATTGCTCCCATATGCAAGGCAGTTTGAATGGTTACACTTGATTTATCTACCACCCCCAACATTTGTTCCCTCAGTCACCCCACATATACCAGAATATGCAAATTTTAAATCATAATTTGGAATTTTAATAAAAGGTGTTGAAGTGAAATGGGTTAACGGGAGGTACTTGTTCAGTGACTGTGACTGATGTCAGTCTCCGTGCATCCTAAATATGTTACTGGAGGGCTTTCCTCTTCTATTAATTAGGGACTCGGTTCAATGAGTTATCCCATAGTATCAGTGGGAGCATCAGCGACAGCACTAACAGGCATCAGCAGATTCAGAGAGAGGGGGAGGAGAGATCAGAATCTGAGAACATTAGACTGAAATGTTCCAACAATGGATCAGAATCTGAGAACATGAGATTGGAATGTTCCAACAATGGATCAGAATCTGAGACCATGAGCCTGAAATGTTCCAACAATGGACAGGAGTTTATCCAAGGGTCTTTACTGTCTTTCTCGGCCTTGGATCTCATTAGTTTTGTGGATCTATGATGTACTGATGGTTATTCAAGTTGCTTACTATCCCATCCTCGCTCAGTTGGTGTTCCTTGTAATTCATTCTATCTGTCCATTAAGCCAGGTTGGACTGAATTGCTGCACATATTATTTAAAATTTAGAAAGGTGGATGCCAACATTTTCAATTCCAATGAAATATTACATTCCTCACAAAATGTATCGAGCAAATTACTCATGCCAATTACTCACCAAATTGTGAGGAGAACCAGACTGTTCTCAATCTCCATAATCCGTCTAGCCCTGCACAGATCTACATTTCTATATCCTCCCCACTCACTAATTCTGTCCAATACCACTATCATGATATCCTCGACTCCTGCTTTGCCTCAGTGCATCTTCTGAATAAACCATCAATTGTGCCTTTGTTAAATCTGGATACAATTTATCAAGTCCCTTGTAGCCACATGTCACTTACAGAATAATTGCTCTTGAGTATTTTGAACTTGTTTACTGCACAGATTCTGTCAGACGGGCAGATGCTGCATGCTGCTTCAGTCGTTGACACATTATCTAGAGGCACAGAACAATAATCTGTTGATATCACATGAACGGAATTGAAGTAATTGAACTGAAACTGTCATCATTTGTGAGAAAAGGCTCATCTGCTTGCTTCATGTCCTTCAGAGAAGCCAATGCGTTATCCTTCCCCAGTCATGTCTGGGCAAACCCACAGCAATGTGTTTTACTCTTGTCTGTCCTGTGGAACAGCTGAACCAGTCACTCAGTTCAAGCTCAGCAAAACATGCTGGCCTGACCATGGCTGCACACATCCCGTGAGAGAACAACAAATGTAAGTTAGCTCCCTTCCTCTGCCTGTTTTCCTTATTTCTACACTTCATTTCCATTCAGGTAGGTGACCATTCCCTATTTCAATTGCAATCTTTCTGACTGAGTCTCTCCCCAAGAGTGATGTTCATCTCCACGGGCACCTCTGCTGCTGAATTTATTGATGCTGACATGCAGATGTAAGGAACTTTTAAATTCCAAAACAGTGGCAGTGAATAGAGGAGGAATGGGTTTTTATGTCGTAATAAAGATACGGAGACCAGTAATTGAGGGAAAGGAATTATTGTGATCATCACTGAGAGTGTAGTTGAGGCAGTATTTGCGGTATTATGGACTGATCTTTCTCCTTTAAAAGGAATTATCTCATTACAATGGAGGTTGTGTAAAGGAATTTCATGAGACTAATCCCTGGGCTGGTGGTAAAAGAGGAGTGAGTGAAGGTTAATCTGTAGCACAGTCAGCGAATAACAGGTCATTGCATTGAAACTTGATGGTGATGGACAATCACTCGTTATATTCTACACAGACACTAAGAAGGTGATGAATTACATGGCTTGTATTTTTATTTTTACTCGGGATGCATGATTCTGGATATTTAAGTGCCTCTGTAGATAAAATCTTCAGTCAAATCCTGCCTTGATATCAGTGTCAATCCCTGTTACCGAAGCAGGTCAGTGAAACACTTTTGGTAATGTTAATACGCGATGGTATCTGTGTGGAGAGTATTTTCTTCTCATAGAGGGTAGTGAATGTTAGGAATTCTTGGTCTAGAAAGTTAGGGGAGCTATATCACTCCAAGTATTTAAAGAGGAGGTAGATGGATTTTTGACCTGTTAGAGAGCTAAGGGGTGTGAAGAATTGCGCATTAAAGAAGAGTTAATGCCAACAGTAGGTTAGCCATGATAGCATACAATGGTTTGAGCATCCAAATTACCTCTTCCTGTTTCTTATGTTCTCATATTCTGTCTTTGGAAAGTTAATGATTTTAATTTTCCTGGAAATGTTGCTATTGAATGTTGAGGACAGTGAGAGAAAAGAATTTTGTGAGCCATCTCTGGGAGAGGTATGGGCCCGACATTCACATAAATCTGGGTCTACAACATGACCGACAAATGAAACACCACTTGCAGAGAGGAGACACTCTTTAAAGAGGTGGGAGACCACTTTCATACACAGATTGGATTTCCCATCACATTTTCCAACCCACAGCAAAACACACAGTGTTGAGGTACAGAATGATATCCTGTAATCCTGCGAACCAGTTATTTGGAGCAAGTGGTCTCCATCTGCTCCTATACCAATGGTTTTAAGGACTGAATGGAACATAGGAACAGAGAACTGAGGAGCAGAAGTGGGTCATTAGACACTTTGTCATTGCTCGAACAGACAGTAAGATCGTGGCTGATCTGATTGTGGTCTGCGCAGCACTTTTCTGTCTGTCCACAATATTCCTCCATTCACATGTCTGTCAAATGTTGCAAAACACAACTTTGAATAAATGCAGGCACCCAGGCACAATACTAGGGAACTGCACAAAGCCAAAGTACACAGGCAGAACAATTCAGGAAGGCAACAGGTGTTTATCTATCAATCTTGTTCCCATCCATTAATGCTGCTGCAGTTTATCATTTTCGATTTGTTCATGGAATGTGGGTGTAGTTGATAGGCAAACATTTATGGACCATGTCTAATTACGCTGGAAGTGGTGGTGTTGAGCTGCCATCTTGAGCTGAAACCTCTGAGGAAGAGAATTCCCATTTGAACAGCCCGTGCGAATTTCTCATTTCTGCTCCGACAAATGTTGGAGGGTCACTGTGTCCTTTTCTAGCCCCACTTCTCCACTGGTTACAACAGGTTCGACGTGTAACCTAGACCAGTGTCTCGAAAAATGTGAGACAGAGTCACACACGTACAGACACATGCACAATCGCACATGTCTGAAGACGAAAATGAATAGGAAAAGGTTTCCAGAGTTTCATAGTAGTTGAACTCATTTCAAATGGAAAAGAGATAATGCGTCCCAACTGATACACTGTCTCCAACGTTATTCTACTCAAACAAGCTGCTGGTATGAGACTTCTTCCTGGAACAGTTGGATTTGGCAGAATTTCCTTTCCTTCAATCAGTGGAGTGATTCCGATGAATCCTCAACAGGAATGCTCCAGGTTTGGTGAAGAGGACTCAGGGATTTTTTACTTTCACATTTTGCAGTCAGAAGGGACAAAGTGAGAGAGGGGGCAATAGACTGTGGGTAACGACCATAAGATCATCGGATATCGGAACAGAAATTAGGCCATTCAGCCCATCGAGTCTGATCCACTATTCAATTACGGCTGACAAGTTTCTCAAAATCATTCTCCTGCTTTCTCCCTGTAACCCTTGAACCCTTTGATACTCAAGAAGCTAACTACCTCTATCTTAAATATACACAATGAACTGACCTTCTCCACTGACTTCTGAGAAAATGAATTCCATTGATTTTCTCCTTACCTCCGTTCTTAAAGGATTTCCCTTGGCTCTCAGGTTGTATCCTTGGGTCCTAGAGTCTCCTACCAATGGAAGTCTTCTCACCATCTGCACTGTCCAGGCCATTTAGTATTCTGTATGTTTCAATTAGATTCCCCCACATCCCTCTGAACGCCATCAAGAACAGACCCAGAGTCCTCAAACGTTCTCATATGTAAAGCTTTTCATTCCTGGGACCATTCCCGTGTACCTCCTGTGAACCCATTCCAAGGTCAGCACATCCTTCCTGAGACATGGGGCTCAAAACAGCGCACAATACTCCAAATATGGTCTGACAAGGGCCTTATAGAGCCTTAGAAGAACGTCCCTGCTTTTACATTCAAACACTTTCAAAATAAATTCCATCACTGCATTTGCCTTCCTAACTACTGACACAACCTGCAAGTTTACATTGAGATAATCCTGGAGTAGAATTCCCAAGTCCATTTGCACGTCAGACATCTGAATTTTCTCGGTAGTCCATGTTTTGGATTCTTCCTAACAAAATGCATGGCCCCACAAATTCCCACGTTGTACTCCATCTACCATTTCTTTGCCTATTATCCGAACCTATCCAAATCCTTCGTGAGCCTCCCTGCCTCTTCGACGTGACCTGTCCCTATACCTATTCATGTTTCATCTTCAAACGTAGATAGAATGCTTTCAGATCCTTCGTCTGGATCGTTAATGTATAAAGTGAAAAGTTGTGGTCCCAAAATTGAGCCTTATGGAACACAACTTGTCACCGACTGCCAACTGAAGAGGGACACTTTTATCGACACTGTTTGCTTCCTGCCAGACAGCCAAACTTCTATCCATGTTAGAACCTTGCCTCTAACACCATGGGCCCTTAACGTACTCAGTAGCCTCCTGTCAGCACATTGTCAAAGATCTTCTGGAAGTTCTGGTCGATGACATCCATGGCTCTCCTTGATCTAAGCTGATTGTTACATCCTCAAGGTTTTCTAGCAGATTTTCCAGGCATGACCTCCCCTTGATGAAACCATGGTAACTTTGTCCTACTTTACCATCCACATCCAAGTATTCAGAAATCTCATCCTTCACAATGCATTCCAGGATCTTACCCACAGCCAAGTTTAGATTCGTCAGTTTGTAATTTTCCGTTTTTTGCTTTACTTTTTTAAACAGTGGTATCACGCTACCGATTTTCCAGTCCTCTGGGAATCTCTCTGATTCGAGAATTCCTGAAAGATCTCCACCAACGCCTCCACTGTGTCATCAGCTATCTGTCTTAGAAATCTGGAGTGGTGTGCATCTGTTCCAGGTGATTTACTTAGCTTCAGGCCATTCAGTTTTCCCAGCACCTTCTCCTTGGTGATGGCCACCTTACTCAGGTGTGTCCACTAATTCTTTTCAATGTTTGGGATATTACTCGTGTTTTCAACCATGAAGACTGACACAAAGTATTTTTTCAGCTCCTCAGCCATTTCCTTGTTCCACATTACTATCTCTCCTGTGTCAATTTCTATCGATCAGATGCCCATTTTTGCCTTTCCTTTGCCCTTTATGTCTCGAAAGAAGCTCTTACAGACTTTCTTTACATGACTGGCTTGCTTATCCTCATATTTATCCTTCTCACTCCTTATTTCTATTTTTTTGCTCTCTGTTGGTCTTTGCATGTGTTACGATATGGGGGTGAACGCCTCTGTTAATTAAACCAAACACCCAGGAGAGCTCACCTCACCTCATAATCTATTAGAATTCCACTATTTAAAGAAAATAACGCCAATTTATTTTTAACTGTAAAAGTGAACATTATGCCACAACTATTTACAACTTTAACCAACCCACACCCCACATCTGCACCCAAATCTCTAACAATATGCTGTTTCAATAAGGCACTTAGGAAGATTACGTCAACTTAATTTCAAAACCACACAGCCACTGCCGTCCTCTGTGATGTTACTCCCCTGGCTGCTGAATTCCCTGGGTCGTGGTATTTCTGTTTACTGTGAATATGTTTCATATGAAAAAGTATCTATTATTAGTGAGTATATCCTAATTTCTTACGGAGCAAGATGGTTGATCCCCAGACTTCTTCCATCTCGATGGCATCTGCTCTCTCCCTAATTTTCAAAATGTTCGCATTTTTATGTCCTCAGCATCAAACTGTCTCACTGGTTCAATGTTGGCAAAACAATAAATTCAATCTCGATTTGCTTTCAGTGACAGAGAGAGTGTAGGAAAGAGAGTGTTGCATGCAATAGTGAGAGTGTTGGAGCAAGAGCCTTGTTCGGGGGTAGGTGCTGTAACAGATATACAGAGAATATGAGGGAGTAGAGAGAATAAGGAGACATTTGTCCTGGCTGAGCGGGGAACGTTATTGTTGCTTGTCCTGTATCGATGTGCATTTCTTCAGATCATCTCAGCATCGGGGTGAGCCTCCACAATGTCTTGTCCACGTCTGTCACTATTAACACCACAGAGCACATCCCACAGCTTCTTCAGAATCAGTTTGTATGGATCTTGCAAACGACAAGGAGGAACACACATTGGTGCCTTATTTATCTAAACCAAAACTGTTGTGCAACTTTGTGCATCCAATTCTCTGGAAATTACATATGACATAGAACATAGAAGAGCACAGCACAGAACAGGTCCTTCAGCCCACGATGTTGTGCCGACCACTGATCCTCATGTAGGCACCCTCAAATTTCTGTGATCATATGCATGTCCAGGAGTCTCTTAAATGTCCCCAATGACCCTACCTCCAAACTGCTGCTGGCAACGCATTCCATGCTCTCAAAACACTCTGTGTAAAGAACTCGCCTCTGACATCCCCCCTATATTTTCCTCCAATCAGCTGAAAATTATGACCCCTCGTATTAGTCATTTCTGCCCTGGGAAATAGTCTCTGGCTATCGACTATATCTATGCCTCTCATTATCTTGTAGAAATTAGATATGCAAATATAGTGGGTGCTGCAGTAATACTGGATGATCTAAAATTGCATCTAAACTGCGTTAACTACATGATTGCTAATGCTGTGAAAAATACATTTCAAGTGTATACGAGGTAGGTTGAAGAGTGTGTTGTGAACTAAAGTAGAGAGCAGGTTATTTCGGGTGTGGTGTTGTGTGGTCAGAAGGACAAATTACTTACCGTGCTCTGAGGCAGCTATTGGGCAATCGTGACATTAATATGTTGCATTGTACATGGCGCCTGCAAGCAATATAGAATTTTGGAACATTACACTCAAATATCATGGAAACCCGAAGGCTAGAGGGTCAAGTGAATTGGAAAAATACAATATGACATTTAGTGTGAGGCAAACATTGGCTGTTAGTGATAGAAATACTGTAAAGTCTGAAAAATACGTATATATCTCTAAGTTACAAACACCAAAGAAAGGGAAGGTGACTCATTAATGGTTTACGTAAGAAATTAATGATTGCATTAAATCTAAGGAAGTACCTTCAGAAGAATTCCAGATATTGTGCAAACCTGAACATACAGAGAGATTTACGTTTCTGAAAATAAGGACGAAGAAAGTGTTAAGGAAATCAAAAAGAACATGAATACAAACAAACAGGAAACACAAAGACTGCTTACATCTACGATCCATGTACCAAAGAAAATGAGGGTAAGGCCAAATGTGGAAATTTGTAAGGTATAGGAGAAGTTATTGTGGGGAACAAGGAAATGGCAGAGAAACTAACCAGCTACTTTGCATCTGTCTTCATGGAGAAAGCGCCAGGAAGTCTCTGTGTAAAGCAAGTGATCACATGGGACTTGTGGAACTAAAGGCATAAAGTCCATTCATATCAGCAACAAGGTAGTACTTGAAAATGGAGCTAGATTGATCATTGCTCAGTCTGATGGGCCAGATATACTTCATATCAAAATGTCAGAAATAAAACAGCATATTAATTGAACTGTCGGTGACGGTGTTTTATTTTCTTGCAGATCCTGCAAAGGCCATGGCCATTGTAGATAACTGAAAGGTAGTAAACATGATCCATCTATGTCCACATGGAAGAACTGATAATTTGGAGGACTGCAGACCAATTAATTTGACATATGTATGGAAAGAGTTGGAATCCGTTATATAAGATGTGATGTTGGGTACTTAGAAATGAACAGCAAAATTCCAGAGAATCACAATGCATTTCTGACAGAGAAATCATGCCTGACAAACTTCCGAATTATTTGAAGTTGTTTCTTGCAGCATAGACCACAGACAACCAGTGGAAGTAGTGTATTCGGATTTTCAGATGTCTGGGCGGGAAAAGTTTCTGGCTGTAACAGCTGCTCCTTTTTTTGAGGTATTTTAGATGTTGGAGGTGATGTCCTCGAATTCCAGGAACAGCAATAACTGTTTTGTATGCTTTTGCATTGTTTTGGAACTTTGGGGGAAAAAAAGTCAAAGAAACAGCAGTTTTAAGAAGGAAAAGAACGGACAAAGGCAGCACATGGTGAGGGGAAGAAACTGACAGGACGGCGAACCTGCTCAGTTACTGCCTTTGCTGTTTGAATTCATGTATCGCTGGATATCAGAGTGTGTCTAGGAAAATTAACAAACAGTGAAAATTACAATTGGTTTGGAGGAACTGTTTGAGCAAAGTTCCCAGCCAGATAGTGGATTGTTTTAAATGTGTCCTACATAAAGTCTGCAGAAGTGAGTAGAGTGGGTTATTCCTTAATTATATATTTTTGAGATATGTCTTTTCATTAATCTTAAAATATAAGCCATAAATATTAATATAACCTTGGGCAGTGTTTTGTAGAGGAATAAGACAGTTTTCTTTTTCTGGATCAATAGATTGTGAAGGAGCACAAATGGCCTTAGTAGAATCACATGTGCTTTTTGTCAGATGTGGGAGTTTTAGGAGGATTTAAGGATTACTGTGGATTATATCTGCAATAAATGCTTCTGGTTGCAAATCCTATCAGATCGAATGGATCGGTTGGAGAGACAGTTTAAGACAATGAAGAATTGGTAACAGCTACAGTATGCGATGGATGGCAGTTATAGGAAGGAGGGAAAGTTTCAGATACAGTTACACAGAGGGGTTAACTCCAAAAAAGGCAAGGTAATGAAGTAGCTAGTGCAGGAGTCTTCTGAAGCTGTCTCCATTTCAAATAAATATGCTGTTTTGGAAAATGTATCGGGTGATCGATTCACACAGGAACGTAGCACAAACAGGCAAGTTTGTGGTATGGAGACTGGCTCTAATGCAACAAGGGATACGTCGGATTCCACGAGGTCAATTGTGTTAGGGGACTCGCTAGTCTGAGGTACAGACAGACGGTTCTGTGGACAGCAGCGAAATAAGCAGATTGGTGTGTTGCTTCCCTGGTGCCAGGATCAAGGATGTCTCAGAAAGGGTGCAGAATGTTCTCACGGGGGAGAGGGGCCAGCAAGAGGTGATTGTCCAAATTGGAACCAACGACATAGGAAGGGAAAAGTTTGAGATTATGGACGGAGATTGCAGGGTGTTAGGCAGAAATTTAAAAAGGAGGTTCACGAGAGTAGTATTATCTGGATTACTCTCGGCGCTATGAGCTAGTGAGGACAGGAATAGAGGGATAGAGCAGATGAATGCATGGCTATGGAGCTGGTGTATGGGAGAAGTATTCACATTTTTGGATAACTGGAATCTCTTTTGGGATAGAAAGAACCTGTACCAGAAGGACGGATTGCACCTAAATTGGAAGGGGACAAATATACTGGTAGGGAGATTTGCTAGAGCTGCTGGGAAGGATTAAAACTAGTAAAGCTGTGGGGGGGGGGGGGGGGGTACTGGGGGCAGGGACATAGTGAGGAAATAGATCAATCTGAGATTGGTACAAGTGAGAACAGAAAAACAGAAACGAGTCAAACAGTCAGGGCAGGCAGGGACAAGGTAGGACTAATAAAGTAAACTGCATTTATTTCAAAGCAAAGGGGCCGATCAGGGAAGGCAGATGAACTCAGGGCATGGTTAGGAACATGGGACTGGGATATCATAGCAATTACAGAATCATGGCTCAGGGATGGGCAGGACTGGCAGCTAAATGTTCCAGGATACAAATGCGACAGGAAAGATAGAAAGTGAGGCAGGACAGGAGCAGGGGTGGAGGTTTTTGATTAGGGATAGCATTACAGCTGCATTGAGGGAGGATATTCCTGAAAATAGATCTAGGGAAGTTATTTGGTAGAACTGAGAAATAAGAACGGGATGATCACCTTATTGGGATTGTCTTATAGACTCCCGAATAGTCAGAGGGAAAATGAGAAACAAACTTGCAAGGTGATCTCAGCTATCTATAAGAAAGTAGGGTGATTATGGTAGGAGATTTTAACTTTCCAAACATAGACTGGGACTGCCATAGCGTAAAGAGTCTATATGGAGAGGGGGTTATTATGTGTGTACAAGACAATTTTCTGATTCAGTATGTGGATGAACCGACTAGAGAAGGTGCAAAACTTAACCCACTCTGGGGAAATAAGGCAGAGCAGGTGACTGAGGTGACAGTGGAGGTGCACTTTGGGGCCAGCTACCATAATTCTATTAGATTTAAAATAATTATGGAAAAGGATTGACCAGATCTTAAAGTTGAAGTTCTAAATTGGAGAAAGGCCAATTTTGACAGTATTTGGCAAGAACTTTCACAACCTGATTGGGGGCAGATGCTCACACGTAAACGGACGGTTGGAAAATGGAAAGCCTTCAGAAATGAGATAACAAGAATACAGAGAACGTATAGTCCTGTCATAATGAAAAGAATGGCTGGTAGTATAGGGATTGCTGGCTAACTAAAGGGTTGATTAATAAAAAGAAGGAAGCATATGTCAGGTATAGACAGGATAGATCGAGCGAATCATTAGAAGAGTATAAAGGCAGTAGGAGCATACTTAAGAGGGAAATCAGGAGGGCAAAAAGGGGACATGAGATAGCTTTAGCAAGTAGAATTAAGGGACTCCAAAGGGTTTTTACAAATACATTAAGGACAAAATCATAACTCGGGAGAGAATAGAGCCCCTCAAAGATCAGCAAGGCAGCCCTTGTGTGGAGCTGCAGGAAATGGGGGAGACACTAAACCAGCATTTTGCATCAGTATTTAATGTGGAAACGGATATGGAAGATATAGAATGTCAGGAAATAGATGGTTGCACGTTGAAAAATGTTCTTATTACAAAGGAGGAAGTGTTGGGTGTCTTGAAACGTGTAAAGGTGGATAGATCCCCAGGGCCCGAACAGGTGTACCATAGAACTCTGTGGGAAGCTAGAGAAGTGATTGCTGGGCTTCTTGCTGAGACATTTGTACAGTTGATAGTCACAGGAGAGATACCAGAAGACTGGAGTTTGGCAAACGTGAAGCCACTGTTTAAGCAGGGTGGTACGGACAAGCAATGGAACTATAGGCCAGTGAGCCTGACGTCGGTGGTGAGCAAGTTGTTGAAGGGAATCCTGAAGGACAGGATGTACATGCATTTGGAAAAAAAAGGACTGATTAGGGATAGTCAACATGGCTTTGTGCGTGGGAAATCATATCTCACGATCTTGTTTGAGTTTTTTGATGAAGTAACGAAGAGATTAGAGCGGTAGATGTGGCCTATATGGACTTCAGTAACGCGTTCGATAAGATTCTCCATGGGAGACTGGTTAGCAAGTTTAGATCTCACGGATTACAGGGACATCTAGCCATTTGGATACAGAACTGGCTCAAAGATTGAAGACAGAGGGTGGAGGTGTAGGGTTGTTTTTCAGACTGGAGGCCTGTGACCAGTGGAGTACCACAAGCTTCAGTGCTGGTTCCTCTATTTTTTATCATTTACACAAATGATTTGGATGCGAGCATAAGAGGAATCGTTAGTAAGTTTGCAGATGACAACAAAATTGGAGGTGTAGTGGACAGCGAAGAAGGTTTTCTCAGAGTACAACAAGGTCTTGATCAGATGGGCCAATGGGCTGAGAAGTGGCAGATGGAGTTTCATTCAAATAAATGAGAGGCGCTGCATTATGGGAAAGCAAAGTTTAGCAGGACTTATACACTTAATGGCAAGGTCCTGGGGAGTGTTGCTGAACAAAGAGACCTTGGAGTGCAGGTTCATGGGTCCTTGAAATTGGAGTCGCAAGTAGATAGGATAGTTAAGGTGGTGTTTGGTATGCTTTCCTTTATTGGTTAGAGTATTGAGTATTGGAGTTGGGAGATCATGTTGCGGCTGTACGGGACACTTGTTAGGCCACTGTTGGAATATTGCGTGGAATGCTGGTCTCCTTCCTATCAGAAATATGTTGTGAAAATTGAAAGTGTTCAGGAAAGATTCACTAATTGGAGGATTTGAGGTATAATGAGAGGATGTCCAGGCTGGGGTTGTTTTTCCTTGAGCGTTGGAGGCTGAGGGGTGACCTTCTAGAGATGTAGAAAATTGTGAAGGGAATGCAGAGGATAAATGGATAAAGTCTTTTCCCTGGCATCGGGGAGTCCAGAACGAAAGGGCATAGGTTTAGGTTGAGAGGAGAAAGATGTTGGGTGGCACAATGGTTAGCAATGCTGCCTCCCAACGCCAGAGATTCGGGTTCAATTGCTGCCTCAGGCTATGTGGACTCCCTGTGTGGAGATTGTGTGGACTCCCTATGTCTGCGTGGGTTTTCCCCACAATCCAAAAATATGCAGGCGAGGTGAATTGGCTATGCTAAATTTCCCATAGTGTTAGGTTAAGGGGTAAATGTAGGGGGATGGGTCTGGGTGGGTTGCGCATGGCCGGGTCAGTGTGGACTTCTTTCCACACTTTAAAAAACCTAAACGTAAAAGAGATCTACGGGGCAACTTTTTCACACAGACGGTGGTACGTGTATGGAATGAGCTGCCAGAGGATGTGGTGAAGGCTAGTACAATTGCAGCATTTAAAAGACATTTGGATGGTTATATGACTAGGAAGGGTTTGGAGGGATATGGGCCGGGTGAGGGCAGGTGGGACTAGATTGGGTTGGGATATCTGCTAGACATGGACGGATTGGACTGAAGGGTCTGTTTCCATGCTGTACATCCCTATGCCTCTATAACTCACACAGTGAGTTTGTAAATGCAATTAGTGTGAATGGTATTTGGAGGAATACATGAAATTGGAAAGTTAAAGTATGGTTTGGAGTTTGTTTAAGGGAATCGGAATATAGAGGTAAAGACATCATGAAGCAGTTGCATAGAGTGTTGGTGAGAGTGTACCTGAGTTATTGAGTGCAGTGTTGGTGACCTAATCTAAGAAATAGTACACTGATCGTAGAAGATGTGCAATGAACATTCTCCAGATTAATTCCTGAGATGACAAGATTTTCTGATGGGGAGAGTTGTCTTGCGACCTCTCCAGTTTCAAAGCATGAGAGGTTATCGCAGTGAAATTTCAAAAATCTATGATACATGTGACGAGGTGGAAATAAATAGGATGTTTCTCTAGCTGTCTACTCTATATTTAAGGCAAATAATGACAGGATAAGGGATATGTCATTTAAGACCATAATAAGGAGGAAATTCTTCCCTTGGAGGGAACTGACTAACACAGGAGCATTGAAGCCTGTTGGCAGGGCAAGATTAAGGAGGATCACCAGATATTTTTCACCTATATCAAGTGGAACAGAACAACCAGGGAACATGTAGGGCCTATTAGTGACTTGGCAAGTTGCATCCCAACTCAACTTCATGGCAGAAGAGTGTTTGTGCGACTGGAGCCCAATTTCCCCTGGTGTACCGCAGATATCAGTGCTGTGTCCCTTATTATTTGTGGTATTCATAAGTGAGATGAATGTGAAGTGTGTAGGGGGAGTGTGATAAGTAAGTTTGTATTTGACACAAAGATTGGCCAGGTGGTTGGCAGTAAGGAGGGAAGTCTTATGTTACAGGAAGATACAGATAGAATGGTCAGATGGACAGAACAATAGCAGATGGAATGTAACCCTGATAAATATGTG
Source organism: Chiloscyllium punctatum (assembly GCF_047496795.1). NCBI lineage: Eukaryota > Metazoa > Chordata > Chondrichthyes > Orectolobiformes > Hemiscylliidae > Chiloscyllium > Chiloscyllium punctatum. Next base: position 2,361,047 of record NC_092790.1, on the reverse strand, counting down.
GTGATCCACTTTGGAATAAGGAACCAGACAGGGGAGTACTCAAAGAATTGCATCACACTAGGAAGCTTAGAGCGTGCTTCTCCATACATCCCTGAATGTGACTGGATATGATAATTGATGAGTTCAGCATGGCTGTAGATAAAGCCTTTATTCATTGACCCAAAGATTATCCGAGTTTTATACAGCACCTTGGTAAGGCCAAATGAAATATTGTGCGCAGTTCTGGGAGCCACATTACAGGAAGGATGTGATTGTACTGGATGAGGTGCAGAAGAGATTCACCTGGATGCTCCCTGGGATGGACCATATGAGCTGTGGAGAGAAGCTGGGTAAGCTCAAGTTTTTTATTTTGGAGCAGAGGAAGTTGAGCGGATAAGTAATTCAGTTTTAAGATTACCATGGGCATGGACAGGGTGAATAGACAACAGCTGTTCTTTTTCGTCAAAGTTTCAGCATCCTTACAGAATGAAACCAGGGAATGTAGAATGGAGAACAGAGAAACATGACACAGCTACTTCACTTCTGCCTTCACAGAAAAATACATAAACAAAGCCTTCCCAGCAATAGGAGAAAACCTGAGTCTGATGAGAAAATGATGTGGAATGAAACTAGTAAATAAACAAATTTGGAGAAATTATTGGAACTGAAAATAATAGGCATAGAAAAAGAAATCAACACACATTGATGAAATGGGAAACATATTTGAGAAACTGACTGGTAGATTAATTACAGAAAAAAAAAATAGAGGCACTGAACGTGGATTTTCAGCAAGAATTTTCATAGAGTCCCAAGCCTCGTGTGCAAAGGAAAAGCACATGGGATCGGGGGCAATATATGAACATGGTGTTAAAATGGGAGTGTTGACAGGAAACAATGAGTAGGAATAAATGGATGGTTTTCAGTTTGGAAGGTTCCTGCAGCATCGCTATGATTGGTGCTGGGGCGTCAGATAGTCACAATACATCTCAAACATCTCGTTCAGGGAATCAAATGCAAAGTTTCCAAGTCTGCTGAGGGAACTAAGATTTTGAAAAGTGAGGTGGAAGTGAAAAAGACTTCAAGGTGATTGAAAAAAATGGAGTGAATGATTAAATATGTGGCAGATGAAGAGCAGTGTGGATAGATGTGATGTTGTCTACTTTGTTGGGAAACACTAAAATACCAGCGAACCATTGGAAAAGGGAGTGATTGAGAAATGTCGATCTATAAAGGGAACTGCACTTTTATTCTATAATTGATTGGACAGACCTCTGAGTTCCATGCAGGGCAGTGAGTTCTGAAGACAGAAGCCAATTCTGGGATTACATTGGCAGACAGACCAGTTTACACAGACCCACCAAGTGGAGAGCTGTAACATTGAAAAGGATTTGGGATCTCCCTGTACACCAGTCACTGAAAGCAGGCCCTTGGTGAGACCTCAACTCGAACATTGTGCAGTATTGTGTGCAGCTTTGGTCTCCGTACCTAGTAAAGGACAAACCTGACATTGAGGGAGAGCAGTGAAGGATGAACAGACTGATCTCTGGGATGACTTTTTGTGGGAGCAGAGTTTGGGGCGGACTGAGCCTGTATTCCATGGGGTTTAGGAAAATGAGTGGCGATCTCAGTGAGATGTATAAAACACTGACAGGGTTAGACAGATTGGAAGCAGTGATGATAATTCTCTTGGCTGGGACGTCTAAACCAATGAGCCACAGTATTAGGTACAGACAGGTCACATTGCATTTAAGTAAGAATAAATGTCTGCACTCAGAGACTGGTGAACCTGGGAATTCTATCTCACATAAGGTGGTGGAAGACAAGGCACTCAAGACTGATAAAGATGTCTCGGCACCAAAAGGATGGGGGAGAGAGCAGGAATGTGGCCTAGAAATAAATGGTCAGCCATCATTATATTGAACTGGATAGCAAACTCGACAGACCAAACGGACTACCGCAGTTCCTATTTTATAGCTTCAACAGGTTAATCACATGGCCTATTCCATTCCCGATGTTTCTGTGCAGTTTGTGGGAAAGCTCTGTAAATGTTGTCAGAAGTTCGCAGACGTGAGGAAAGATGTTCTGTCCGGTTTTTTCCTTTAAGACTTCAGAGCAGTTTGATACAATAGAGTGTCTTGCTTGGCTTTTTCAGAGACCATTGAAGAGTTGATCACATGCCTGTGTGTCTGGAGTCACTTTTAGGCCAGACCAGGAAAGGACGGGAGATTCACTTTCTGAAAGTACATTGGGGAAGGAAATTGGTGTTTACGATCGATATTGGCTTCAAGGTCACTGTTACTGACACAAGATTTGAGATCTCAATATTTTATTAATGGTTTTAACTTCCACCAGCTGCCAGAGAATTAGCCTGGTCTGGATTATTAATCCAGTGACTTTTCCAAAACTGCACCATCTCCACATGGCACATGGGGGTCTATCGGAAATCGCACTGAGCAGTATATTACTGTGCTGCTTGACAGCTCTATCAAAAAGACCTCCCAAATTAACTATCGTGATGAGACTGAGGGGGTTGTAATTGGTCAGATTGTAATTATTCCCAGTTTAGGAACTGAGCATAGCTGAGTAATTTTCCACATTGCCAGGGAGATGTCAGAGTTGGAGCTGTAATGAAACAGCTCCCCCAGGGGCACGGCTTGTGTGCAGCACAAGTCTTCAGTTCTATTGCAGGAATGGAGTCAGGACCCATTGTCTGTGTCGTATCTACTGTGTTCAGCTGTTTCTTCATCTCACGAGCAGCGAATCTAATTGGTTGAATACTGGCATCTGTGATCCTGTGGGCAGCATGATGACGGTGAATTGAATCATCGACTCAACACCCCTGGCTGAGGACGGTACAGATACTATTTCCTTTTTTTTTATACTGATGTGCAGAGCTGATCCATTGATAGAATGGGAATAATTGTGGAGCCCTTTCCAACAGTTAGTTGTTTAATCGACTATCACGATTTTTGGCCGGATGTGGCAGGCTGCAGAGGTTTCATCTGGGTGTATTGACCTTATGACAACTTCTCTCTCTCGATCATATGATTTGGTTTCATTTGAATTTATAGGAGTCATTGTCACATGTATCTAAGTAGAGTTAAACTCTTTGTTTATACACAGTTCTGGCAGATCATCGTGAGAGTTGGAGCTGCCTTTTATTTCGAGACATGGAGTGGCCGAAATTTAAAAGTCTACTTCAGCTGTCTGTTTTTGAACAGCCACAAAATAGCCAGAAATTAAAATAGATTGCTTCAGCATTAGTGAAAAAAGGGCCTTTGAAAAGGGAATTATTCCAAGGCAAAAGAAAGGATAACCTGATTCGCAAGGTTCTGAAACATGCCAACATAGTGATAAAGAAGGTTCTTTTTTTAAAAAAAATGATGATTTGTAACAGAACACAGATGAAATAATGAAATTGTAGCACAAAAACTTTGAAGAATCACTACAAAGGGTAACTTATTCTGATCTCAGTAAGGATTCTTTTCATCCACAAAAATAACATCTCAAGTTATCTTTCAGAAGCTGGCTGTGCCTTTGAAACTGTTCACAATAGTAATAAGCTCTAATTAAATATTTGGTAAATAATCATGGACTCAGATTTCAACGTAATAATAAAACCTTAAAGAGATGCCTGGCTTGTCTTGTCTAATTCGCTAAGAACAAGGTTAACCATAGAATAATAATAATATTACGAATTTTGTATCGGAATCAGCTTTTTACTGTAAAATGTGATCACGGAATTTGATAAGAGATAGCCTGCCCATTGGAGAATAGAATTCATGCAATCCTTCAAGATAAACAATGAGAGGTATGACTCAAAGGAGCACAGCCCCGAACTTTGGAATGCATTATAGAAAGATCCCAAGGCCTAGAGATTACAACAATCGTTAAACATCCGAAACAAATAAGAACCTCGGGCTGTCCATGGGAGTGTCCCTCATTGATCAGTTGTTTTACAAGATTGGTTCTGCAGAAGGGGAGTGGAGGGGACACAGACAAGGTTGTGTACGATCATTGCAACACATAACGTATAAAAATTCTGTCTTTTTACTGCAAAATTGAATAGTGTCATTGATTTGCCTTCTGATCTGAGCTAAAGATTAAGGAAAGGATTGTCTTCTCATGTCAAAGCCAGATTCGAGGAAGATCCTTTGGTATTCTCCCAGCATTAACCAGGTTTTGCTTGAATGAAAGTACATTCCGTGCTTGTATCCTGTCTGCCTCCAGAGCCTTTGACCCTAGCTGGGGACTCTCGCTCCTACAATAAGCAAGGACATACAGATCATACAGGGTAAAGAAAAAACTGAGACTGAGGCATACAAGCTACACCAGAAAGGGATGCTATAGGCAACATCAATGTGAGCAAGATCAGCATTATTTGAAGTTAGAGAGTCCATTCCTCAGTTTAATAATGGTGGGAAGATGCTGTTCATGAGCCGCTGGTTTGTGTGTTCAAGCTCATGTATTATCTGCATGATGGAAGAGATTGTAGGAGATCCAGGGTGCGATGGGTCTTTGATCATGTTATCAGCCTTTCCGCAGTAGTGAGCTGTGTAAATGGAGACAATGGATAGGACATTGGTTTCCGTGATGGCATGGGCTGTGTACACAACCTTCTGTCATTTCTCTTACTGTCCTGGCAGGGCTATGGCCACACCAGGTCATTATGCACACAGATACTTTGCTGTCAGTGGTGCATTTGTAGACATTGGTGAGGGTCCTTGCGGGCATGTCAAATGTCCTGAGCTGCCAGAGAAAGAAGAGGCGTTGTTGTGCCATCACGGCTGTCACATCTACATGGGAGGTCGGTTATCGTCACTCCAAGCAACTTAATGCTTTCCACTCTTTCAACTCTTTAGGACGGCACGGTGGCACAGTGGTTAGCACTGCTACCTCACAGCGCCAGAGACCTGGGTTCAATTCCCACCTCAGGCGACTGTCTGTGTGGAGTTTGCACATTCTCCCCGTGGCTGCGTGGGTTTCCTCCGGGTGCTCCGGTTTCCTTCCACACTCCAAAGATGTGCAGGTCAGGTGAATTGGCCAATCTAAATTGCCCGTAGTGTTAGGTAAGGGGTAAATGTAGGGGTATGGGTGGATTGCGCTTCGGCGGGGCGGTGTGGACTTGTTGGGCCGAAGGGCCTGTTTCCACTCTGTAAGTAATCTAAACTTCCGTTCCATTAATGCAGATGGGGGCATGTTCTCCTCAATTCTTTCTGAAGTCATTGATCAGTTGGTTACTTCTCCCGACATTGAAAGAGAGGAATGTCTCAGTGCAGTAAATCACTAAGTCCTCCATTTCCGTTCTGTATTTTGACTTGCCATCATTACATACCTGTCCTACTTGCCATCATTACATACCTGTCATCAGTGAACATGTAGATGGCATTCGTTCAAAATTTGGCAATACAGTCGTGGGTGGACAGGGAGTATAGTAGGGGGCTGAGGACACATCCTTTTGGATTTCAGTGTTGAATGTTATCACGGAAGAGACACACTTACCTATTTTCACTGATTGTGTACTGTAGGTGAGAAAGCTCAGTATCCAACTTCAGAGGGTGGAGCCAAGACTAAGGTCAGGGAGTTTTGTGATTATTCTGAAGGGAATAATGGTGTTGAAGGTGACCCTATAGTCAATGATCAGGAATCTGACGTGGGTTTCCTTGTTGTCCAGATGTTCCAGGGATATGGCACCCGCTATGGACCCATTCCACTGGTAGGAAAATTGTAGGGGATCGAGTCAGGCTGGGAGACTGGAACTGATGTGGGCCATGACGAGCTTCTCGAAGCATTTCATGCCCCCCTCAGTCTCCTGCGCTCTAAAGAGAAATGTCCCAGCTTATCCAACCTCTCCCTATGACTCAGACCCTTGAGTCCTGGCAACATCCTTGTAAAGTTCCAGTATAATACCATCCTTCCGACAGCATGGTGACCAAAACTGAACACAATACTGAAGTTGGAAATATATGGAACTGTACGTTTTGCTCTGCTGCCAATTATTATGCTGCTGTGATCTTGTTTTATTTTTTGTGTTATTCTGAAATCTTATTATTCATTGAATCCTCTGACGCCAATCCCCTCGGGTAAACGTCCTCCTGACTGCCTGAATTTGAATCAATCTATTTTGTTTGGGCAGATATTTTGAGGCCGCCGTATATCAGAGAACAGGAAGAGATGATGGATGATTGTGCAGTGTGTATCCTTTACTGGACCAGCTTGTCTCTCCAGGCACCTAAAGCTTTTATTGTGGGCCAGAGTACCTCAGAATCGTTACATCACAGAAGGAAGCAATTTAGCCCATTGTAGGTCCATGCACACAGAACATTACAGCTCACTACCTACAACATCCTTCAGCACTGCCGACAGATCCACCGACCTTACTGTCAACCGTAAGTTTACTAACTCATCCTTCTATATCCTCATTAATGTCATGTTCAAAAGGACAAACAACAGTCACTCCAAATCAGATCCTTGCAATATACCACGAGCAACTAAACTCCAGGATGAACATTCCCCATCAACTACCATCTTCTGTCTGTTTTCAACTAGCCGATTTGTGATCCAACCGCTAAATCACCCACATTTCCATGTCTCCATATTTTCTGAGAGAAAGTAAGGACTGCAGATGTTTGAGATCAGAGTCGAGAGTGTGGCGCTGGAAACGCACAGCAGGTCAGGCAACATCCGAGGAGCGAGGAGAAAATGAAGACTGCAGATGCTGCAGACCAGAAAACTGATTCCTGATTAAGGGCTTACAAGAGAAACATCAACTTGCATGCATCTTGGACGCTGCCTCATCTGTTCTGCTTTTCCAACACCACACTCTCCATATTTTCTTCAATAGCCTACCATAGGGGACCTTGTCAAACGCTTCACTGAAATCCACATACCTCACTTGACCATCATCCACCTGTTTGGTCACCTTCTCAATGAACTCGGTAAGATTTGTGAGACATGACATACCCTTCACAAAATCTTGCTGACTATTCCTAATCAAATGATTCCTTTCTAGATGATAGTAAATCCTATCTCTTATAATCCTTTCCAATACTTTACCCACAACCGAAGTAAGACAGGTATATAATGACCAGGGTTGTCTCTTTTCCATTTCTTGAGCAAGGGGACAACGTTTGCTGTCCTCCAGTCTTCTGGCACTGTTCCTGTAGACAATGGCGATGTAAAAATCTGAACAGATGGTTGTATAAACTCCTCCCTAGCTTCTCAGAGAATCACAGGATAAATCCCATCTGGCTCAGGGGACTTATCTATTTTCACACTCTCCAGAACTGCTAACATCTCCACGATACGAACTTCAATCCCGTCTAGTCTAATAGCCTGTATCTCAGTATTGGCCTCGACAGCATTTTCTTTTTCCATTGTGAATACTGATTCAAATATTAATTTACAGCCTGTCCTATCTCCTCAGACTCCACACACAACTTAACACTAGTGTCCTTGATTGTCATTAATCTTCATTTGGTCATTCTTTTATTCGTGACGTACTGATAGAAAGCTTGAGGGTTTTCCGCGATCCTACTTGCCAAAGACTTCTCATGCTCTCTCCTGGCTATTTTATCTCTTGTTTAAGTCCTTCCAGGCGAATTTGTAACCCTCAAGCATCCGAACTGAGCCTTCACGTATCATCTTTACATAAGCCTCCTTCTTCATCTTGACAAGAGATTCAACTTCTTCAGTAAACCACAGCACCCTCACTCGACCACTTCCTCCTTTCCTGACATGTATAAATCTATCAAGGACATACAGTAGCTGTTGTTTGAAAAAGCTCCACGCTTAAATTGTACCCATCCTCTGCAGTTTCCTTCCCCGTCCTATGCATCCTAAAATCTTTCCTAATCGCATCATGATTTCCTTTCCCCCAGCTACAACTCTTGTCCTGTGACATACACCTGTCCCTTTCCATCGCTAAGGTAAACATAACTGAATTGTGGTCACTATCAGCAAAGTGTTCACCTACCTCCAAATCTAACACCTGGTCTGGTTCATTACTCAGTACCAAATCCAATTTGGCCTCGGCTCTTGTTGGCCTATCTACATACTGTGTCAGGAAACCATTCTGCACACATTGGACAAAAACTGACCCATATAAAGTAATTGAACTGCAGCATTTCCAGTCAATTTTTGGAAAGTTAAATTCTTGCATAACAACTACTCTGTTATTTTCACTCCTATCCAGCATCATCTTTGTAATCCTTTCCTCGACATCTCTGGAACTTTTAAGAGAGCTATAGAGAACTTTCAACAGGGTAACCTCTCCGTTTTTGTTTCTAACCTCTTCCCATACGAGCTCACTAGACGAGTCCTTCTCAAGCATCCTTCCGACCAAGGTAATGCTGTCTTTGATTTTCAATGCCACCCCACCATCCCACACCCCAACCCCCACCCCTGCTTCACTTTTAGTACCTTCCTTGTTCTAATTGAAGCATCTAAACCCCGGACCCTACAACGATCAGTCCAGTCCCTGATCTATCCATTTCTCCAAAATGGCCAAAACATCATGCTGTACAACTGCACAATTTGGAAACAGGGATGTTAAACGAGTGTGAGTTGGATAGATCAGAAGACAGCATGAGGGGAGATAGACAGGAACGGACAGAAAATGAAAGTTCTCACGGACATCAAGGTCTTTATCTATTGCCATACCGTTTGAGCACTATGCGGATACTGGCTGTGGACCCAGAGCATTTATCGCCAATAATATCACAGAGCTGAGTTGCTGACAGTTAAACAGAGTCCAAAAGGCCAATTGAGTATTTTTTTCTCTACAATGAGAAGGTGATTTAATTTAAATAAACTGGGTGAACAACAGCAGGAACTGAGAACCCCGTCAATACTGAGATACAGCGCCAGAGAATCTCAGTGAGGTGAATCATTGACAGAGGTGAAATGAGCATCTCAGCTGTGGGTCAAATAATGATTGATAAAGATTACACACCAGTTCCTTGGTTTTGTAATTTATGTAGCTCAATATCATGAGTGTATCTTATTTCTTTGTACTTCCCATAGTTTAGTACGGAGAGAAAATCATTTTGTCCCCCTATGTTGTGTTCAATAAACAAATTTTACTCCTCATTCCTCACTTTAGATGTATCCTTGAATCTGTTCTTCATATGAGTTCTTAAGGGTAACATTCCAATACTGATGAATGAGGAAAATTATTGTCCCTCCCTCCGGTCTGAACTGCCATGTCCACCAATTCTGTCTGTTTCCTGTTTCCTCCACAATACCATAATCATACTGTAATTCAATTCCAGTAAATTACATTTCATCACAGTTCACTAGCATCGATAACATCAAGAGCACAGGCCTCATCTGGCTCTCTCTGAACTGGAACAACAATCTGAATTGCATTTGTCACGTTCAATTGCCATTTGTCTGTTACAACCCCAAATTTCTCAGACACACATTCACCTCAGATAATGAATTATAAAAATTGTCTCAGTGTTTAATTGAAATTATGATGCTTGATCAATAGTTCCAGGACGTATGTTCCCATTTATAATCAGAGACGCATGTTTATATTCTGATAACATTATGGCATTACTCCTGCATCCAAGACAGATGGAATGGTTCCACTCAATTGATCTACCGGCCTCAAGATTTGTTCCATCAGTCACCCTCACATAGCCCATCCAGAAAATAACAGTTTGAATCATTGTTTTGAATTTGAATAAAACAATATTGAATTGAAAGGCTTTGGCTGGAGCTATTTGTTCAGTGACTGAGATTGATGTCAGTCTCCGTGGATCCGAGATGTGTCACTGGAGGGTTTGCCTCTTCTATTAATTAAGGACTCGGTTCAATGTGTTATCCCAGTATGGGCGGGAGCATCATTGACTGGACTAACAGGGATCAGTAGCTCGAGAGACGGGGGAGGAGAGATCAGAATCTGAGAACATTAAACTGAAATGTTCCATTAATGGATCAGAATCTGAGAACCATAGACTGGAATATTACAACAGACAGGAGTTTATCCTCGGGTCTTTTCTACCTTTCTCAGCCTTGGATATCATTAGCATCGCGGATCGAAGATATCCTTTGGATTATACAAAGTGGTTACTATCCCATCCTCGCTCTAGTTGGCGTTCCTGGTACGTCATTCCATCTGACCATTAAGCTGAGTCTAACTGAATTGCCGTTCATATTTAAATTTTAAAATTTGGAAGTCATCATTTTCAGATCAAGTCAAAAATTTTATTCCTTATTGATTATAACTAGCAAATTACTATTCACAACTTACTCAACAATACACGAGGAGAAACCAGACTGTTCTTAATCTCCATTATCTTTTTTCTTCATTCATATTTACATTTCCATATATTCTCGCCACTCACCAATCCTGCCCAAGACCACTATCAGGATATTTCAGTCTCCTTCTCAGCCTCAATGCAGCTGCTGAATAATCCATCGTTTGTATCTTTGGTAAATCCAGATATAACCGTTTCAAGTCCCTTCTTACTATGCTTACGTCACAAAATATTTGGACTTGAGATGGGTAATTTGTTCTCTCCACAGAATCTGTCAGATGGACAGACAGTGAATGGTGGTCAAGTCATTGACTCATAATCAAACGGCACAGAATAATAATCTTTTTGTGTCTCCTGAATAAAGTTGATGGAACGCAAATGAAATCATCACCACGAGTTTTCCACAGAAGCCTCTCTGTTTGCCTCATGTCCTCTATAGAAGGCAATGGGTTATCCTTTCATGTTCAGGTCTCTGTGTGACTGCAAACCCACAGCAATGTGGTTTACTCTTTATTGTCTTGTGCAACAGCTGAATCAGCCACTCAGTTCAGATCAGCATAACATGCTGGCCTGACCAGGGCTGCACACATCCCGTGAGAGCAGAACATAAAGAAAGATAGCTCCCTTTCTCTGCCTGATTTCCATGTTCCTGCAAGTCATTTCCATTCAGGTCGGTGACCATTCCCTGTTTCAAGTGAATTCTTTCTGATTGAGTCTCCCTCTGAACGTGATATACATCTCCATCGACACCTCTGGTGATGACTGACGCACAGATGAAAGAAACTTCAAAATTCCACATCATTCGCAGTGCAGAGAGAAGAAATGGCTTTTTATACCACCGGAAAGAAGCTGAGATAGCTAAGTGAGGGAACAGAATTGTTGTGATCAACCCTGAAAGTGTTGTTGAGATAGTATTTGGAGCATTGTGCACAGATTTTCTCTCCTATATAAGGAATAATCCTCTTGACAGAAAGAGTATAAAGGAATTTCACTAGACTAATTGTTGGGATGATTGCACCATTGGAAGTGCATGGGGATTAATCTGTTGCGCTTTGAAGAATAAGAGGTGATTGCATTGAAACTTAAAGTGATGGACAGTAACTCATTATATTCCAAACAGAACTAATACGGTGATAAATTCCATGTTCTTTTTACTTGGTTTACATGATTCTCGGTGGCTTAAAAGATTCTGAGAACGTTCCTCTCACGCCACGACACTCCCCATTTCGATTGAGAGAGAGAGAGAGAGCCAGTCTTTGACGAAATTCTTCCATTATTAATACAGTGCATTTAGTGTGTGATCTTACATAGAACTTCACGTTATCCACCATCGCGACAGGAGCCACAATACCTTCATTCTAAAACAGTTAACTATTCCCACCAGCTTCTGACCCCCACGGAGAACATGGGTCTGTCTTCTTGGAGATGGAAGATGCCTTCTTGAGGCTTGGCACAAATCATTTGGCTTCCTTCCTCACTGCCGGCAAAACACGTTAAAGAATCATTTGTTCCACAGGCAAAGGAGCCACGAGGAACATTGTGAGCAGTCTATGAGTGCAGTGTCTGCTCCATTCGTTTTCAAGGTTGGAGCATCAATGATATCCTCCTATTCCTGTGTAAATGTCTCGAGGGGTGAATGGTCTCCTCCTGGTTCCATAGAACAGGTTTAGGGGTCTTACTGGACTCTGCCTGTTCCTGTTTAACAGCTCAACGTACTGACCAGACGCCTCCTCTTCCTGTGGAACAGGCAGGAGGATTGAATGGGCTGTCCCTCTTCTTGTTCTGTCATTTAGATGGGCCGAATGGTTTCCACATATCCGGGTGTAACCAGCTTAAGATGCTGAATGAGCTCGTCTTTTAACTGTGGAAATGTGCAGTGCCTGACCGTTCTGTTACATGAATGTTACCGACACTTTAACAGCACAAACGTGAATGTTGTTTGTGTCTTGCTGAATATAGACACAGACCGGTTCAGGAGCTGAGTGGGGACAAAATGTTCTGAATATTGTGTGATCTTCAGTGATCACTCCGCTTCTGAACTTGGGATAGATGGGGGGCGCCGGGAATGGGGGCACATAGACATTGACGAAGGAGCTGAAGATATTTGTGCTGAGGAAGTTTATCTGAGGATCTCCTGAAGCGATGTCCCGGGACTGAGAGGATTGTCGGCCACCGACCACAACATCTTCCTTTGTGCTCTGAAAGACCCCAACCAGTGAGGATGTTAGACCTGATTCTCATTAAGCTCAAATAAGTAGGTGGTCCCGATGACATCCTCAGTCAACGACTGCCTTGATATCAAGGCCGTTCACTCTTTCCTGAGCCACTGTGTTCACCTCTTGTTCATATCAATAGGTGACGGTGTATGTGTAGAGAGTGTTTTCCTCTGACAGAGGGTAATCAATGTCAGGAATTATCAGGACGAGAGAGTTAGGGAGCTACATCACTGAAAGCATTTAAAGAGGTGGTACATGAATCTTTGATCTGTTAGAGAGCTGAGGAGTGTGAAGAACTGGGCATTAAAGAGGAGTTAATGCGAACAATAGATCAGCCATGATCGTATACAATGGCTTGACCGTCCGAATTACCTATTCCTATTCCTTCTGTTTTCATTTTTTGTAATTTCAAAGTAAACGGCTGTAATTTTCCTGGATGTACTGTTATTGTATGTTGAAATCAGAGAGAGCAAAGCATTTTTGAATCATCTCTGATTGAGGTATGGAGCTTTATTCATAACGAATTCTGGTCTAGACCAAGACCAATAAATGAAGCACAAGTTGCAGAGGGTGCACTCTTTAAACAGACCAGAGGCGTCTTTCAAAACCAGCCTGGATTTCCAAATAACATTTTCCAATCCGTACCAATCTGTGTGTGACAGCTGTGACTGATTAAATGAAAGCCTGTGTTTCTGTGGACCAGGTATTTGTAGCAAGTGGCCCCCATCTGCACCTTGCAGGAGCTGTGAGCGGCTGAATGCACCATAGTAACATGGGACTGTGGAGCAAGAGTGGGTCATCAGACACTTTGTCACTGCTCTAACATGCACTATGATCTGATTAACGTCTCAGCAGCACTTTTCTGTCAGTGTACCATTTCCCTACATTCATTTGTCTTTCAAATGTCTTACATAGACAATTTTGAACAAATGGAAATATCCAGGCATCACATTCTTCTGTGGAAGGGAATTCACACCTTAATAACCCTTTCAGAATCTCTTGTTCGTGGTCTGACCAATGTTGGAGGGTCACTCATGTGTTTTCCAACTCCTCTATTGGTGAAAACAAAATTTAAGTGTAACCAGTTGAGTGCTGTGTCCAATGATATAGGTATCGGACTGGATAATTTTCTAGAAAAATCTGAGACACAGAAAGTTGAACTGTGAACAAATAGTAAAATGATAGAGTGTCTCAAATATGTTTCTGACTTTGAACTTATTCTGCTCACACAAATGTCTGGGAATTAGGATTTCTTCCCGGAACAGTTGGATTTGGCTGAATTCCCTTTGCATCGGGCAGTGGAGAGATTCCTATGAATCGTCATCAGGAATCCTCCACGAATGGTAAAAATGACTCAGGACGTTTCTTCTTTCACGCCTTGTTTTCCAGCAGAACAAAGTAAGAGAGAGAGAGAGAGAGACCACTTGGCTGCTGCTTCTGAAGCAAGTAATATCTTTCTCCGTCTCTGTGTGGAAAAATTAAAGAATATCAATTGAACACCAAACTGGACCATGTGCACTCTCCATGTACATTCTCTGGAATGGATGATAATAGACTGCATGCTGTATGCAGCATCATTGCTGTTGTTGTGCACAGTGCATTTCATTAGCAAAAGAAAATCAGGTGCCCGTTTTATGATTTGATGAAATGCTTATCTGCATGTGCGTAATTTTTAAAAATGGGTTGATATCTTCATAATATTTGTGTTAATCCAAATGCATCTCATTCAAAAAATTGTTATCTAGTTTTCGACTTCTTAACAAGAGAAAATATGTATCCAGCTGAAAGACTTCTCTAAAAATCGTGGTTCAGTAAGATTTCTCATCTAAGATCTAAACAGATAATCCCCGATAACAGAAGGCCTTCATTTCAGGAATGAGCAAAGGGAAGCATCTTTGAACATCTTTGAAAGCAATTGTATCCTTTTTTTTAATTTAGAGGATCAGAACTGCACCCATTGTATCTGATGTGGTCTCAGCAATGCCCTGTACAGATACAGTGAAATATTCCTAATTAAACCCAATACCCGTTGCCACAAGCAGCATCATTCCACTTACCTTCCGAATCACTTGCTGCATCTGCAGACAGATTTCATATGATTCATGTACCAAGGATATGAAAATCATCTGCATCACAGAGTTCTGCAATTTCTCTCCATTTAAATTGTTCCCTACTGCAATAGACACCTCACATTATATTATTTCTGCTGAGGGTATGCTCACTAACCTTCCCTGTCTACATCATAATGCAGATTCACTACCTCCATTTGAAGATCTATTGAATGATCATTTTGGTGGGCAAGGTAGTTCAACTTTGATCCATTTAGTCCCTTAATCCAGATATTTTACATAGATTATTGATCATTGATGACCCTACAGTGATCTCTGAGTCAAAACTAGTTACAGTTTTGTTTAGAAAAATTATATATCACTACTGTCTATTTCCTGTTAGTGACAACATCCCTCTTCATGTGAGGCAGTTCAGGCGGGTTGAATGGCCTCGTCCTGGGCTGTGTAATGTACTCAACGAGCTGAATTACTTCATCCTATATTCCTGTGTAATTCTTTGGAGGGGCAAAATGGTGTCCTCCCGTCTCATTGTAACGATCCAGTCTGACTGAATGGGATGGTCCTCTACCGTGTAATCGCACTGAGGGGTGGATTGAGGGAACAACACATGGGGTATGGTCAGCAGTATATCTCTGTAACAGACGGGAGTGTCGATTGAGGGAACAACACATGGGATAGGGGCAGCAGTATATCTCTGTACATCCTCGAGGGGTGGATTGAGGGAACAACACATGGGGTAGGTACAGTAGTATATCTCTATAACAGCCTTGAGGGGTGGATTGAGGTAACAACACAAGGGGTAGGGGCAGCAATATATCTCTGTAACGGCCCGAAGCGTGAATTGAGGGAATAACACATGGGATAGGGGCAGCAGTATATTCCTGTAACGGCCAGAAGGGTGGATTGACAGAACAACGCATTGGAAAGGGGCAGCAGTTGGCCATTTAGCGGCACCATTCAGAATGCTCATGGCTGATCCGAGTGTGTCTGACTATCCGTCTCCTGTCTGTTCCCAATAAACATTGACTCTCCTGTCCGGCAAAGATCAGTCAAGCTCAAACTAAAATACCTTAATTAACCGAGCCTTCACTGCTCCCTGAGGATGAAGACACCACAGATAGCACAACAGTAAAGGGAAAGGGACATCTTTCTTTCATGTGGGACACAATGTTTATAAACTGTGTTAATCTCACATCAAATCACTGCCCCTTTTCGGATATAGTGGTACAATAACTGGGAATAGACATTAACCATTCTGCCCTCCAATCTTTACCCACATTACCACTGACTGTTTCCAATCAAATATGATGCTGCTGCTGTCTCAGGAAGAGAATACCTGATAGCATAACACCACACGCACATTAAAAAAGGAGCAGAATTAGACCAACAAGGCCTATCGAGTCTGATATACCATTCAATCATTTCTAATATGTTCCTCAACATCATTCTCCCTCGAATCCTTGATCTCCTTATAAATCAAAAACTTATTTCTTTGTGTCTTAATGGCACTCGTGTCTGTGTCTTAATGTGCATTTATGTGCGTGTGTGTGTCCATGTACTTGTTACTTTTGTATTTATGTGACTATGTCTGTCTGTCTTTGTATCAGCCTGTGTGTTTCTATCTGTGTTTCTGTCTATTTGTGTGTGACTGTTTATGTCTTTGTGTGCTTCTATGTGTGTGCATGCTTATCTCCTTGTATGCATTGTCCATGTTAGTATATTGGGGTATTTACCAATACGTCTCTGTATTTCAATGCCTGCATCTCTGTGCAATGGGGTATGGGTTCTTCTGCGAGTGAGAGAGATGAAGTTGTAACTGACTGTTGGTTTGAATTGAGAATTGCTCTTTACTGAACACTACTCGTTATTCGGTTGGTGGGATGTGGATGTTTCAGAATCTCCACACAAGGTCTCCTGGTCCTCTCTGGCTCTCTCCAGGATCCTCCCCAAGTATCAGGGTAGGGGAATGAGGGAACGGTACTCCGGCACTCCACCACCCGGCATGGCCCTTTCTGTCCTATTCCAGGCTGTTTCTCGTGAAATGGGGAAAAGGGAGAGAATGAGTGAGGGTGGGAGTTGTTGGCCCTGCAGTTAGTGTTTTGGTAGGTGAGGTGTGACATGGTGAGGTGGCCGGAGGAAGTCTGTCCATAGTGTTGTATCCATGTAGTGCTATTAGTGTGTGGGGCTATTGCATCAAGGACAGAAAATGTGGGGGAGGGAAGGTGCTGAATTCAACAGTGAGTGTGGTCGTGCTTGAGCCTTATTGGAGGTGGAGCTTGAGCCTTGGTTGAGGGTAGGTGCTGTAACAGATATACATTGTGTCTAGGGAAAGGAAAGAGAGAAGCATAGTCAAATGTGGAAATCTGCAATCAGGAGAGACGAGCTTATTATGGATAACTGGGAAATGGCCAAGCAAATAACCAATTACTTTGCATCTGTCTTCATGGAGGAAGATCCAGAAAATCGCCCAGAAATACGAAGTGATCATACAGGACTTGTGGATCGAAAGACATAAAGTCAATTAATATCAGTAACAATGCTTTAGTTGAACATGCAGTTGGATTGAGCATTGCTAACCTTGACAAACCAGGTGTACTTCATACCAAAATCTTCAGAAATAAACCACTAATAGAAGTATTAGTTGCACTGTCGATGACTGTGTTCTATTACCCAGTGCATTCTGCACAGTCTGGATCCAAGCATCTACAAAGGGAAGAAGAGATAGTGTGGAGAACTGCATACCAATTAACTTGACATTTGTGGGGAAACTGTTGGAGTATTTTATATAGGATGTGATATTCGTTATTTAGAAATTAACAGCAACATTGGAGAGGATCGGTATGCATTTCTGAAAGGGCAATCATACAAGCTTTGGAATTGTTTGAAGTTGATTCTTACAGCTTCGATAATGGGGAACCAGTACAATTGGCATATTTTAGATTATCAGAAGGCTTTCTATAAGAATTCACACAATGAGTTCGTAAATGCAATGAATGTGAAGGGTATTTGGAGGAATATATGCAAGTGGTAAGTTAAAGTTTGGATTGCCTTGCTTTAAGGGAGTCAGAATATAGATGTAAAGAGATGTTGAAGCAGTTTAACAGCGTGTTGGTGAGCACTGTACCAGGAATATTGTGTTCAGTTTTGGTCTACAAATCTGAGAAAGAATATACTGACCACAGAGGAAGTTCAATGGACATTCTCCAGATTAATCCGTCAATTGGCGAGATTGCGTGATGAGGAAATTCGGCCTGTGTTCTCTAGAGTTTCAAAGAATGAGAGATGGGTCACTGTGAAATTTATAAAAGTCACAAAACATGTGACAAGTTGGAAGTTAACAGGATGTTTCTCCGGCTGCCTAATCCACATTCAAGGCAAATAATAGCAGGATAAAGGACAGACCATTTAAGGCTGCAATAAGGAGGAAATTCTGTACGTGTAGGGGACTAACTGACACAGGGGCATTGAAACCTGCTGGCAGGGCGAGATGAGGGAGAATTCCCAGATATTCTACAAGTGTGCCCAGCGGAATCAGAATAAACAGGGAACAGAGAGGACTCATTAATGACTTGCCAAATTGCATCCAAATGAGGTTTCGTGGTAGGACACAGAAGGTGGTGGTAGACGGCTGCTTGTGTGACTGGAGGCCAGTGTCCAATGGTATACCACAGGGATCAGTGCTGTGTCCCTTATTATTTGTGATTCGGAGGTGCTGGTGTTGGACTGGTAGGAAAATGCTAAAAATCGCATAACACCAGATTATAGTCCAACAGGTTTATTCGGCGGCACTAACTTTCAACGTGCTGCTTCTTCATCAAAGCGCACAATCACCTGATGAAGAAGTAGCGCTTCGAAAGCTAGTGCCTCCGAACAAACCTGTTTGACTCTAACCTCATGTTGTGTGATTTTCAACTTTAATATTTGTGGAAATCATAAATGATGTCGCTGTGAATATGAACGAGGTGTGCGGAGTGTGATAAGTATGTTTGTGTTTGATACGCAGATTAACCGGTTGGTTGGCAGTGAGGAGGAAGGCCTTAACTTACGTGAAGATACACATGGAATGGTCAGCTGGGAAGTTCAATGGCAGATGGAATGCAACCCTAATAAATATGAGGTGATACACTTTGGAAGAAGGAACCAGACAGGGAAGGATTCAATGAATGGCAGCACACTAGGAAGGTTAGAGGGTCCTTCTGCACACATCCGTTAATGTGATGGACACGTTAATACACAATTTGGGAAAGCATCGGTGTAAACATAACGTTGATTCATTGAGGCACAGATTATAAGAGCAATGCGGAACTTTGGTGTGGCCAACATGGAATACTGTGTGTAGTTCTGGAAACCACATTACAGGAAGGATGTGAGTGCACAGGAGGGTGTGCAGAGGAGATTCACGAGGATGGCTCATATCAGCTATGGAGAGAAGCAGGATAACCTTTGGTTGTTTAGACTGGAGGAGAGGAGGCTGAGGAGGACGTGCTTCAGAAGCATAGGATTACGAGGAGCATGGACAGTGTGGATTGACAACAGCTGTTCCTTTTAGTCAAAGGGCCACACTTATAAAGTCAAGGGTTTGCGGTTGAATGAGGATTTGAGGATTGCTTTTCACCCAGAGTGTGTTGGGGTCTGAAATGCAATTCTTGAGAGGGGAGTTGCCATGGTAAACTCAAAACCATAGGAAAATACACGGTTGTGCTCTTGAAATGCCTTATGATTCACGGCTACGGGTACCCTATCGGGAAATGGGTCTCATTTAGACCGTGCTGTCTTTCTGATGGTACAGTATCTTTGCTTCTGTGATTGTATGACTGTAGAAGGCCAATCACTGAGTACCTTAAAATATGAATTGATAGGTTTCTGAAGAATATCCTAACAAAGTTTAAAAGACATAAGTAGGAATATTTTCTGAAAATATGCCAATGGCAAAGTGAAGAGAAAGAAATGTTCAGCTTTCTTACAGTTTGATACCAGATAATTGAGGAACGGGAAATAGCAGAACTATGGAGCAAATACTTCAGTTATGCCACCACAGAGGAAAACAAAACAAAAAAAAAAAAACTTCCTAGCAATACTAGGGATCTTAAGTCTGGTGAGAAAAAGGGAATAGAATGAAATTAGCAACTAAACAGTTTCAAGAAAGTATCGGACTGACATTAATGGGCATAGTCAAAATCAACAGTCATTTATGAAATGTGAATCATATTTGAGAAAGTGGCTATTAGCAAAATTATGGAGAAGGTTTCAATGCAATACGAGTGGAATCTCCGAAAGATTTTTGATAAAGCCCAAGCCTATTGTGCGAATTCGAATCCTGTGGGACTGAGGCTCATATCTGGTCATGGTTTTAGAATGGGAGAGCTGGCAGGAAGCACTGAGTAGGAATAAAACAATGTTTTTTTTTTAGAAAATGGAAGTCCAGGAAGATATCGCAAGGATCGTGGCTTGGGCCTCAGCTATTCCCAATACAGATCATATATTTGGTTGAGGGGCTCAAATGCAACATTCCAAATTCTGCTGACAGCACTGAATGATGTCACCATGTGAGTGGGTGAGGGGGATGTAAAAAAGCTCCAAGGTGACTGAGACAAGTGAAATTACTGGGAAAATACGTGGCAGATGGAGACCAATGGGAGAGATGAGATGTTGTGCACTTTGATGGGAACAATAAAAAGGCAGCCTCTCATTTGAAAAGGAAGTGGTTGAAAAATGTTGTTCTAGAAAGGAACTTAAGCTGCATTTTTGTTTATTTCTGCGCAGCCCTCTAGGTACATGTAGGGCAGTGAGTTCTGAAGCCAGAAGTCAATACTGAGAATGGCATTGGCACACTGTATATAGACATTGTACACATGGCACACATTGTATATAGACCCTGCATGTGGGGAACTGGAACATTGAAATGAATTTGGATCTCCCTGTACATCAGTTACTAAAAGCAATATTGCAGGAGCAGAAAGCAGGTCGGCAGATAAGTGGTGTACTCACCTTCATTTCAGGGGAATTGAGTACAGGAGTAAGAGTATCTGACTGCAGCTGTACAGGGCCTTAGTGAGACCCCATCTCGAACATTGTGCAGTATTGTGTGCAGCTTTGGTCTCCTTACCCAACAAAGGACAAACCTGACATTGAATGAGAGCAGTGAAGGATGACCAGACTGATCTCTGGGATGACAGACTTGTTGTGGGAGCAGTGTTTGGGGCGACTGGGCTTGTATTCCATGCCGTTTAGGAAAATGAGTGGTGATCACAGTTAAATACATAAAACTCTGACAGGGCGAGACAGATTGGAAGCAGGGACGGTAATTCCCTGGCTTGGACGTCTAAAACAAGGGGTCACAGTATTAGGTACAGACAGGCCACTTTGCATTGAGATGAGAATAAATGTCTGCACTCAGAGAGTGGCAAACCAGGTATACTCTTTCCCAGATCCGGCTGTGGAAACCAAGGCGCTTAATATAAGTAAGGATTTCTGGAAATTATAGGGATATGGAGAGAGCAGGAGTATCGTGTGAAGATAGATCAACTATCAGTCCAGGTTGTTCTCCAATAACGCTGTAGCTGTGTTCCTGTGCAACACCGTGTTGTAAAAAATCGTGCAATATTAATTATGGCGTCTATGGGAAAAAGAGGGTAAGGGACAAACCCCCTAGATATCAGTAAAACCAAAAGTTAATATTAGTCTAATACACACACTAGCACAGTCTAAAATACATCTTTAAATCACATATTGTAATGAAACTGTCCTCTAAATGTAACACTTTCAAACTACAGTCACTGACTACAGCAGTGTACCTTTCACCACACTCTTCACCAGAAAGTGCGTGGGGCTGACTGAACACGTGATGCTGATGGGAAAATTTCAGTTCTCCTCAAGAGTCTCCCACAGTTTGAAATAAAGTTCTTTAAAAATGTAGACTACAACTCCCCGTTTCAGGCTCATTTTCAAGGCTTCCAGAACGGATTTCATTCCTGTTTTAGCTGAACACATTGATTGTACATTTTGCAGACAGAGGATCCTGAGGCTGGGTTTTGCTGTTCAGTTGGTTCCCGGCAAGGAATTGCGTCACAATGAACGGGAGTTCACTTTATGGAAAAAGGTTCACGAATCACATTGCAACCAAATTGTATTTAATCAACACGCGTTATCTGAGAACTGCCTGTATATTCAATGGAGGAGCAAAATTGATGGGCTGAAGTTCTCATTTTATATTTCACAATGTTTAAACATATTAAGGCATACGAATATGGTATGGGTAAAACTCCATGAAGGAGATATTCGGCCATTAACTCGCACAGGGAAAGCGCAATGTGTTGTGTGACGTACTCATTTCCGGATGTTTCTATGCAGTCTGTGCGAAAGCACTGTAAATATTGTCACAAACCGTCAGACGTTCGGAAGGAGGTCTCTGCAAGGTCAACAGGACACTATTTCCTGCTCCCTTTTCTGACTCCAAGGTTGGGGCTGGGTGTTCTCTCCGGGTATATCCTTTCAGACCTCGGACAATTTGATACAATTGAGTGTCTTGCTTGGCCGTTTCAGAGACCATTGAAGAGTTCATCACATCTCTGTGTGTCTGTAGTCACTTTTAGGCCAGACCAGGAAAGCATGGGAGATTCACTTCCTGAAAGTACATTGGGGAAGGATATCGATGTTTTCAATGAACATTGGACACAAGATCACTATTACTGACACCAGATTTTAGATCTCTATATATTAATAATTGTTTTTATTATTCCACCAGCTGCCATCAGCTGCCCAAGCATTAGCCTGGTCTATATTAGTAATCCAATGACAATTCCACAACAGCACTATCTCCACATGGGGACCTATCAGAACCACATTGAGCTGGTTATTTCTGTGCTGCTTGACAACTCTGTTAAAAAAAACTCCCCCCAATTTACTGTCGTGATGGGACTGATGGGGTGGTAATTGGTCAGATTATATTTATTCCCCACTTAGGGAACTGGACAAAGCTGAGTAATTTTCCACATTGCCAGAGAGATGTGAGAGTTGGAACTGGAATGAAACAGCTTCGCCAGGGACACGGCTTGATGTGCAGCACAAGTCTTCAGGAATGGTGCAGGAATGGTGTCAGGGCCCATTGCCAAAGTTGTATCTACTATGTTCAGCTGTTTCTTCATGTCACCTGCAGCGAATCGAATTGATTGAAGACTTTCATATGTGATTCTGTGGGCATCATGATAGGGTGAGGTGGATCATCCACTCAACATGTCTGGCTGAGGATAGTGCAGACACCACATACTTGACTTTTACAGTGACGTACAGAGCTGTTCCATTATTTAGGATGGGGATATTTGTGGTCTCCTCTCCTCCAGTAAGTTGTTTAATGGTTCATCGACATTTATGCTTGGATTTGGCAGGATGACAGAGCTTAGATCAGATTTGTAAGTCGTGGGATCATTTCTGCCTCTGTACCAGATGTTAGTTCTGCTGTTTCGAATGTAAATTGCGGTAGCTTTAATGCGTTGTCATCAGGTAAAGATACACATGGTACTGACCCTGGCATCTTCACCCATACTCGTCACAAAAGCATAGATCTGCTTGATGGTACTCGTGGACTGAGAGCTTATCCTGAGGGAAAGGATACAGATTGTCATTGAATACAATTCTGCTTCTGCGGCTGCTATGACCTATAGCATCAGATGATAACCCAGTTTAAGCTGCAATATCTACGATTCAATTCTACTGACTGTCCCCCAGTTCACACCGAGACCCATTCACCCAACTGCCTTGTATTCACTGATCAACTCTGATTTCTGATGCGGCAACCCTTCCATTTTCATATTCTCATTCTGCTGAAATTCTTTCCTTGGTGTCACGCCTCCAATTTGTTACTTTAACTCAATCAATTTAAGGTACTAATCTGAATCTTTTCCTTTCAGTAATGCCATCTTCTGTATTTGAAGTGAATGTGTTTCCTTCAGTTTTTCTCCCTGACCATGATTCAGAGCTCTGCACTGTCAGTGATGCCAGACTAATGCAGTTTCAGAGTCACGGAACTTGTCACCATGCGTTATTGTTCAGTTCCCAGTGTACGGCGCTCCATGTTGGACAGGATGTTGGAGAATATTTGACAAATGTCGGTGGAAATTGTTCATAAACAGAAATTGCTGAAGAAATTGCTAAAGATGTTGCAGAATTTTCTGGAGTGAATGCGGACCTAAACTTTCAGGTCCATGAACCTTCTACAAAGCTCCCTGTTTCTCCAGCAATTTTTGGTATTTTTATTTCCAGTATTGATCGTTATTTGTTGAATTGAAAATTTGTTCTGTACCCAAATTCACTTCTGCATAAACTCTGCCGGTCTGTCAGCATCTGCAGAGACAGAGGAACAGAATTAGTGTTTCAAGTCTAGTGGGACACTTCTTCAGATCTGAAAATGATTGGAAAATGTGCTTTTAATCCGTAGCCAGAGATAGGGAATGGGTGACAGGGAAAAGAGGGTGTAACAAAAGATAAAAGCGGAGTATGTAAAACGGGTTTAAATTAAGATGTGACAGGAGGAAAGGGGTTCTCTCTATTGAGTGCAAGATAAGGAAGACACAAGCACACAAGGCCATATTGTAATATGGAGAAAGACAAATAACAGTATGAAGGTTGGGCTGAGTATTGTTTTACTGTCATGCTAATATAGTTTCAAATTTGCAGCACTTATCTTTAAATGCTTGTTCTTGAAGTTATATCAGATGGAGTGTAGAAGGTTGTGGGCTGACATTATAGAAGTTTATGAAATCATGAGAGGTATGGATCAGGTGAATAGCCAAGCGTTTTTCCACAGGATAGGAGAATTCAACCATAGAAGGCAAAGGTTTAAGGTGAAAAGGGGAAGATTTAAAAGGGACGAGCAGGCAATGTTTTAACACAGAGGGTGGTGTGGGTATGGAATGAGCTGCCAGAGGAAAAGTGTTAGAACCATGTACAGCTGCAACATTTAAGACTCATTTGGACAAACATATGAATGGGAAACATTTAGAGGCATATGGGCCAAATGAAAACAGATGGGCCTAGTTTAGTTTGGAAAACCTGGCCAGCATGGACATTGAGGAAAGCTTTACACAGAGTCAGTGTGGTTTTGTGAAAGGAAAATGATATTTTGCCTGTAATATCATGCAAAGTTTTTCTGGAGATGCCTGGGAATGTAACAAGCGGACTTGATAAAGCAAATCTGGTAGATAAGAGGCTTTTCAGTGATTTTCCACAAGGTATAACAGAATAAAAGATCTTACTCAAGCCAGAAGATCGTAGGATGATGGATAATGTATTAACATGTGATGATGATTGGTTAACACATAGACATCGGAGAGTCAGGATTAATGGATCCTTATGATAAAGGTGTATCTGCTGGAGTGCCATACATATCAGTTCGATGGCATCAGTTATTTGCAATCTATGCTGATAGCCTGAAGGAGGGAACTGAGTGCAATATACATCCGAGTTTGTGGAAGACACTGAGAACCAAAAGGCGGGCTGCTATTTAATGGAGAGGACTTTCAGAAAAAGGAGCAGTACAAAGTGATTGGAGTCTTCCAGTATATGAAATATACAGTCAACATGCTGATGCAGCTCGTAACCAGGTTGGATCATTAGCCGGCTTCCAGAGATGAAATGGTTGAGTTATTCAGAATCTCTAGAATGGTGAGGTGATTTTTCATTGGGGTTTAAATGAATGAAGAGTGATACTGTTGAAATATACAAGATACTGAGCGGGCTTGAGAAGGTAGATGTTGAGAAGTTGATTGCATTCCTGGGCAGAGTGTCTAACTCGAGGATATAGATACCAAAAAGGAACGTCGATTTCAATCTGAGATGCAAAGTGATGTATTCTCTCAGAATGTAGTGAATATCTGGAATTCCCTAACCCAGAGAGATGTGGAGGGATAAAGAAGTCGGCAAAAGGTGGAGTTGAGCCCTTGGGTAGGTCAGCGATGCTCTTAATAAATGAAGGTGCTAGCCTGAGGAGCCGAATCACCTACATCTGTTACTATTTATTAATTTCACATGTTATGCTTTCGAAAATTAACTGGTTATTTTCCTGGAGTCGAGTTGCACAATGTTGCATTCAGGGACAGCAGGTGATTTGTTTGAGTTAACCATGGGTGGGGTATAGGGGCTGTATTTCCAGCATATCTAGGTCTGTTACATGGCCTCGATCTGCCTTTGTGTAGCAGGTCTGAAGGGCTGAATGAAACATCAGAACACAGACTGAGGGACACGAGGGGGCCATTCGGCCCTTTCACACTACCCCACCAGTAAATAAGGTCACGGCTCATTCCATTGTGTACCCAGCTGCACTTTGCTCTCCATGCACCATTATCCCTGATTCACATGTCTATGGAAATTCAGATGAAGCCAGCCTCGACATAATATAAAGATTCAGTCCTCCCAAACTTCTGGGAAAGAGAATTCCCACTGGAATGAATGCCCACTTGGTGAATTCTTGCTCTGACTGAGGTTGCAGGGTGCCACGGTTTCCTTTTCGAATCACACTCCTCCACTGCTCGCAACAAATTTTAAATGTGACCAGGTTGGTGATATGGCCGATCATAAAGGTCTCAGCCGGGTCAGGTTCAGTGACAGGAACAAGTCAGGCAGATTTCTTTAGTCAGCCACAACTAGCTACTAGAACTAATGGATGTGCATGGTGGATCTGTGGTTAGCACTGCTACTTCGCATCCCCAAGGAGCTGGCCTCAATACCAACCTCGGGCGATGCTCTGTGTGGAGCTTGAGCATTCTCTAAGCAGGTATCTATGTGGGTTTCCTCACAATGCTCCAATTTCCTGCCACAGTCCAAAGATCCACAGCTTAGAGTGCATTGGCCATGCTAAATTGTCCATAGTGCCCAGGGATGTGTAGACTAGGTAGGTTAGTCATGGAAAATGCAGCATTACATGGATAGGTTAGGGGTTGCAAGTCCGGGGGGGATGCTGTTCAGAGTGTCAGTGTGGACTTGATGGACTGGATTTGCGGCTTTCACACTGTAGAGATTCTATGAAAATGACAATAAATTTGGACTATACCCAATGGGTATCTATCTGATCCACTCTCGTCTAGGCCTTGTATGTTTCAATAAGATCAACTCTCTTTCCAAGAGTGACATGTTAAAGCCTTCATAATGTAAGGTACTCATTCCTGGAATACGTGAAGTGAAACATCTCCGAACTGCTTCCAATGTAATTATATGCTTTCTCAGATAAGGAGACAAAGAAAAATTAATCTCAAACTCAGAGCTTAAGTTTTATTTTTGATTTCTCAGTGTTGTGGGCCTTTGTAACTCTCTTCCCCACAGAGCATTGGAGGCAGAGATATTGAATATTTTTGAGGCACTGACAGAAGGTTCATAAATAACAACGGAGTCAAGGATTATCGGGCATTAGCAGGAATGTGCGTTGTGGGGGAAATGTAGACAGTGGTACCAAATGACACGGCTCCAGAACATCCAGGAATATAAGTTAAAACGAAATGATAATATCGATAATATGTTAAGGGGGAATCCAAGATGGCGACGATCCAGTAGGTCAGCTTCACTGGGCTCTGCATCACAGCACAGCCCAAGTGGATCTCTAACCCACCCCATCCCAGCCATTTACTTAAAATTCAACACTAGAAAGAGCGATAAAATCTTTACTAATCCCGTTTTGTCAAAGGGAAATGGCAAAACACGGGAAAGGATCGAGTAAGTCCCAACACACGGTGCACCCGTCAGAAGCATCGAGCATGCCTGAGGCTGTAGCTGCAACCCACTCTGCTCGTTCGATAGACCCAGTTACTCACCAGGCCTTGGTCACTGAGTTCACCAAGTATGTGAAATGATTGAAGCCATGATTGAAGAAGGATTCAGCCGTAGCTAGAGCCGCTCTCAGCCGTGCTCCAAAAACAGCAGCTTGACAGCCTTGGAAACAGAATAGACAATGTCAAGCGCCGAACTGCATTGATAGAGACCACGGTCGATTCCTCTCAGGAGAGGATCCTCGCCTTTGAAATACAGGTCCATACCTTAGCTGAACTGAGACAGGATGAAGAATGCTCACATCGTGGGTATGCTGGACCAGACAGCAGGTGGTCAGCCAATGAGATTTTTCTAGATCTGACTGCTGTGATTCCTTCAGTTCGAAGCTGAAGAGGGACGAGTGAAGACTAAGACAGTTCATCGGGTTATGGCGCGCAGGTCAGACTCAGACCAACGCCTTCGCCCTGTCCTTTTGCAGTTACATAGTTATGGGGATAAACAAAGACTAATGGAAGCTCAGTATGGTTTCCAATGGCTTTAATTCACGAGAGCTCCAGGATTAATTTCTTTCAGGACTTTTAAGTAGCAGTGATTCAGAAAAGAAAATCTTTTGATGATATCAAGCGAAGAGTCAGGGAACTCGGGATTCAGTATTCCTTACGGAACCCAGCGATGCTCCATATTGCTTTCAATGGATCCATATGGATCCATACACTCTTCTGACTCTCCAGAGAAAGCAAAAACTTTGTAGACACTTTAAAGTAAGCTGGATATTTAGATAGTCATGTTGCTCTCTTGACATTTTGTTGAATTTTTCTGGTATTAACCAGTGTTAAATTAGAGTCAGGGATGTGTAGAATACTTTTGACTTCATCATTCGTATTGCTACTCGTTTTCTCTTTCTTTGCTTGTGTCTGGGGTGTGGCTTAAGCTGGAGGGAGTTACAAGTGTGGTTGTGATGACTAAGTGCCGACCTAAGGGCAGTTGAAGCCCGATTATTGTTATTAATTGCCCTAGATGCCATATTGGTAGCGGGCAGAAGATAAAGTTTTGGGATATGTAAGCGTCCCTGGTGAGCGGGGGATATGGTAAATTCCCCTGTCAAGTGTCATTGGCACTTTGGATTTTGTTTCGTTCTTTGTTTTTTTTTATGTGTTTAGCTTTGGAAAGTTTTTAGAGTTTGTTAGTTGTAGTAGTTTTAGTTTGTACACTTTTTAGGTTCAATGATTCTTTTGTCACTAATGTTCTGCGATGTGTAATTTCATGTGAAATTGTCGAGAGTTCAAATGTTGCTACAGTGTGTTATGGATAATGATGTGCTCAAATGGTGTGCCTGAAACATTAAGGGGATCCATCTGCCAGTCAAGAGGAAAAATGTACTTTCTCGTCTTAAAAAAGAGAGTGGAAGTTGCCCTATTGCAGGAGATGCACCTTGATGACAAGGAAAATTTGATGTTACAGCAGGGTGGATTGGATCGAGTTTATTTCTCATCTTTTAATACTAGGAGAAGGTGAAAAGTTATAATGCATAGGAAGAATCTTCCATTTAACTTACTAGATTGTATTAAACACCCACGGAAAGATCATAATCCTCAAAGCCTTGAACTATGGGAAATAATTCAGTTTTTTGAATGTTTATTGCCACCCGGCGCACCCTCTTAAAATCTTGTTCGATGCATTTTCCAAAGTAAGTTATCTTAAATCGTGGCACCTTATTGTAGAAGGAGATTTCGACTTGCTTATGGTCTCACGGTGGACAGAATGTCCAAATGTCCCCCAATACCCTCGTTTTCATGTAAGCAATTCGTGGATTTGTGTGCAGAACTAGAGCTGGTGAAAGTCTGGAGGAAAATCTGCCTCACAAGCAGGGGTTTAATTTTCTGCTTTAATCTGCAGAAGTGGAACACGAAAGTTGATCTCTTCCCCATCCCTGCCACAATCTTAGATTCGGTGGCATCCTGAACAATTGGGAATATTACCCCAACATATCTTCCCCAGAGGTGGGATAGAATTCACATAAGATTATGTTGTATGCAGATGGTCTTATGTTTTTTTCAAATCCCACAATTTTGGCAGCTCACGTGATGCAATGCATTAATTCGCTTGTCGCCTTTTTGGGCTTTAAGATTCACTTTACAAAGTTGGAGGCCATGCCTATGGGAGGTATTGGGGAAATACCTGATGTTGAGTGCAATCCTTTTAAATGGTCCCGGGGGTGGGGGTGGGGGGGGGGGGGGTGGGGTGCGGCGCTGTGGTGGGGGAGGGGTTTCCTACTTCTGTATATTCATTACATTCGTATTTGATCATTTACTTAACATGAACTATGTCCATTTGTTTGACAAAATTAAACAAGACCATCAAAGATGGGAGGCACTTTCAATATCCTGGAAGGGTCTTATAGTTGGTCTTAAAATGAATGTCCTTCCTCGTTTACTATTCCCCGTGTGAATGCTTCCTTTGACGTTTCCGAGACAGACATTTAGGAGATCTTATGGCTGGTTTAGCTCTTTTATTTGGCACCATAAACGTCTCTTTATCAAACTAACCAAATTGCAACTACCCCACAGATTGTGGGGAGTAGATCTCCCAGATAAAATCTATCAATTAAGCTCTTTATTATCCTATGTTAGTGTCTGGGCTTCTGAGGAGTCGGCGTCAATAGGGCTAGATATTGAACCCTCTCAGACAAAGTGAACCCTTATTAGTCTGTTGGTCTCAGACAGATTGACAACATTTATGGAGTACTGCCATAACCCAATAATTATCAACACTGTTAAAGCATGAATGACAATGCGTCAGATTGAGGGCAACACAGCCAAAACCATGTTTCTTACTCTTATAATTGGTACACTGAGTTGTCCTCGGGGGTTAATGGATTCCAGGTTTAAACTTTGGGCAGCCAGGGGTGTGACATACTTGAATGTTTTGGAATTAGTTGAATCCCTACAGTGTGGATACAAGCCCTTGGGCCCAGCAAGTCCACTTCGACCTTCTGAAGAGTAACCCACCCAGACCAATTCCCCAACCATCCTATATTTACCCTGACTAATGCCCAAACCTACACATCCCTGAACACTATGGGTGATTTATCAATGGTCAATTCATCTAACCTGCACATCTTTGGACTATGGGAGGAAACCCACACAGACACAGCGAGAATATGTTCACTCCACACAGCCAGTCACCCAAGGCCGGAACCAAAGCCGCGACCCTTGTACTGTGAGGCAGCAGTGCTAACCACTAAGCCACCACGTGTTATTTGAGGGGTAAACAATGATATCATTTGATCAAATCACTCGTACGTATGGACTACCTAGTAGAGACCTATTCTGTTATTTTCCAGATCAGAGATTTGATATTTAAAAAAACGCTTTTAACAGACTCTTACAGTTCCGATAGAGAGAAGAGGATGCCTATTGCTTAGAATACACTCTCTGTCAGTACCCCTTATCATTTGTTGGAGAGTGCCCCCTCAGACAAGACTGTGCAGCTTTGTGATGTCAGCGAGAGAGAGTTGGGGGTTCAGTACACTTCGGAGACATGGGAGGATATTTGTGAAAATGTTCGAAGGATTTTGATCTGTAATAGGACCCATTCAATGCAGTTGAAAATTCTTCATAGGGTCTATCTGACCCCAGATTGTCTCTCAAAATTCAAAGTGGGAATATCTTCAGTTTGTACTAAATGCAGAATGACTACAGGCACTCTTACTCATTGCTTGTGGTCCTGCTGCAGGCTTCAGATATATTGGAGCACTGTGGTAGATGTGATAGAGTGGGTCTTGGGGACTGAATTGGAGGTGGACCTGGTTTCTCTTTTCTTTGACCTGTCCAGGGTACTTTACACAGATGCACATGGGAAAAAAACATCCTTATTTTTTGTTCTAGGAAAAATATTCTGTTTTGTTAGATGTCTGAAACCCACCGGGTCTGTTGGATCGTTGTAAGCTCTTCATGCACCAGTATGGTACACCAAAAAAAAGAGATTTACTTAAGACATGGCAGACCTTTTCAGATTACCGCGGTACAGGCTTATCTACCACTCTCAGAAGGGCTTTTATATTGCCATGACGATATTGTCTCATGAATCAACATTCAGAGAGAAAGAGCTATGAACATAAAAATGTGTATCAGTTAATGCTTGTTGATGAACGAAAGCGATCGTTTTGTTACGCTGAGCTGTATTATTTATTCATTATTTATTGTTTATTTTTTGTTTTTCTTTTGTCTGTGTAGTGTTTTTAACTTGTTTTGTATGTACATACAATTGGATGTGTTTTTGTTCAGTTATTTGAGTTATCTTGTTATTGGTTTATTATAATATTAAAAATCTCTTTTTCATTAAAAATATATTTTTTTTTAAATGAAAATGCGAACATTGATGGAATAGAGTCCCAAACACTGTTATTAGAGAGACCATTCATGGTGGTTTATATTGAAGATCACCACACCTGGGGTTATGGGGTGAGGTTGAGAAAGCGTCCCCTTCATGGTAACCTCTGTCAGTGTGAGGAACTGAAGCTGCGCTATTAGCCTCCCTCTGCATCATAAACGTACCGTCCAGCCAACTGACTGGGAGGCAGTGTAAGTGTTACAGACAGAAACAGTCACAGACAACGGGTAAGAGAAACATTCATAAGAAGGAAAGTGGTACAATTCAGATAACAGTCAAGATAACACCCAGGGTTAAACCGTTCTCTGTTTGCAATTGTATTTTATAACAAGATGTGTTTAGAAGCTGTCTTTGGTTTAATATCATTAAGGTGAGTCAAGTGAAATAACCAGAATTACCATGTGTAGTTGGATATTTATAACCATAAAATAAGTGTAGATTTTTGTTTAATCTGTGTAATACATGCTGACCGTTGCATGAAAATATAAAGATGATGGAATATACTGTTAAGAGTGACCGTTCCCATGGGAAATGCCCTTAAACAGGTGCTTGAAAAAATCCGGCGTAAATGTGCCTGAGTGCAATCTGGTCAGTGACAGGAACCCAGGGTGTTGAATGAGTGAAAGTTCCTGTCACATGTAGTTGAGGAAACCATCAGATCAGCGGGGACCTTATTAAGTGCCAGAGCACGTTTGAAGAGCTGAATGGCTTCAGCATGGTTTGAAATGTGTATGAATTGAAAAAAACGTACATCTTTACTCCTTCCTCTTATGTGTTGCACACTGTGACACTGCCATTTTCCAGAAACTGGGAATTATTTGGAACATTATCTGGGACATTCCATGATTGGCATTCTCCAGTATATTCAATAACTGCTTGGGGGGTTTTGCAAAGGCGAAAGATAGAGATAGAGAGAGAGGGAAGGCGTTGCATGCGACCGTGAGAGTGGGGTATCATGAGCCTTGTTCAAGGATCGCTGCCATAACAGATATACAGTGAGTGTGAGGGAGCAGAGAGACTACAGTGATACTTATCCTGACAGAGCGGGGAATGTTATTGATGCTTGTCCTGTATTGCTGGACATTTCTTCAGACAGCAGATCCTGCACTGTGCTGGGTGGTGAGCTCAGACCATGTTCGGTGGTTAATGTGGCTTCCTTTGGGAAGAGCATGATCCCCCTCTGTACGAGTCCATCCATTATATCTACCTTGGTGCAATTGCCCCTTATCGGCCAATCTGCCATTTCCCAGCCCTTGCTCTCATCCTTTCCTATCTGTGTATATGTCCAAATGCCTTTGTAATGTTGTTATTGTACCCACCTTAAACACTTCCAATGGCAGCTCAGTCCAAATGCGTACCACGCTCTGTGTAAAAAAGTTGACACTCAGGTTCATTTTTATTTCCTTTCCAAACATTAACGGATGTTCGCCAGTACTCGATTCCCGAACCTTACAAAAAAGATTTTTAAGTATTCACCCCATGTACGCCTGTCATGATTTGATAAGATCCAATGTGAAGTCCAACTGAAGTCCATAAGAACCCCCGCAGTTTCTTACGCAGTAAAGAAATAAGTTCTAACCTATCCAACGTCTCCCTATACCTCAGCCCCTTTAGCCCAGGAAACATCTTTGTAAATTTCTTCTACATTCTTCCTCATTCAATAACATCCTTTCCAGAGCAAGCTGAACAAAACTGAACACAATACTCCAACTACAGCCTTACCAACCTCCTGTGCAACTGCAACATAACGTCCCAACTTCAATAGTCTGATGAAGACCAGTGTGACAACAGCCTTCTTCACTGTCCTGTATATCTGTGACTCAAATTTCAGACAACTGTGCACCTGATCTCCAACGTCCTTTTGTGCCACTCCACGCCTTATGCCCCTCTCATTCATCATTAAACTCCAACCTGGATTTGACATTCCAAAACGCAAGATGTCACACTTATCTATATTAAACTCCATTTGCTATTTCTCAGCCACTTCCCCAGCTGATCAACGTACTTCTGCAATTTCTGATAACGTGTTAACGTTCCTCACTATAAACGATGGCTCCTATTTTAGTGTCATCTGCAAACTTACTAACCTTGCGTTGTGCACTCTCATCCAAATCATTCATATAGATAACAAATAGCAATGGGCCCAGCACCGACCACTGAAGCACTCCACTAGTCACAGGCCTCCAGTCCGACAAGCATACCTCCACCATAGTCATTTGTTTCCTAATGTCAAGCCATTTGTGTCGCCAATTTGCCAGTTCACATTGGATTCCATGCGATCTAACCTTCTCGAGAGGCCTACTATGTGGAACCTTATCAAAGACCTTACTGAAATCCATATAGAATATGTCCACCAGCCTGCCCTCGTCAACCTTCCTAGTCACTTTCTCAAAAATCTCGAACAAAATTTTTAAGGCATGATCCGCCACGCACAAAGCCATGCTGACTGCTCCAAGTCAAACTCTGTCTTTCCAAATGCATGCACATCTTATCTCTCAGAACCTTCTGAAGTGGTTTAGCGAAAACAGGTGTGAAGTTTACGGGGCTATATTTCCCAGGTTTTTCTATGCAGCCATTCTTGAATAAGGGCACGACATTTGTTCCAGCCCAGTCTTCTGGAACATTGGCCCCTAAACTTTTGCTCTCGCCTCTTACAGTGCTCTTATATACATATATGATCAGGACTAAGAGATTTGTCTGACTTTGTGCATTCTAATATGTCCAACAGCACCTCTACTGTGATATCGGCAACAGCAAGATATGACAACTAACCTCCCAAAGGTCACAGGTCTTCATATCTTTTTTCATGGTAAACACAGAGGGGATATTGAGGACTTCACCAATCTCTTGAATTTTTACACATGCATGCCTATTTTGGATTTTAAGACAAGCTAATCTCTCTGTAGTTGTTCTTTTTTTTACTATACAGAATTTGGATTCACCCTAATCTTCTCAGCCAAGGTTATCTCATACTCCCTTTCCGCCATGCTGATTTCCTTCTTCAGTAACCTCCTCTATCCTCTGTGTACATCCAGGGATACCCTTGATCCGAGCTGCATGAAACTGAGGCACGCCTCCTTTTTTAACTGAGGTAAAAACAATAACTGCAGATGCTGGAAACCAAATTCTGTATTCGTGGTGCTGGAAGAGCACAGCAGTTCAGGCAGCATCCAACGAGCAGTGAAATCGACGTTTCAGGCAAAAGACCTTCATCAGGAATAAAGGCAGAGAGCCTGAAGCGTGGAGAGATAAGCTAGAGGAGGGTGGGGGTGGGGAGAGAGTAGCATAGAGTACAATGGGTGAGTCGGGGAGGAGATGAAGATGATAGGTCAGGGAGGGGAGGGTGGAGTGGATAGGAGGAAAAGGAGCTCGGCATGTCGGAGAAGTCCAGACAAGTCAAGAGGACAGTGCTGAGCATGAAGTTTAAAACTAGGATGAGGTGGGGGAAGGGGAAATGAGGAAGCTGTTGAAGTCCACATTGACGCCCTGGGGTTCAACCCAGGGCATCAATGTGGACTTCAACAGCTTCCTCATTTCCCCTTCCCCCACCTTCCTAGTTTCAAGTTTCCAGCTCAGCACTGTCCCCTTGACTTGTCCAGACTTGTCCGACATGCCGAGCTCCTTTTCCACCTATCCACTCCACCCTTCCCTCCCGACCTATCACCTTCGTCTCCTCCCCCACTCACCCATTGTACTCTATGCTACTCTCTCCCCACCCCCACCCTCCTCTAGCTTATCTCTCCACGCGTCAGGCTCTCTGCCTTTATTCCTGATGAAGGGCTTTTGCCTGAAACGTCGATTTCGTTGATGCTTCTTTTCTGGTCAGAGCCTCAATATCTCTTGTCATCCAGGGTTCTCTCTTCCAGCCTCACTTTAAATTCACCCTCACAGGAAAATAGACACCTTGAACTCGAGCTATCTCACTTTTAAAGCCCTCCCTCTTGCCCGAGATCGTTTTACATCGACCCAAAATCCTCCAATCATCCCCTGCAATCCCCTGTCCAATTACAGCAAAATTCGTCTTGCCCCAATTTAGAACTTGAATCTGTGGTACAATTTTGTCACTCCCATAACTATTTTAAAATTAAAACAATTCTAGTCACATTTCCCAAAATGCTTCCCCACTTTACCTCCTCCACCTATCCTGCCCTATTTCCCAACAGTAGGTCGAGTCTGCCCCTTCCCGAGAAGGACCCGCGATATAGCTTGTGGAAACTTTCCTGGACACACTGAACAAATTACGTTCCGTATAAGTTCTTAAATATCTGGAAGTCCCAGTCTATGTTCGGAAAATTAAAGTCATCTATTATAACAACCCTATTGTTCCTGCAAGTCTCCCCAGTCTCCCCGCATATTTGTTCCTCTAATTCCCATTGTTGATTTGGAGGCTTATAGTGCAACCACTATAATATTGCCATCCCCTCTAACTTCTTCGCACCATTCACAAACCATTACTGGATATTATCTCAGTTATTTTATCTTTAAATACTGGGGTGACACTCGCCTTAATTAGAACTATTGGTATTTAACTGGTTCCACTTACATCTCTCCCTCGCAGTGATTTTCACATCCACGGCACTTCTTGTCAAGGAATAGTGGAGATATGGAGCTGTAAATGGATTGTTGCTGCACATCCTGTCACTTCCAGCATTGGCTGCAAGTTTCCCCACGCTTGGCAGGGAGCTAACACAGTGTTACCAAACAATGCAACAGCCTGGGTTTATATAAGAACGAATCAGTGCGGTCTGCTCAGCTCCTCACACTGTTCATTTCTGCCAGAATTATAGATCAGGCATTGGTGTGGGCTGCACAGAGTTCAATTCTGGATATAGCTGGGTTGCATTCAGCGGTACGAAAGCAGGATGTAGACAGTGCTCCATCCTGAACGTATAATGGATGGACTGGTTATGTGAGTTGGATGCGAAAGTGAGGGAACTAAACATCTGGCAATACCGTTATTTTGTGTTTTTATTCTTGTGATTGGATACGTCAAATCCTGAATCATCCGGTTAGACCCATCCCTCTGGATGAGTCATGGTGACTGTTGTTACAGCATCTGGCTCTGCAACATGACCAATAAAGGGAGCAGACGCTGCAGAGATTGGAGTCTCCGTGAACTAGAATGAGGGAATCACCATCAGATCAGCCGTGGTCTTAGTGAATGGTGGGACAGGATTGAATGGACCACTAATGCAAGTTATTCATTATATTTCTGTTTCTTCCAAGCAAATTCCCCTTGTCTCCCAGTGTCCCATCATGGTGGGGAGTGAGTCACCTCCTCCTGTTCCAGCGTAACAGGATCCTCGGGCCTCACTAGCTTCCATATTTCCCTGTGCCCCAGTTTCAGGCAATTGAGTGACTGCCTACTGTCCCTTTATCACAGTCTCGAACAGTTGAACGACTGCCTCCTGTTCCTGTGCCCTAGTCTCGAGCAAATGAGTGACTGCCTACTGTTCCTGTGTCCCAGTTTTGAGCAGTTGAGTGACTGCCTCCTGTTCCTGTGTTCCAGTTTTCAGCAGCTGAGTGACTACCTCCTAATCCAAAGTTTTGTGAAAATCCATGTCCTCCTCCTGCTCCAGAGTAACAGGCTCCAATAGCTCTGAGCACCCTGCTGCCGCTGTGGAATGGAATTGAGGGATTGAATGGCCTTTTCACTTTCCTTACCGGTCTTCTTGACGAAAAACCTTTCTCCCGTTTCTGCAAAACACCATCAAAATCTGAATGATGTATTTTTGTTTTTGACTCTCATTAATTGAGCAAACAAGCCGCCTGGCAGAATTCAGAAGCTGAATAGTCTCCTCCTGATCCCATGTTAAACACTCAAAATTCAATAGACTCTCAGAGATGTACATCACAGAAAAGATCCTTCGGTCTGGTCATCCACACCGATGGCATATCATAAATTAATCTCGTCCCCCTTGCCAGCAGTTGGCCCATCTCCCACTAAACACTTCCCATGCATGTATCCATCCAAATGCCTTTTTGAATGGTGTAACTGTACTGCCTCCACCAGCTCTTTTGGCTGTTCAATCCAAGAACACAGCAGTCTCTTTGTGAAAATGTTGCCCCTCATGTCACTTTAAAATCTTTCTCCTCTCACCTGAAACCTTTGTCTTCTAATTTTGGAATCGCCTGAAAGACATTGACTGTTTACCTTATCTATGCCCCTCATGATTTTATGAACCTCGTTAAGGTCCCCTCTCAGCCTCAAAAGTTGAAAATAGTCCCAGCCTAGTCAAACCCTCCCTGTAACGTTAACCCTCCAACATCTGCAACATTCTTTTAAACCTCTTCTGTACCCTTTCAAGTTTGACAACATCTTTCAGACAGCAGGGAAACCAGAACTAAAGGCAATATTACAAAAGTGGGCAAACCAATGCAACATGTCATGCTAATGTTTAGACTCAAAGCACGGATGAATAACGGGAAGATCACCAAGTGCCTTCTTCACTGCGCTGTTTGCCTGTGACGGCACTTTCAAGGAACTGAGAACCTGCACCACAAGGTGCCTCACAGGGCAGCGATCTGAGTTTAATTCCATCCTTGAATGACTGGCTGTGTGGAGTTTGTACATTCTCCCCGTGTATGTGTGAGTTTCCTCCGGGTGCTATGTTTTCCTCCGACAGTATAATGATATAGAGGTAAAGCGTGTAGTCGAGGTGGATTGTCCATGGGAAATGCAGGCACAGAGGGATAGAGTGGGGGGTGGTCCAGTCGGATACTGTTTAGAGGTGTGGACTCGATGGGTCGAATAGCCTGTTTCCTCACTGTAGGGATTCTGTAAGTTCTACCGTGATCTCCTTGATTGGCAACTTTCGACAGGACCCTACCTATGTATCTTGCCCTGATTTTTCTTGCCAAAATGCAACACCTCACATTTATCTAAAATAAACTCCATCTGCCACTCCTCAGCTCACCTAATCAATGTCCCATGATATTCTGAGATATCATTCTTCACTGTCGACTTCGCTACCAAATTTGGAATTATCGACAAACTTACTGACCATTCTTCACAAACCCAAGAGCAAATGATTTGTATAAGTAACAAAAAGCAGTGGACGCACTCTTGATCTTTGGGGCACGCCACTGGTCACAGGTCTCCTAGTTTAATGAACAAATGTCCACTGTCACGCCCTGTCTCCAATATTCATGAAAATGTTGGATCTAAATGAAGATCTCTCCCTGGATTCCAGGCAGTCTAACCTTGTTAACCAGTCTACCATTTAGAACATTATGGTTTTCTTACTGAATTTCATAAAGAAAACTTCCAATGTCCTGCCTTCATCAATCATCTTAATCACTTCCTCAAAAATTCCACCGTGTCAGTGAGATGTGAACTCCAACGTACAAAGCCCTCTTCAGACCTTGTCTTTCCAAATGCTTAAACACCCTTTCCCTCAAAATAACCTCCAACAATTTAGTCACCATTGACGTCAGGCTCACCAGTCTCTCGTTACCTGGTTTTTCCTTACTTTCTTAAATGATGACACCAAGCTAGCAGCCGTCCAGTCTATTGGCACCTCACCTGTGGAAATCAATGATACAGATATATCAGCAAAAGGCTGAGCAGTCTCTTTCTTACCTTCCCACAAACTTCTGGGATACAACTGATCAGTTCCCAAGGATTTTTTCACCTTTATATGTCTTAAAATGTCTAACAACCCCTTGTAATACAGATACTTTTCAAGATATCACTATATATTTCTTCATTTTGTCGTTCTTGTAAACTCGTCCACACTAAATACTGAGGAGAAATACTTGTTTATTATCCCTTCCATTTCCTGTGGTTCCACACATAGGTAGCCTTACTGATCTTTAAGGTGCCCTATTCTCTCCCTAGTTAATCTTTTGCCATTAAAGAATTTGTAGAATTTCTTCAATGCCTCATTAACCCTATTTCTAAAGCCATCTCATGTCCACATTTTTCTGGCCCAATATCCCCATTGACTCTACACTTACTGCACTTATACTCCTCTCGGTTTCACTTGATCTCAGCTCTGTTTACCTGACATATGCCTCCTTCCTTACCTTGACCAGAGCATGAATATATCTACCCATCCAGCACTCACTGCACCCACCAGACTTGCCCATCTCACTAATAGGAACACATTGGCTCTGGACTCTCTGAAACCAAGTATTGATGGCCTTGCATTTTCCAACCTCCCTTTACCTGTGAATAGGGTATTCCAATCAGCCTTTCACAGGGCTCGCCTAACACTTTCAAAATTGGCCTTATACAAAGTTAGAACTTTAATGTTTACATCAGGTCTTTCCTATTCCACAACTAGTTGAAAACTAATATTTACGTGTAACAGACTTGGAAGTTAAATAAACACTTCCTGCCCCTCTGTAACAGGCTCGGGAGTCTGAAAAGGCAGTACAGTAGAATGTACTGTATCCATTATTCGGTTTAGGTTTCCAATACCTAAATTATTCTAAATTCCTCTTCATTGTGTATGGATTTTCATTTGAGTATTTAAATATATTGATTTTTAATTAATGGTGAGTGGTTTGACTAGTAGCTTCACATCTACCTTTAAAAAAAGGAAAGGATGTCATCCAAATGACATCCAAAGAACTACCTTCTGAAAATAGTTTGCGGCATTTAGTTTGTCTATTGCAAACTATGGGCTCTTGGCTGGTCCTAAATCGATAATACCAAATTGGATTTAGAATTACAATCCCTAGAGTGTACAAACAGTCCATTCGACTCAACAAGTCCACACCAACCCTCCGATAAATAATCTACCCAGACCAATTCTTCGACCCTATTATTACACATTTACCCCGACAAAGGCTCCTAACCCACACATCTCGGAAAACTACAAACAATTTAGCATGGCCAATTTACCTGACATGCACATCTTTCGATTGTGGGAGGAAACCAGAGCATCCAGAAAAAGCTCATGCAGACACTGAAAATTATTCACCGGATGACTATTGG
Source organism: Chiloscyllium punctatum (assembly GCF_047496795.1). Lineage (NCBI taxonomy): Eukaryota > Metazoa > Chordata > Chondrichthyes > Orectolobiformes > Hemiscylliidae > Chiloscyllium > Chiloscyllium punctatum. Next base: position 2,320,429 of record NC_092790.1, on the reverse strand, counting down.
GTTCAAAGTTCGCATATGGTAGTTGTTAGTGTATTTTGTTCCGGATGTTGAATTCGGTTGGTTTAAACAGTGTTTTGGGAATAAAGATTCTTTCAGTCACTGAGAGTTCTCTGGGTGTGGAAGAAGTGAAGTTGGGGATTTTACAAAATGTAATGAAGGCAAAGCTGTAGGAATTAGCAGACAAACTGGAGTTAGGGTTGCAATCGTGAGAAAATGAGAGATAATTAGAGCTATCGCTTGGCAATTAAATTTGGTGGAATCGCCATCAGAATGTTTGGAAATGGCTAGAATTCAATTTCAAATGAGGTACTTTGAACATGAGAAGGAATTGAAATAGTTTGAATTATGATGAAAAGTAGAAATAAAAGAAAAGGAAATGAAGAAGAAAGAGAGAAGAAAAGTAGAGAGTTTCAACTTCAAAAGTTAGCAATTGGAGAGGAAAGTTGACATAGAAGGCGGAGATGAAGGTAGACGGTAGGCTGGATGAGGACAATAGTGAGCAAACCTATAGTCGCCAATGGCCTGATGCGGTTCTGTTTAAATACATCCAGGCATTATTTAAATTTAACGAGAAGGATGGGGAAGCATTTTGAACTTCATTTGAGACATGGCTAAACAAATGCAATGGCCAGTGACTATGTGGATTTACTTGATCCAAACGAAGCTGGTGGGTATTTGCATCCCTATCGAAGGAGGTATCTGGCCGGTATGGGATGGTGAAGAAAGCCATCTGAAGTGTATATGAGCTTGTGCCAGAAGCCGACAGACAGCGTTTCAGGAATCTAAAAAAGGGGCCCTGGTTATTCGCACATTGAGTTTGAAACGATCAAACAAAGGAATTTTGAAAGGTTGGTAAGGATATTGAAAACAGAGCAAAGTTATGGCACTCTGAGAGTGATTCTTATTTTGGGGAAGCTCAACAATTTACTTCCTGCAGTCGTGAGAACTCGTGTGGAAGAGCAGAGAATTAAAACAGTTTGATTAGAACTGAAATGGCAGATGATGATGATTGGGTTCAGAAATCAAAGTTTGGTTTCTGTGAGAGATTGAGAAGAATCTGCGAGATTTTCTTAAAACATCTACCTGTGAGAGTAAGGTTTACTGGCAAAGGCCAGGAGGAGCAGGTAAAGACGTTACAACATTAAGAGGTGCAGAAACATGAGCAGCTATGCCATTCAGGGGGACTATTGGAGAGATAAGAAGTGCTCCATTATATAATCTGTGGTAGGAGTGTCCAGTGGAAACATCAACAGATTTATTCCACAATGGGGAAGGAGGCCTTGAGCTTGATGTTGGTGTTGCAACATTTCTGCATTTAAATTGGAATAACACACCTGAGACAAATCTTAATCACTGATTGTGACCCGGTAAAGTTTTTGCAGAAGTTTAGGGAGAAAAATACCAGTCTGTTTCGATTGAGCTTATTATTGCTGCCATTCAGTTTGAAATTATACAGTTGTCAGGGCGAGAAAACCTACGTTTTGACACGTTGTGGAGACTTGGACGAAGGAAGACAAAGGCATTCTGTGGCAGAAGGAAAATGAGTGAACTCGAAACCAGTTGAGAAGATTTATATGCTCACAGTCAATGCAATATATATGCATTGCAGTCTACTAATAGAGGAAGATGAGGAGGTCTAAAATGAATCCACCGTTGTATATTGATGGATTATTTTATTAAAGGTGGAGTTGCGAGGACAGTGTCCATAAAAAAAAAATATTTTCTCTTGGGTTTTTTTTTGAAGAGAGGTTTAAAGGCAGAGGTGCAGAACTGCTGTCTGAAAATAGTCCAAGTAAATAACTGAGAAAGTCTTTAGGTTTCATTAAAACGGTGGGAATAATGGAAGGGCAGAGGCCAGCTCTCCCAGATCAGGTTACCGCGTTTTGCTTTTAGCTGCAGCATTCAGAAGCTGCTGGGGATCCCAGAAGGGTTGGAAGTTTCAATACATGTTCCCCAAATGAACAAGAAATGGAGCAGAGGCTACAGAGAGGAGAAACTCGGAAACCACGGAGTGAGTGTGTGTGGGGAAAGGGATCTGCTGTATCCACATCTGGTTTTCCGGGAACAGTTTCGCAAGCTAAACTTAACCCAGGAGCAGAGTGTGGGGGACGCTGACTGAACAAGGAGCTTGTCACAGAGTGGTGTTACCTCCAACAACACGAACTGCAGCTTCGCACCAGGGGGAGGATGGTCCTTCCAGGGGCTGTTAGGGTCACAGTTTCATTCAGATTCTATGATCCAGAACATTTCAGGCAGGACTAGGTGACACATCCATCATCTCCCAGTATCTCAACATCAATGTCACCAGTCGGTGATGGAGGATAAAAATGATGGATGAGGTAAATACATTGTTTCTCCCAAGGGAGCTGGTATGTATATCCAATATAGTGGGATTCCCGATGGTGTACATGGCATCTGCAGAGTTGCCATGACAATGGGGAGTGGTAGAGGAACTGAAAGAGCTCTCTCTCTCTCTCTCTCTCTCCATTAATGTTGCAGCGTCCCCATGCATAGTACATCATGTTGGTGAATACCCACTGTCCTGGCAGCAGTCAGGGCCTCTTCATTCAGAAGCAGTCAGCCATTCCTATCGTCAGCGGGTCTCCACCTAGAAAGAAATTAATATATATTGGACAAAGGCGGTCCCCTTGATACAAATTTCAAAACACCATCCCCACCACCAATCAACCACATCAAAGTATTCCATGTGTACGGAGAGCAATGGGGGCACTTGGAGCATCAAGGAGCAGATGATCAGGGATGGAGCAAAACCTCCCATGTCACAACGAGTCTGAGTGAACCTCCCAGTATACAGTATCATTAAGTCCTGTAATCCCTCTCCATTTCAGTAACACACTGCCTTCCATTAATCCTGTAAATGGAATAGCAGGTTATATCATGTAAACTTCCACCTGCCAAACTATTATCTATTGTCTTTACCTCTCTGGATCTATTTGCAGACTCTCCACCCTCTCTTGATAAAGTTATCTCCTGCTTACCACAGCGACATCACCAAACTCAGCACCTGTATATCTGTTCCATCCTCCTGATCATTAATATAGACAGTAAATAGTTGAGAACCCAGCGCTGGTCACTGTATGGCCGTACCGTTACGTTTTTTCTAACTGATTTATCCTGAGTGCCTGCTCCTGTATGATACCCAGGCTTCCACATTCCTGTGCAACATAGTCGAAGGGTCGAATAAGAACAAGGAGCATCTGTGAGGAATCTAACTCCACGATGAGGCTAACATCACCACGGCCTCTGTTCCACTTTCCTGCTATCTCTCCATCCTAAAACTCCAGTCTCTTGTTGTAGATTGTGCCACGTGAAAAAAATCCACTCCACATCGACACTTTCAATTACTTTTAACATTTTACCGATTCAATGAGCTCTCCTTTCATTCCTGTAAACTCGAAAGTATTGCCCTAAACTGCTCAATTTCTCTTCATAATACAAACACTTCAAATATGGAAACAATCTAATGAACCTCTCCTGAATTGTCTGCAATGGAAATACCTGATTCTGCAGGACACCCAAACTGTACTCCAGTTGCAGCCTCACAAATACCTCGCATAGCTACACCAACACTCCCTACCTTAATACTCTATCCTTTTATGAATAAACAGTGAAATTATGCTTGCATATCTCATTAATTGCAGTACATGCATGCAAGTTTTCTGTGATGTGCAAGCAGACACCCAGATCCCTCTGAACCTGAGCACTGTTAACTTTCTCTCCATTTGGATAATAATTAGTTTTTCTATTATACTGGCCAACTTGAATAGCCCCATACTTATTCACTTTAATTTTCCTTGCCAAATGTTGGCCCATTCACCCAACCTATCCAAATCGTTTTAAAATCTCTTGCATCATCATTCCGACGTAAATTCCCACCGATGTTATCGTCATCTGAAAATGTGGTATTGCATTTTCTATTCCATCAACCGAGTACAGTCATACCATGGATTGATAATGGTTGAGGCATGAGAACTGAAATCAATGGCACCCCACAAATTGCATTTTCCAAATGAAAATGAGGCATTTATTCCATCTGACTGCATTTTGTTGGTTTAACAATCCTCCATCCGAGCTAATAAATTACTCCTAAACCCGTGTCTTCTGATCTTACCACTTACTCTTTGGAGAAGTGACACATCCAATGCCTTCACGAAGACCAGATATATTCCATCTTCAGGATTCCCACTGTCCACCTTGTTTGTCACATCTTTAAGTAACTCAAGCAAACACTTCAAACCTGATTTATCCTTTGTAAAACCAAGTTGACGCCGATGGATTGTGGCTTATCTTTTCAAATCTCCTCAACAATGGATTCTAATAATTGTCTTAAGTCACAAAAGTTTTATCGTTACGTTTTACTCCCTAATGCATACATTTGTTATAAATACTTGCCTTTCGAAAACCTTCAAGTTTTATTTTGGAATTCCTGTTTAATGGGCAAAAGGTTTTAAGAGATCCTCTCCAATTGCTGTATAAGAGGCATGTGTGGCTGACTGGACTCATCATCATGCTGGTGTACAAACTCGATGGGCTGATGTTTTTCTGCTGTTCCCATGTTGTCACCTCCAAGGACAGAATGACCTCCTCCTGTTGATGTGTTAGAGGATTGGGAGATTATGGAATTTTCTGTTGCTGTGTAACATTTTGAGGCTCTGATGGGTCTTCTCATATTTCTCCACAACAGGTGGAAACACTGAACGGTCTCCTCATGTATACCGGAGATGGGAGCGAGGGAGTAATTGGTCTTCTCTTGTTCCCATACAACAGACACGTGTCTAAATTACCTCTTCCTTTCTCATGAAAGAAGTTTGTTATTTTTTGATCCAAATCCAATTCGCTTGCAATAGGCCCGGTGGGTCTGAATGGCCTCCTTTTATCCCAGTGTAACAATCTTCAGTCACTGTGTGACCTCTTCCAGTTCCTATGTGACAGACTTGAGGAGGCTGAATGGACTGATCCTGTTGCTGTTTAACAGGATACTGGTGCAGCATGACCTACTCTGGGTCAGTGTTATAGGCTCGAGTGGCTGATTGGCTTACTTCTGTAAATGTATATCAGGCTCCAGGGGCTGAATAGCCTCGTCCTGTTTTGGTGTAACAGGCTCGAAGGCCTCCTGTTGCTCCTGCGTAACAGACTGGAGAACGGAATGGATTCTTTAATATCTGGGTAATTCGCTTTACTTATTGACTCCTTCTGTCATCGATGTTGAAATAGGACATTCTTTAATTTTTGTAAACTCCAATGGCTACTGGGTCAACCTGATCATCCTTTCATTATAAGCTAGCACCTTCATTGCAGGAACCATCTCTGAGCTGCTTCCAATATAACAACATCATTTCTTCATTGAAGAGATTAAATCTGTACACACTACTCCAGATGTGATCTCACTAAGACCCTGCACAGCAGCAGCAACACTTTACCAGCCTGCTGTAAAGTTCCCACCCAGGTTAGAACTGTCTCAGCTCTCTGGGGGAATACAAAGCATTGTTGGAAGATCATTGTCCTTCTCCATTCCACAGTATCATGGGAGATCTGTAGAAATTAAAGTTTGAGAAGATCATAAATGATGTGGCGAGATGATCTCTACCATTAATCTCCCCAGAGCCCACGTCACTCAGATTCCACAGAATCTAGTAAGATGGAGCGCAAAAACAGCAAGGAGGAGCAAACATTGATGGGAGTTATAGATCAAAGTGAAAGCTGCAATACAAATGCTGGACATGTTATAAAACAGGAAATGAAATATACACATTTGTGGGTAATGCAGTAATAATGTACTGTTTACGTTATATCTAAACTGTGTTAACCCAAGTGAATGCTAATGCTGGGAAAATGGATCTCATGAACACGTATGAGATGGTTCACAAAAACATTATGTCGAGCACTGAGTTCGAGATCAGGTTATTCAGGAATTGGTGTTGAGTGATTAGAAGAGCTAATTGAAACTTTTGCTGTAGAGGACCTTTTGGGAACATTTTCCACAATATATTGGTTTTCTTTTATGCTGTTTGAGTACACGATATTTTTTGTTTTATTTGAAGTAACCGTTATAATTCGGAGTCAGGCAAGCTCTGAAGGTGTGAGGAGAAAGTGGGGGCTACAGATGCTGGAGATCAGAGTCGAAGAGTGTGGTGCTGGAAAAGCACAGTCAGGCAGCATAGTAAGAGTAGATAAATCGATGTTTCAGGCATAAGCCCTTCATCAGGAATTAAGCTTATGGTCCAAGGGGGCTGAGGGATAAATGAGAAGGGGTTGAGGCAGGGGGGAGGTAGCTGGGATTGCGGTAGGTAGATGAAGGTTGGGTTGAAAGAGTTAGGTGATAAAGGGAAACAGAACGCCTCATCTGCTGCATCCATTAAACCCAATGCAGTCATCTCTACATTGGCGAGGCAGGAGGTCAACTTGTGGATCATTTCAGAGAACATCTCTGGGACAGCCACATTGAACAACTCCATCGACTTGTGGCTGAGCACTTTAACTCCCCTTCCCACTCTGCCAAGGACATGAGGGTCCTAGAACTGCTCCATCGCCAAACCAGTACCACCAGAAGCCTGGAGCAAGAAAGCCTCCTCATCTGCCTTGGGACCCTCCGACCACAGGGGATCATAGTGGATTTCCCCATTTCCCCTAATCCCACCTTATCCCACTCCAACCTTTCAAGTCAGCACCGCCCTTTTGAATGTTCCTATATGTCCACAGTCCTTCCTATCAATCTGGGCCACCCTCCTCTGCGACTATCACTTTCAACCTTACCTTCATCTACCTATTAGATGAAAGGAGGCAGCTTAGAAAAATGCCAAGTGTTACAGTAAACCAGTGGATTCAGAGAAATGTAGGACCCAGCAACGGATGACCAAAAAACTGAGAAGAAAATCAGAAAGAGAAATAACGAGCAAACGAAAGAAAAACATAAAGACTGCCAAAAAGCGTCTATCAATGCATGGAAAAAATAAAAACAAGGTCAAATGTGGAACAGTTGGTGTGCGTTCAGGATGATTTATTGCAGGGAACAGAGAAATCGCAGCGAAAAGAAACAGCTTCTTTGTGTCTATCTTCATGGAAGAATGTCCAGAAATTCTTCCAGAAATACGAAGTGAACATGGGACTTGTGTAAGTAAAGTCTAAGACCATTCTTATCAGTGTTGGGGTTATCTTTGAAAAGAAAGCTTGATTGAGTATTTATAAATCTGACAGACTAGATGTACTTCATACAAGAATTTCACAGGAAGCAGCAATAGACATGTTCTTTGCATCGCGGATTTTCACTTTATTTTTCGACACATTCCCGAAAGGCATTCAGCCAATTTGGATAAGGCAAAGGTTATAAATATTATCCAACAGTTTAAGAAAGGATGAATTTGGAGAATGGGAAACTACAGACCAGTTAACCTGTCATCCGCATTCAGATATCTCTCGGACTCGATTACAAAGAACATGTCACTAGATATTTAGAAGGTAATTACATACGCGGGGAGTGTGAGAATGTACCGATGAACGGAAAACAAGAAGTGGCAACCATTTTTTTGGATTGGTTTGAAGATTATTCTTGTGGACACAGGCAATGAAAACCAAAGGATAACGTATAGTTGGATATTCATGAACTTTTTTAAAGAACTCACACAGCAAGTTCATAAGAAAAAATAAAGCGAGAGGTATTGGGAAGAACATATGCAAATGGGAAAGTAAAAATTAGGTTTACATTCATGTGAATGTAAATGGAAGATAGAGGATGTCGTGCACCAGTTGCATTAAGCGTTGGTGAGACTAAACGTAGACTATTGTGTATCGTTCGGAATCCCAATCTAAGAAAGAATATTCTGACTACAGAGGAACTGCAAACGGTATTATCCAGATTAATCCCTAAGTTGGCAAGGTTGTCTGACGCGGTAACTCAGCCTGTAATCTCGAGTTTCAAAACATGAGAGGTGATTGTAGTGAATCTTAGAAACATCGAAAGGACTGAATAACTGAGGGACATGAAGAAGTACAAGTAGGCGAGATCTGGGAGAATCCCACGATATTCTTCACGGACAGGTCGAACAGAACAATCAGCAAACAGTTAGTGTCCATTAGAAACCAAATGGGCAAACTGTGTGTCAAAACGGAGAACATTGATGGATTGTTACATGAGACCTTCACATCTATTTTACTTGGGAGAAGGAGGATGCAGGTACAGAATTCAAGAAGATGGACTGGACAATTCTTGAACAGATTGATGTAAAATACAAGCAGGGATTTGAGGCTTTGTTCTATATAAATTTGGACGAATCTCCATGTCTGAAAGAGTTGTATCACAGGCGGCTGTTGGGGTCAACGGAGGAATGACCCTGATTGAATATTTTAATTAGAATCTGACCATAGTGGAGGTGCCAGAGAACTGGAGGACTGCTAATACGATTACACTTCACAGTAAGGGTGGCAGAGATAGTCTAGGTGACTATAGACGAGCGAATATTGGATCACTGTTAAGGAAACTACTGGAGAAAATAGGGAAGGAGAAAATTGAACTGCAATCAGAGTCACAAGGTTTGATCAGGGATAATTATCATGACTTTATCAGAAGGTAGTCGCATCTAATGTATTTGATTGAATTAGTTTGTGGAGGTCGATTGTTTAGTTTTGTAGGAAGGCTATTGACAAATTTCCAGCTGGGATACCGAGAAATAATGTAAAATCTCACAATATGAAGGATAACTTGACAGGTTACAAGGAGAATTGTTTTAGTGGCAGCAGGCAGAGGGTGGTGGGAGAAGTTTGTTTGGGCGACTGGAGACCAGTGTCCCCTGGTGTATCACAGGGATCAGTGCTATGTCCCTCATTGTTTGTACTGTTCATAAAAAAAAGATGTGAATGTGGTGGGAGCTAGGTGGAGAGTGGGGGAGGTGTGATAAGTAAGTGTATGTTTGACATAAAGATTGACCGATTGGTTCGCAGTGAGGAGGAAGGCCTTAAGTTACAGGAAGATGCAGATGAATGGTCAGATGGGCAGATCAATGGCAGATGGAATGTAACCCTGATAAATATGAGGTGATGCACTTTGGGAGAAGGACCCAGACAGGGGAGGACTCAATGAGTGGCAGCACACTGGGAAATTCAGATTGTGCTTCTCCACACATCCCTGAATGTGACTGGACAGGTTAATAGACTAGTTAAGAATGAGACCTTGGGTGTAGCATTTCCGAATCAGGATGTAGATTATCCGAGCAATACAGGGCTTTGTTGAGGCCAAAATGGAGTACTGTATGTAGCTCTGGGAGCCACATTCCAGGAATGATGTGATTGTACTAGAGAGGGTGCAGAGGTGATTCACCAGGATGTTCCCTGGGATGGAGCATATCAGCTATGGAGAGAGGCTGGATAAGCTCGGGTTGTTTACTTTGGAGCAGAGAAAGCTGAGGGGTCCGTGATTCAGGAGAATAAGATTATGAGGGACATGGACAGGGTGGATAGACAGCAGCTGTTCCTTTTATTCAGAGGGTCAAGAACAAATGAGCACACTTTTAAAGTGAAAAGTTTGAGGTTCAGAAGGGATTTAAATATTTTTTCACCTCGAGGATGTGGGGTTCTGGGAATACTTCCTGAGAGGGGAATTATCACGGGTAACCTCACAATCATTAAAATGTACTTGGACAAGCACTTCGAAGTGTTATAACATTCCAGGCTATAGGCCTGGTGTAGGAAAGTGGGACTAATATAGATCATGCTGTATTTCTGTTGGCACAGAGTCTATGCTCCTGTGACTGTATGGTGTGGAAGGTCAATTATTGAGCAGTTGAATGCAGGAATTGATGGATGTCTGAAGAGTATATTTACAAGGGTTAAACGAGTGAACTGTAATAGCTTGTTAAATTATGTCAATGTGAGAAATATGAGAAAACAAATGCAGTTTCCTTACAGTTTGAAATCAGAGAATAGAGAATGGGAAACAGGGAAATGGCAGAACTATGAAGCCACGACTTCAGTTCTGTCTTCACAGAACTTTCAAACAATACAAGGAAAACCAAAATGGTGTGGGAAAATGATAGAGTACATTGAAGATACAACATAGGAAGTAAATCGTTTAGGAGAAATTATTAAGGCTGAAAGTAATGGTCATAGACAACACTAACATAGATTTATGAAATGGGAATTATGTTTGAGAAACAGACTGGGAGACAAATGAAAGAGAAGCAATGGATGTAAAACACTTTGATTTTTAGAAAGATTTTGGTAAAGCTTTAAGCCCAATTTGCAAAATCAAATCTGAGTGGATTGGGGTGTATATATGGACATGTTTCTCGAATGGGACAGCTGGCAGGAAACGGTGAATACAAATAAACAGACTCGTCAAGCAACAGCCTGACATTGTCTGTAAGGTATGATTCTGTGACCATGACTATATCGCAGACACCCCATTACCTACCCCCAATATCTCCTGTCTCATCAGCAGGACGGACACAGCAGAAGTGGCGGCAGAGTGGGATACAGTTGGAAGGGAATTGCTCTTGGAGTCCTCAACAGTGACTCCGTATCCCATAAGTCTCATGGCATTAGTTTGCACATGGGAAAGCAAACCTCCTGCTGATTACCATGTACCAGCCTCTCTGAACTGATGATCAGTACTCCTCCATGCTGACCAACACTTGGAGGAAGCACTGAGGGTAGCACGGACGCAAGTTCTACTCTGGCTGGTGGATTTCAATGTTCACCACCAAGAGTATCTCAGCGACAGCATTACTGATCGAGCTGGCCAGGCCCCTAAGGATATAACTGCTCCACTGGTTCTGGAGCAGATGGGAAAAGAACCAACAAGAAGAAAATACATACTTGAACACAGCCTTACTAATCTGCCAGTTGCAGAAGTATCTGTCCATGACATTATCGGTAAGAGAGACCACTGCATAGTCATTGTGGAGACAAAATCACACCTGCACATTGAAAATAACCTCCACCATTTTGGGTGGTACTATCACGTTGCTAAACAGGGCTGACTTCGAAAAGATCGAGCAGCTCAAATCTGGATGTCCATAAGGTGTTGTGGGTCATCAATAGCAGCCATGGTGTACTCCCGCATAACCTCATGGCCTGGCATATCCCCCTCGCAACAATTGCCATCAATCTAGAGGATCAACATTGGTTCAGTGGAGTGTGCAGGATGGCAGGAACAGCACCAAGCATACCAGACAATGAGGTGTCAGCCTGGTGAAGCCAGCAATCAGGACTACTTGTGCGCAAAACAGCATAAGCAGTAAGTGATAGACAAAGCTAAGTGATCCCACAAGCAAAGTAACAGATCTCAGCTCTGCAGTCCTTCCATATCTAGCCGAGAAACGTTGGGGACAATTAAACAATTCAGTGGAAGAAGAGATTCCACAAATAACCCTTCCTCCATGATGGAAGAGCCTAGCACTTCAGTGTATAAGATAAGGCTGATGCATTCGCAACAATCTTCAGTCAGAAGTGCTGAGTGGACGATCCTTTTCAGCCTCTTACATTGGTCCTCAGCAATTCAGTTACCAGTCATCAGCCAATTCGATTCAGTCCACTCGATATCCAGAAACGATTGGAGATACTGGATACTCCAAAAGGTGCATAATCTGACACCATTATGGCAATAGTACTGAAAACCTGTGCTCCATAACTTGCCACTCCCCTTGCTAAACTATTTCAATACAGTTACAACAATGGCTTTTCCTGATTATGTGGAAAATTACCCCAAGTATCTACTGTATGTAAAAAGCAGAACAAATCCAATCTGGCCAATTGCCCCCCCATCAGTCTACTCTCGATCATAAGTAAAGTGGTGGAAGTTCTCAGTGTTTTTAAGCAGCAACCTGCTCAGCAATACCCTGATCAATGATGTGGGGTAAGTGGATTGAGGAGATTTTTACTATGAACTGGAATGATGAGGCTAAATGTGTTTTCCATTCCCGATGTTTCTGGGCAGTCTGTGGGAAAGCTCTGTAAATGCTGTCACAAGCTCTCAGATATTAGGAAGGAGGTTTCTGCAGGCTCGACAGGACTGTGTTCCCATTCCCTTTTCCGACATTGATGCTGAGGCCGGGTGTTCTGTCCGGCTTCATCGTTTCACACCTCGGAGTAGTTTGATACAAGTGCGTGCCCTTGCTTGGCAATTTCAGAGACCATTGAAATGTTTATCACACGTCAGGGTCTTTGGAGTCAGTTTTAGGCCAGCCCAGAAAATCATGGGAGATTCACTTCCTAAAAGTACATTGGAGAAGGAAATTCTGTTTACAATCGATATTGGCTTCAAGGTCACTGTTACTGACCCCAGATTTTAGATATAGATATTTTATTAATTGTCTTTAACTTCCACCCGCTGCCAGATCATTAGCACGGTCTAGATTAGTAATCCAGTAACATCTCCACAACAGCACCATCTCCACATGGGGACCTGTCAAAAACCATACTGAGCAGGTTATTTCTGTGCTGCTTGATAGCTCTATCAAGAATAACTCCCACCAATTTGACTCACGTGATGGGACTGAGGGGGTGGTAAATGGTCAGACTGTAATTATTCCCATTTTAGGCAACGGGACTTAGCTGTGTAATTTTCCACATTGCCAGGGAGATGTGAGAGTTGGAGCTGGAATGCAAAAGCTTCCCCAGGGACACGGCTTGTTGTGCTGCACAAGTCTTCAGTCCTATTGCAGGAATATAGAGAGGGCACATTGCCTTTGTCGTATCTACTGTGTTCACCTGTATCTTCATGTCACGAACAGCGAATCGAATTGGTTGAAGACTGGCATCTGTGATTTTGTGGGCGTCATGATGAGGGTGAGGTGTATCATCGTCTCAACACTTCTGGCAGAAGATGGTGTAGATAAAACATCCTTCTCTTTTACACTGATGTGCAGGTCTGTTCCATTATTTAGGATGGGGATGTTTTTGGAGCCGTCTCCAGTCACTTGTTTAATCGTCCATCATCATTTATGACTGAATGTGACAGGACTGCAGGGCTTCGATCAGATCTGTTGATCAAGTCTGGTAGCTTTAATGAGTTAGCATCAGGTTAAAGTTCATGTGATTCTGAATGTGACATGTTCACCCACACTCTTCACTGAACTATAGATGGTGTTGATGGTAATGACAGACTGAGGTGTTATCCTGGCAAAAAGTTACAGGTTGTGGTTTAATGCATGTCTGCCTCTCCTGCTGCTGTGGTCTACAAGCACTACATAAATACGCAGTTTCGAGCTGCAATATCTGCAATGCAATTCTGCTGTCTGTTCCCCAATTCTCACTGAGACGCATTCACCCATCAGCCCTGCACTCAGTGACCTAACCTGGTTTGTGATGTGGAAATACTTCCATTTTCAAACTCTCATACTGCTGAGGGTCTCTGCCTGTGACTTGCATCCAATCTGACACATTCCACAAAAGAATTTAACTGATCTTAATGCAAATGTTTAATTCACCTGAATCTTTTTCCTTGTGAAATACCATCTTCTGTGTTTAAAGTGAATGTTTTTCCTCTGTTTCTTTCCCTGACCTTGATTAAGAGCTCTGTCGTGTCAGTGATGCCAGCGTTATGTAATTGCAGAGCCAATGAATTCTCTGGATTCCCAATCATTTTCACCACATTGTATGTTTTCTCTTTTGGTTTGATGCCTTATCGCTCATGGCTGCCTTGTTCTCCCATGAGTATGTTTCAAGTTCTTGGGGTTGCATTTCTGGTATTTTCTTCCGAATTAGCCCCAGAACCTCCTCCCATTGCTGCTCCATGGACTTTCCTGCTCAGCTCCCCTTCCAATTAACTCTGGCCAGCTCCTCCCGCATGTCTTGGTACATTGCTCAATTATAACCACATTACATCTTGAAGAGAGCATTAGATATAAACTAAAAGAAGGAGTTTTGGGAGATGGGACACGAAGAATAATTGATGGATTTCTAAACTTGATACAAAGGGAGAACGAGAGACAGGATATAAATATGGAGATGTGGAAAATGAGAAAACTGCATTATCGAAAGAAGTCGATGAACATCCCCCAATGTTTTGGTAATGCCTATGTGCTGTGGTCCTTTGTACAGTGCATGTACAACAGAGTAATATGTTTAAATGATGAGTCTGATGCCAGAATATTTATCTCCCATAATATGACAGACACCAGCTTTGGAAAGAACCCAGCAGGCCAAAATATTGAAGTCCCGGTAGAAAGGGGATTAACTGAAATAAGTTGGGACACCAGAATCAAGAATTTGGAGCACACATCCTGGTAAGAATGAGAGATTAGAGTTGGGAATCCCAGAAAAGGAGGGAATGTTGAGACGATCAAATCTTGTTTTAATGTTTTATCAATTTTATACATCATATGCATCATTTTTCATTAACTGTTGTTCATTCACAATGTGTTGTACACATATGAAAAATGCGAGTTATCTGCACAAACAGATTGATTGAACAGTGTATATAAAATCATTGTTCCACCATTGAAACTGTCCTGTTGTCGTGTTATGAGGATACATGAACACCAACAAGCCACCAAATGACATGACGCAGTGTCACTATATTCCATACATACAAAGAAAAGCACCACGTTGACTGGGACAAAGCGCACACACATACGAATAAACGCAAGGACCCTCTGAGAGGAATTGTATTCTATCCAGAAGTCCATCAATAAACTTCATCAATTTATATCCTGTCTACATTCTTTTGTTAAAATAACCGGAAATGACATCACCCACTTTAAGAAACCAAGACCTATAAATAGAGAGGCGGGACATATCACCAGCGCTTCAGCAGATCCTCTCACTGATGATGTCACCTAGTCATGGTGACGAAGTTTCTGAAAACATACCTTCCAGCTCAGCGAACTAACTTGCACACATAAATTTTTATTTGTTGTTTACTAGTGGAATTTAGGAGTTCTCTGTCGCTCAGGTTTTGACAGATTATGATGTGAGGTGAGCTTTTCTGGGTGTGTGGTTTTAATTAATAGAGGGGTTCAACATTGGTGTCATAACAGTTTGGGGCCTTGCCGTGTGGCACCTGGACCGACTTGAACAGATTTGAGATACAACAGGTCCCAGCAAATTCCAACTCATTGCAATTAGTGACTTTGATCTTCAAATAAAACCAGTAGGAAAAATCTTTTAATTTTGTTACTTGTGGTTGGTTAAATGAAAAGTGAGGGAAATAGCTTTTAACATTACTAAAGAGGTTCCCAAATTTTCCAAGGAAGTTTAGAAAGACAGAAGGAGAATTAGCAAATAGGTTGGAATTGAGTTTAACGAGGGAGAAAAGAGAAGTTGAAATTGTAATGGAGTTGGTTAAGCACTTTGATGTATCAGAGAAATAGGCAACTGCAGTAGTATTATAAAAATCTAAATTGCAAATGTGGCAACTGGAGTTAGAAAATAAATAAGGGGACGGAAACAGAGAGAGACGAAAGAGAAAGAGAGGAAAAAGAACGAGAGAGTGGATTTGAAATTCAGAAGTTGGGAATTAGACAAGAAATTTAAATTAACAGGTTGGAGATGACGGGAGAACGTATGGATGTATACAACTAGGTTAATAACTTGCCATACTTCGATGAGAAAAATGTCAAAACCTTTTTTTATTTCATTTGAAACAATGGCTAGGCAGATAACGTGTCCAGTGAACGTGTGGGTAATGCTAGTTCAGACTAAGCTGGTTGGCACAGCTAGTGAGGTATGTGCAGCGCTCTCAGATGATGGATCAAGAGATTATCAAGATGTCATATTGGCTATTTTGATTGGTTATGAATTGTTACTGGAAGCATATAGACAGAAGTTCAGCAAAATAGAGACGGAACCAGGTCAGACTTATATTGAGTTTGAAAGAATTAACCACAGTCATTTTGATAGATGGGTGCTGGCCTTAAAAATGGATAAGACCTGTGAGGCTTGAAGGGAGCTTAATCTGCTGGAGAAATTAAAAGACTTACTTCCAGAGATAGTAAGAAATCATGTGAATGAATAGAAAGTTCAAGAAGTGAGAAGCGCGGCAGAAATGGCAGATAAATACGCATTGTGGCATGTGATGAAATTTAGCTTCTGGCAGGAATTTCATCCTGTGAGGGATAGAAATTGGGAGAAGGGAAGATCATGCATTACAAAGCGAACAGTAGCTCACAATAGTTTACCAGAAGTGAAGAAAGAAGCCCAAGGGGGTTAAACGGTGGTGAAAGGCCTCAGGTGCTCTCACTATAAGGGAGTGGAACACATAAAATTACAGTGCTGGTGGTTGAAGAAGGGCACTGGGAAAAAAGTCGTTTTCACTGCAGTAAGCTGGGAAACACTGTGCTGTTCATTAAAGGAAGACACTTTGGGGAAAGATGCGGTAGAAAAGACTAAGCCCAGAGGCATGATTGAAACTGGTAAAGGAGACCCCAAGTGGAGCCGAGGAGCTGCAGGAAATTGCACAGCCTCGGCAAGGGCCGGGTATGGAGGCAGTGCCTGATCTTTCTATAGAATTAACCTCTGTGGATAAAGTTTACTCAGAAAGAACAGAAGGAGATGGACAAGAAATTATAATGTTATGAGATACGGCATCTGCTCAGTCTGTAATAGTTGAGAAGTGAGGCGCTGGAAAAGCACAACCGATCAGGCTGCATCCAAACAGCAGGAAAATCGAATATCAGGCAGAAACCCATCGTCAGGAGGGGTGGGGGGCACAAGGGGGCTGAAAGATAAATACGAGGGTAGTACCTGAGCTGGTGGAAGGGTCACTGGGAAGGCAATAAGAAGATGTAAGTGGGAGTGATAGTGATATGTTGGAGGGTAGGGTGGAGTCGATAGGTGGAAAGGAAGATGGCTTGTTAGGGCAGTCCAAGCGGGCATTGAACGATTGGATCTGGGAGAGGTTGGTGGAGGGGAGATTTGGAATTTGGTGAAGTCAACGTTGATGCTGAACAGTTTGAGGGTTCCAGCTGTCCTACCACCGATAGGAGTCTTATCACCCTCCTCTCCGACCTACCACCATCACACTCCACTTGCATCTTGGACCCTAAGCTCCCTTCCACCCCAGGTCCACCCTCACCCTCCCATTTATTTCTCAACCTCCTTCCCCCTCCCTTAACTCCCACTTTCCTGATGAAGCATTTTTGCCTAAAACGTCAACGCTCCTGCCCCTCGGATGCTGCCGACGTGCTGTGCTTTTCCAGCCTCACACTTTTCAACTCTCATCTCCAGCATCTGCAGCCCTCACTTTCTCTCACCCTCTAATAGTAAGAGATGAAAGTTTTTTTCACTCTTTCTGGCATGTTAATCAAGAGTTTGTTAATTTGTGGAATGGGGACAGAAATTAAGCATTCCGTTGTTTAACATCAGGATGGAATGCCAAATCGAGATTAGGGAAGTAACAGTGAGAGTGAATAACAGACTATCAGTTCCAGGAATACAGTTTGATCTTGGGAACGAATTAGCAGGAGGCGCGGTGGGATAGGCACCCCTTGTGGAGGAGAAGCCAAAGGAAGACGTGGGAATTGGTGATTTAAAAGAAAATGACCCAGGAATTTTTCCAGACTGTGTAGTAACAAGATCCCACTGTCATAAGTTACAGCAGGAATGAAAAACAAACGAAAAAGACAAATGGGTTGATGCTCAGTGATCTGACTCCCTGTTTGTTGTGACGGTGCAGGAAAACCCAGAACAGGCAGAGGATCAGGCAGGGGTGTTTAGTCCAGAAAGGCTAATGGACTTACAACAGATATGTACACACACATACACACACATATACACATGCACACACACAGAAAAGGAATCAGAATATATTGTTGAATGTTATTAACTTAAAGATAGAATCATAAAATTAAAATGGAGACCCCGATAGGTTACTGCAGAAGGGAAATGGGCTGAAGTGCACCAGATTGTGTTAGCATTAACGTACAGTGTTACGGGTAGCTCATAAACTAACTGCAGGCGGCCACTTAGGTGTACAGAAGGCTCAGGCTAAGGTACAGAAGCATTTCCACTGGCCTGGAATGCACAAGGACGCTGTTATTTTTTTTTGTACGTGACATGCATACCAAATGGTAGGTAAGTAACAGGCAATAATAAAACCAGCACCTCTCTTGCCAATTCCTGCATTCGAAGAACCTTGCACGTGGGTTATAATTAATTGTGTAGCTCCCCTTTCTAAAGTAAAAGTGGAAACCAATATTTGCTGACCATAATGGATGTGTCTACCAGATTTCCAGAGGCAATTCCATTATTGGAGTGTCAAGGCAAAAAAGGGAGGTGGAGGAGTTGGTAGCTTTCTTTACTCGCTGTGGACTGCCCAGAGAGAGTCAGTCAGACCAAGGGTCTCATTTTACCGTCCAGCTGTTTAAGGAAGTCATGGATGGCTTTGGCATACCGCACTTAAAATCAAGGGCGTCCCATCCTGAATTCCAGGGAGCCTTGGAAAGGTAGCATCAGACGCTGAAGACCATGTTAACAGTGTACTGTCAGGGTTGGCCAAATGATTGGGGTAAATGTGCCCCATTAAATTGTTTGCCATTAGAGATGCTCCAAATAAGTCTACTCACTTTACTTCCTTTGAGTTAAGATTCATACATGAAGTGAGAGGTCTTTTGAAATTATTTAAATATAAATGGACAGAACCGAAGTTGAAAATCTCACTCCTGGATTATGTGTATGAGGTAAAGGAGAGGGTAGATGGTGTAGGTGGGTTTGCTAAACAGTATCTGAAGAGCACAGCATAGAGTGAAGCAGGTGGCAGGTAAAAACACAGAAACTTTGACGATTTCCCGTGGGATGACGTATTAGTATTGCCACAAGTGGTAAGAAATCACTTCAATCCCAGGTTTACTGGCCCCTTTCAAGTTAAAAAAAAATGTGGAGTCATTTACACTATCTAGTAAAGATACCAGAGATGACAAAAACTTTATCGAATATTTCATATGGATGAATAATGCCCCAGCCACATTTCAGACTCAGGAACAGAGTTGTGGCCAGATGCACAAATTGTGCAGCTTATCTTTATGATGTAGTGATCTTTAGCAAGTGATTGAAAGTTCACATGTTGCAGTTGCCAGAGCATGTTGAACGATTACAAGAAGCAAACTTGGTAATAAACTTAAAGAAAACAGAATTCACGAAGGCAGAGGTAACGTTGTTGGAACATTACATTGGACATGGAAGGTTGACTCCATGGAACACAAAGAAAAAGGGCTTTGAGGAATTTCCACAACCATCCCGAAGAAAGATGCTTCAATGTTTGGAACTGAGTGGATTCTATCAGAAGTTTGTTGCAAACTTCAGCAGCGTATTGGCACCACTGATGGATTTACTAAAGAAGATCACAGACTTGTGGTGGACATAACAATGCCAGGAGGCATTTGAGGATTATAAAGCAGGATTAATCACCACACCAGCTTTAGATACACCAAATATTCTGAAACCCTTTGAAAATCGTGTTTGATGCTCGGGATATCGGGGTTGGAGATGTATTGATATAGAAACAGGATGATGGAATTGAATGGCCAATTGGCTACGTGTCGAAAAAACTCAATATCCACCAGAAAAAAATACAAAATCTCCATTATTGAACAAGAATGATTAAGTTTCACAATGGCCTGACAATATTTTTAATGTGTATATGACAAACAAATTGTCGGAGATGGTTGTGGACAACGACAAATCTCTCGCATTTTTTGTTATATTTAAAAACCTGAACGTGAGACTATTTAATTGGAGTCTTAACTTACCGACTTTAAACTCACAAAATGTACATGCTGTGGCTCCTACAATGTGATAGCAGATGTGTTTTCGCGGATTTAACGGAAAGAAGTGGAGATAAGATTTGACTTATTCCAGTGTTGTATTGGTGTGCAGAATTAATATGAATGATATAACTGAGATTAATACTTTTGTATTTCATATAATTGGGATTAAGAATTATAGGAAAAGAAATGTAGCCATCTTTTCATTCTGCTGGTTCATTTTATTTTCTGAAGTGGGAAGATGTTATGAAGCCAAAAACATGTATGGGCACTTTAAGACAGAACGGGCTTTGTTGAATAGAAATTAAAGCCACAGATGCCAGCTGAAGGTCACACTGTTCCACATGTCACCATTAGCTGAGAAATGGATACCTGAGTTTTGGTTGCTGTTTTGACAGCCATTCAAATACAATCAAAGAGTTTAAATAACGCTCAGGATACCAGAAACCAACAGAATTTGAATATTATTGTTTGGACACCTGGACAGCAATCCAGCAATCAAATTATGAGAATTATTATATCATGGTGAGTATATAAACCCAGCATTTTGAACACTGGAGGGAGAGCTACTGCCATCCAACAGCAGAGCAACTGCTGTAGAGCAGGAGTGCTAACTGGCCATCTCAAACACTCTCTATCAAAGACACATGTTCATGTAAACCTACTTGCAATAAAAACATGACCCAGGGAGATCAGCAGCTGAAAGAGTGAACACAGCGGGGAAGATAGAGACTGTATGGTCTTGAGATTTTAATGTTTCATATGTGGGTTGTTGGAACAGCATATTTTTCCAGAATTGGAGTCAGAAAGTAAGTTGCTGCGAAAAGAGGGGCTTGTATTTGCGAATAGTTGTTGTTTAGTGTTCACTATTAAAGTTAAGAAACTAACTTGATAATTTTTGTTTAAATAGTGGAATGTAGTAGATCGGTGTCGCTCATATTTTAACAGATTACGAGGTGAGGCGAGCTTTTCTGGATGTTTGATTTTAATTAACAGAGGGGTTCATCTCCACCTGGTCAATGTACATCCACGTTAGCCCCATTTCCCTGCAGTTGGCCCATATCCTTCCAGTCCTTTCCTATCGACTAATTAATCAAAATGCATTGAAATGTTGTTAATATACACCGCCCCCCCCCCCCCCCCCCCCCCGCCAACCACATCTGCTGGCAGCTCATCCATGTACCTGCCCTCTGTGTAAAGAAGTGGCCCCTCAGGTTCCCTTAGACCTTCCCCTTTTAACCTTAAACTGATTCCCCACTAATCCTTGATTCTGTACACCTTGGAAAAAGACTGAGAGCATTAACCCTATCCATACCCATCGTGATTTTATACAGCTCTATATGGACTCCCTCAGTCTCCTACACTCTAAAGAATAGGTCCTAACTTGCCCAACCTCTCCCTATAACTCAGACCATTGGGTCCTGGCAACGTCTTTGTCAATTTCTTCTGCACTCTTTCTAATTTAATAGCATCCTCCCTATAACAAGGTTACAAAAACTGAATACAATACTTCACGTGCGGCCTTACGAAGTCCTGTGTAACTGCAACATAACTTCCCAACTTCTAAAGTAAATGTCCTGCCAGAGGAAGGCCAATGTGCCAAAAGCCTTCTACACTGCCCTGTATACCTGTGTCTCCAATGTTAGAGAACCGTGCCCGTGAAAACCAAGGTCTCTCTGCCCACTGCACCCCTTCAGACCCTCCCATTCACCGTGAAACGCCGACCTTGATTTGAGTTTCCAAAATGCAAGACTTCACACAGCTATATTAAATTCCAGTTGCCATTTCTCGGCCCACTTCCCCACCTGATTAAAGTCCTGCTGCAATTTCTGATAAACTTCCTCACTGATCACGCTCCCACTTATTTTAGTGTCATCTGCAAACTTACTAATCATGCCTTGTACATTCTCAACCAAATCATTGATAACAAACAGCAATGGACACAGCCTCCAGTCTGACAAGCATCCTTCCAATAAGCCCTCTGCTTCTGACCATCAACCCAACTGTGTATCCGATTGGCCAGTTCCCCCAGCATTCCACGTGATGGAACCTTCCAGAGCAGCCTGCCGTGTGGAACCTTATCAAAGGCCTGACTGAAATCCATAGAGACTAAATTTACAGCTCTGTCCTCGTAAACCTTCTTGGTCACTTCATCAAAGAACTGTAACAAATTTTGGAAGCATGATCTCCCACTCACAAGTCTATGCTGACTGCTCCGAATCAAACCCTGTGTAAGTAATGGGTGCAGTAAATGGTATGCTGTCCTTCATTGTAAGATGATTCGAGTACATAAGTAAAGCCATCTTCCTGCTGTTGTAGAGCCTTGCTGAGAGAGCTTTTGGGACGCTCTCAACAGATTTGACCTCCTTTGTTAGGAATGATGTCCTGAACACAGATACAGATGGCGGTATCATGAGGGTAGAGTGAAGAACCTGCGAGTTTAATCTGCAGAGCTGGGAAATAAGAAGAAATGGTGATGCTGAAACATTATGTGCAACAAGTGTATTTCCAAAAGACACATTGATAGGGTGAGAAATTCCACACTTTACCCAGGATTGATTTGTGTGATTTATTGTCACGTGTATCTCAGTACAGGGAAACACTTTATTTATGAGCAGTGGAGGCTGATCATAGTTAGCATGGCCAGACAGATCATAGTGTGGAAATAGACTTGGACAGAGTAAGGCATACAGGTTACACTGAACAGGACATGCACTAGACAAGATCAACATGAACAAGATCACCATTATTTGAATATAGAGAGACGATTCATCAATCAAACGTGACTTTCCTAATAGTTTATATGCCTTTACTAACTCTACCCAAGTTATTGTGCAGTCGGCGTGTGAACCCGTACTGAACGTCACGTTGCTCACAATCCCCAACAGCAGCCACAATACCTTCGATCTGAAACAGGTAGCCATTCTAACCAGATTCCGCCCTACATGAAGAACACAAGGCTGGATTCTCGGAGATGGAAGGTGCCTTCTTGAGACTTCACACAAGACATATGGCTTCCCTCCTCAACACTAGAAAACCACGTTAAATTCCCACGTGTTTATCATGAGCAACGGAGCCAGGAGGAACAACGTGGGCCAGTCTGTCTGTGCAGTCTCTTGTTCATCATGTTAGAGCATCAATCTGGAGACAATGAGGACTGCCGATGCTGGAGATTGTAGTAGAGGTTAGATTGCTGGAAAAGCACAGATGGTCAGGCAGCTCCGAGCAGCAGGAGAATCCACGTTTTGGTCATAAGCCATTCATCAGGAATCAGCATTAATTACCTCATTCTGTCTCTTTGCAAGTGCGTTGAGGGGGGAATGGCCTTGTAGAGTTCCTGTGTAGGCGACTCAAGGGGCTAAATGGCCTCCTCCTGTTCCTGTATAAGTGACTTAAGGGGCTGAATGGCCTCCTTCTGTTCCTGTGTCAGAGAGTGAAGGAGCTGAATGGCCTCATCGTGTTGCTGTGGAAGTGGCTTTAGGGACCGAATGGCCTCCTTTTCCCGTGTAAGAGACTCAAGGGTATGAATGGATTCTTCCTCTTCCGATTGGGCAGGACCAAGGGCCTGATTGGGTTACCCCTGGTTCCTGTTTGACAGCTAAATGTACTGACAAGTGTGATGATGCTGCAGGCTTTGAGAGGTTATTTTGTTTTGGTTCCTTTCCAGAGAGAGATTGAATGATCGTTAACTAACTGGTTAGTTAAGGCCACTGAGTAAACAGCTAGGGAGGCCTTGGGTTAATTTTAATGCAGCCTGAATGGATGTGGCCAGCTCTCACAGGTTACGATCTCTGGGTTTTGGTTTCCAAGTAGCATCAGAAATGTTGGGGTCTCCACAGAGTTGGAATCTTCAGTGACTATCTCCTGGCTGCTTCTCTCTCTGAATTGTCTCTTAGTGCTGTTTTTAATTCCTGGATTAGAGAAATGTTTGTGACAATCTGTGTCTGAATTTCCCTTTATTCCAGGGGCTGTGTTTATGGGATTTTCCTATATTGGAACAGTTCATTAGTAATAGTTCCGAGATTTTTATTCTTTTAACTTGGCCAATAGAATTACATTATTCTAAATTCCTCTTTCTTTGGTTTCATTTTATCTTTCGTGTTTCAATAAATGGTGTTTAGCTTCACACCGAGTAGTTTGACCAGTCACATTGCATCTGGAACAGTCACTTTATATACCCTTTAAAATAAAAAAAAAATAGAGTCTAGGTTATCGCCTTCAAATATTTTCGAGGGGCTCTGGTGTGGTCCATCACACTAGACTCCTTCTCTTCCTGAGTAATATGCTGGAGGCACTGAATGGGCTATCCCTGTTCTTCTCCAATAGTGTCAATGGGCTGAATGGCTTCCTCATATCAGCGTGAGGTGTTGAATGAACTCTTATTTTACTGTGGCAATGTGCAGTGCCCGCCAGTGTTGTTACATGAATGTTACAGACGATTTAACAGCACAAGTCTCAATGCAGTCTGGGTCTTGCTGCACATGGACACAGATCAATTCAGGATTTGACGGGGGTACAAAATGTTCTGAACGTTGTGGAATCTTCAGAGACCATTCCCACTTCTGTTCTTATGGTGGGGTGGGTGGTGAGGGGAGACATTGATGAAGCAGGTGAAGCTGTTTGTGAAGAGGAAGCTACCCTGAGGATCTCCCACAGAGGTGACCCAGGACTGAGATGATGACCATCTTCCTTTGTGCCATGTTTGACCCCAAACACTGGAGAGTTTACTCTGATTCCCATTAAGTCCAGTTTTGTTAAGCTCCTTGATGTCAACAGAAGGCAACCACTGCCTTGATATCAGGGCCTGTCATTTTTATCTGAACCCTTATCTCAACCTCTTTTGTTCATATCGATAAACCATGATATAGGAGCAGCAAGTATTTTCTTCAAACAGGTGGTATTGAATGTCATAATTTCTCTTCTCAAGAGTGTTGGGGAGCAAAATGACTGAAAGTATTTGAAGAAGAGGTAGATGGATTATGATCTGTCAGATAGTTGAGGGCAGTGATGAATTGGGTATGAAAGAGGATTTGAGACAGAGAGCAGATCAGTCATGATCTTAGTGAAGGGCAAAGCAGGCTTGGGGAGTGAACCACCTGTTCCTGTGTCTGATGTTCTCACATTCAGTTCTTGGAAAGTTAGTGGGTGTTATTTTCATGAATGTCTGTTATGGAATGTTGCAGGCAGGGAGACCAGAGGATGTTGTGAGCCATCTCTGGGTGAGGTATGGCGGCTGTATTCTCAGGGTATCTTGGTCTAAACATGCCCAACAAATGAAGCACAAGTTACAGAGAGGGGAAGTTCTGTAAAGAGAGATGAGGGTCCTCTTTTATACCCGTGCCTGGATTTTCCAATTGCATTTCCCAAATCACTTCAAAGCGTGTGTGACAGTCTTGAGAGGCTGAATGGTCTCCTCTGTTTCTGTGCAACAGGTTATAGAAGTAAGTGGACTCCAACCCCTCCTATCTAGCAGGTATGCGCGGCTGGATGGAATACAGAAATATGGGACTGAGGAGCAGGAGTGGGACATTAGATAATTTGAGCCTTCTCCACAAGGCACTAAGATTGTGGACTCAGCCCCACTTTCCTGTCTGTATACTATTACCCGTGACTCACTTCCCTGTGAAATATTTAATTAAACAGCTTTCAATCCATGTGAACATAGAGGCACGATAAACTTCCAGTGAAGAGAATTTCCACTTGAAACGTCCTTTCAGAATATTTCGCCATCCCTCTTATAGAATCTGACAGTCATGTAGAACGGAAACAGACCCATTAGTCCAATCTGTTCACTCCGATCAGATATCTAATCTGATCCAGTCCCATTTGTCAGCATTTGGCCAATATCCCTCCTCTTTCAGATACATTTTAAATGTGCGATTGTAACTGCCTTCACCACTTCCTCTGACAGCACTTTCTGTACACACACCAATCTCTATGTGAAACATTTACCTTCAGGTCGATTCTAAATTATTCGCCCTCTCATTTTCAAACTATGCTCTCTTGTTCTGGACTCCCCTATCTTGGGAAGCGGAACATGGCTGTTCAGAATATCCATGCCTCTGATGATTCTATAAACCTCTAAAATGTCACCCTTCAGCCTCTGACACTCCAGGGGGAAATGCCTCAACCTAATCAACCTTTGTCTGAAGCTCAAACCTCCAGTTCTGCAACCGAGTTGTACGCGGTGTTCTTAAAGTGGCCGCACCAACTTCCTGTACAGAAGCAACATGCCACCACAACCCCTATACTCAATGCTCTGACTGATTAAGGCAAATGTGCCAAATGTTTTCTGCACCACTCTGTCTACCTGCGACTCCACTTTCAAGGAACTATGTACCTGCAGCCCTATGTCCCTTTGATCCACGACACACCCCAGGACCGCTTAAGTGTATAAATTCTGCCCTGATTTGCCTTCCCAAATTGCAAAACTTCGTACTTATCTAAATGTAACTATATCTGTCACTCCTTGTCCCTTTGTCCCATCTAATTGTAGTCTCGTTGTACTCTGAGATAATCTACTACACCATCTTTCTGATGTAATCTGTAACCTTACTATCTATGGCCCCAGTATTCACATCTAAATCCTTTACATAAATGATGAAATGCAGTGAAGTCAGTACCTATTCTTACAGCACACTGCTGCTCACAAGCCTCCAGTCTGAAAAATATTCCTCTTCCTTCAAGCCAATTGTGACCAGCTACCTCTGTATCTCGTGTGACCGAACCTTACTCATCTGCCTACCAATCGGAATGTTGTGAACACCTTACTGAGGTCCATGTAAACAATGTCTACCAAACTGCCTTCATCAATCTTCTTTGTCACCTCTTCATAAAACTCAATCAAATTAATGAGACATGATTTCCCATGCAGAAAGCCACGTTGATAACCCCGATCAGCCCTTGCCTTCCCAAATGTATGAGCTGAAAAATGTGTTGCTGGAAAAACACAGCAGGTCAGGCAGCATCCAAGGAGCAGGAGAATCGGCATTACGGCATAAACATGTATGTAAATCCTGACCCTCAGAATCCCCTCCAACAACTTACCCACCACTGACATCAGGCTCACCGGTCTATAGTTCCCCGACTTTTGGGGTCACTGCTTCCTTTTCCATTCCCAATGCTCCATTGCTCACAACACATGTCAAATGTAACCAGGTCGGCGATATGGCCGATGATATCGGTCTCAGACTGGATCAATGTCAGTTTTAGCAACAAGTCAGGCTAGTTTTTTTAATCTGCTCAAATAGCACCTTTATGATCCAGAGCAATGTTACTCAAACTATGATGGAAAGATGAATGGCAAACTGTTTGGATATTGCAAATAAAGAATCGATATTTCCCTTTCTAAAAACACTGACACACACACACGCACACACACACACAGATAAATAAAATCTCTGCAATTTCAAGTTGAACGCGCTTTGTCCATATATTATTGTAATTCATGACAAAAAGAAAAATTGTGAGATTGTTCAAAATGTTATTCTGCTTCTGAACACATTCTACTCACACAAGCTGCTAGCAACGGGACTTCATCCTGGAACAGTTGGATTTGGCTGAATTCCCTTTGCATTAGGCAGTGAAGAGATTCCAATGAATTCTGGCCAGGGATCACACAAGGGTATCACAGTGGCTCAGTGGTTAGCACTGCTGCTCACAGCACCAGGGCCTCGCGTTCAATTCCAGACTCGGGTGACTATTTGTGAAGAGGTTGCACATTCTCCCCTTCTAATGCTTGCTCCAGTTTCCTTCCACAGTGCAAAGCTGTGCTGGTTATATGGATTGGTCACGAGAATTTGTCCGAAGTTCAGGGGTTGTTAGGTGCATCGGTGGGGGTAAATGTAAGGGAGCGAACCTGGGAAGGTTGATATGGACGTTTTGGGCCGAAGGGCCTGTTTGCACACTGTAGGGATTCTATAAAAATAAGAATGGTAACGATGACTGTAGATTTTTTTTAGCTCGCACACATTGCTGTCATGAGGAACAATGAAGGAGAGAGAGTGTAATCGGCCGTTCCTTCTCAGGCAGATTGCATATTCTCTCTCTCTAAGCTGAATCACACAGTAATGTCATCCTCTCCCAAACATGTGAGGTCTCCTTCTACATTGTCCAAACTATGTCTCCATCACATTCCCTGTTCCATGTCGGTGCATCGTTGTTGCTGTCATACACAGTGCCATATCCTTAGCAGAAAATGGTCTCGGTCGATTTGAAGATATGTTTATATGTCGCTGCGTCATTAAAAAATAAAATGTTTAATGTATTCAGAATATTGTGTTAAAATGAATGCATTTTGCAACAAATACGGAAATTGCTGGAAACGCTCGGCAGGTCTGTCAGCATCCAGAAGCCCTTTACATGCTGTATTTGTACCAGCCTCCACCACTTCCTCTGGCAGCTCATTCCACATGCACACCACCCTCTGCGTGAAATGGTGCTCGTGGGCTCGTCAAAACCTTTCTCCTCTCAATTTCAACCAATGCCCTCTAGTTTTGGACACCCCTAACCTGGGGTAAAACCCTGACTACTCACCCTATCCATGACCATATTGATTTTATAAACCTTTACTGCTGCAAAATGTGAATCCAATCAACACGAATGGCTGTGCTTCAAATCATCCTGGGCCTAAATTCTGAAATGCAAAACTGACACCTCTTCCTTCTCCATCAAGCCACAATTATAAATCAGTTTTAATCAGTTTGTTCAGGTGTGTTATGAAACACTTCTGTGGGATTTGCACCCAGACCTTTGTGCCCGGAGATAGGGACGCTAGCACCACTCGGCAATACCCATAAAGCTGTAACATTATTCTCCTGTGTGTTTGCTCATCAGCCTGTTCTGACATGCTGTGACATACCTCTGCAACAGGCAGGACTTGAATCCAGAACTTCTAGTCCAGAGCTTGGAACACCACCACGCACGTTCAGGAATCAAATCCAGACCTCTGGCTCAGATGCAGGGACATTACCCACGACACTACCGTGTCCAGATTTTGGGTCATATTTTAAGTGTCAGCTTTCAGCTCGGTGTGGATTTATTATAATCAGGTTACCATTACTGAATTACACAAAACACTTTGTATTATTAAACAAATGCAAAATATTTGTCTCAACTGTAGAATGTTGAGTGTATGGGATCAGTGGTGCTGGAAGAGCACAGCAGATCAGGCAGCATCTGAAGAGCAGTAAAATCGATGTTTCAGGCAAAAGCACTTCCTGAAGAAGTGCTTTTGCCCGAAACGTCGACTTTACTGCTTCTCGGATGCTGCCTGAACTGTTGTGTTCTTCCAGCACCACGAATCCAGAACCTGGCTTCCAGCATCTACAGTCATTGTTTTTACCTTGTTGAATGTGCATGCTGCGCCATCGAAGTTAACTATGAACAGCTTTAATCGCTATTATCTGTAGTCTGCAATATTAGGGAAAGAAATCCTGCAGACACACTCTGCACAATGAAGGGTCTCGAATAGATTTTCATTACTGAACACAAGAGACAGAAAAAGTCAATAATTTCTGGTCCCCAAAAAAACGATCAGTATGACCCAACTCTTCCGTGTGACGGCCTTCTTCCTAAAACCATTAAATGATCCCAGGCCGCTGATTACTCTCCAGCCTCTCCTCCCCACTGACTGTGTCTGCAATCTGTCCCTCCTCCCCCTCAGCACACAAGGCAAAACAAGCTCAGGGTCTTTGTGAAAATCAAGGCCTGAATGTACAGGCCTCCTGGAGAGGGGGAGGGAATTTTAAAATTAAACGGGGAAGGTGAGGTGGCAGTAATATCACACAGTAGGCTGAGGGGTGGCAGATGGAGTTTAGTTTGGATTAATGCGAGGTATTGGATTTGGTAAAGCAAACAAGAGCAGGACCTATACAATTAAAAGCAGGGCCTTTGGTAGTTTTGTACAACAGAGACCGAGGCCGTCAGCATCCCCATTGGGTGAGGGGGTGTGGGTAAAAACCCTATCAAGTGTCATTGGCACTTTGGATTTTGTTTCGTTCTTTTTTATGTTTTTTAGCTTTGGAAAGTTTTGAGAGCTTGTTAGTTGCAGTAATTTTAGTTTGTACAGATTTAAGGCTCTATGAATCTTTTGTCATTAATGCTCAGCGATGTGTAATTCAATATGAAATTCTCTGGAGTTCAAATGTTGCTGCAGTGTGGTATGGATAATGATGTGCTTAAATTGTGTACCTGGAACATTAAGGGGAGCCATCTGCGAGTCAAGAGGAAAAATATACTATCTCGTCTTAAAAAAGAGAGAGTTGTCCTATTGCAAGAGATGCACCTTGATGACAAGGAACATTTGACGTTAGAGTAGGGCGGGTTTGATCGGGTTTATTTCTTGTCTTTTAATACTAAGAGTGGGGGAAAACTCATAATGGATAGGAAGAATCTTTCATTTAAATTACTAGATTGTATTAAACACCCAAGGAAGGATCATAATCCTCAAAGTCTTCAACTACTGGAATTAATACAGTATTTTAAATGTTTATTGCCACCCGGTGCACCCTCTTAAAATCCTGGCAGATGCATTTTCCAAATTCAGTTATCTTGCATCGTAGCGCATTATTGTAGAAGGAGATTTTGACTGTCTTATGGCCCCACGATGGACAGAATGTCCAAAGGTCCCCAATACCCTCGTTATAATATAAGCAATTAATGGATTTATGTCTAGAACTAGAGCTGGTGGATGTCTGGAGCCAGATCTACCTCACAAGTAGGGATTTTCTTTTCTTCTTTAACCCGCAGAAATTTCACACGAGGGTTGATCTCCTCCCCGTCCCTGCAACAATCTTAGATTCGGTGGAATCCTGCACAATTGGGAATATTACTCCAACATTCCTGCCCCAGAATTGGGATAAAAGTCACATACGATTATGTTGTATGCAGATTGTCTTATGTTTTTGTCAAATCCCGCAATTTCGGCAGCTCACATGATACAATGCAATAATTCGCTTGTCGCCTTTTCGGGCTTTAAGATTAATTTTACAACGTTGGAGGCCATGTCTATGGGAGGTCTTGGGGAAATGCCTGATGAGGGAAAATCCTGGTTTCCTTTTAAATGGTCACGGGGGTGGGGGGGGGGGGTGGTGCGAGGTACACTATTTCAGTATATTCATTACGTCCGTCTTTGATCATTTATTTAACGTGAACTATGTCCATCTGTTTGACAAAATTAAACAAGATCTTCAAAGATGGGAGACACTTCCAATATCCTGGCTAGGTCGGATTAAAGAATGTCCTTTCTTATTTGTTGTACCCCCTGTGAATGCTTCCTTTGATGTTTCCCACATAGGTATTTAGGAGACATAATGGCTGGTTTAGCTCTTTTGTTTGGCAGCATAAGCGACTCTTTATCAACCAACCAAATTGCAACTACCCCACAGATTGTGGGGGGTAGATCTCCCAGATTGAAACTATCAATTAAGTTCTTTTTTTACCCTATGTTAGTGTCTGGGCCGCTGAGTACTCAGCGTCAATACTGTGAGATATTGAACTCTATCAGATAAAGTGAACCTTTATTAGTCTATTTTTCTTAGCTAAATTGACAACATTTATGAAATATTGTCATAACCCAATAATTATTAATATTGTTAAAGCATGAATGACAATGCGTCAGATCGACGGCAATACAGCCAAAATCATGTTTCTTACCCCTGTAATTGGTATACCGGGTTGTCATCCGGGGATAATGATTTCCAGGTTTAAACTATGGGCAGCAAGGGGTGTACCTTGCTTGAGTGATTTAGAATGAGTAGAATCCCTACAGTGTGGATACAAGCCCTTGGGCCCTGCAAGACCACTTCGACCCTCTGAAGAGTAACCCACCCAGACCCATTCCCCTACCATCCTATAATTACCCTAACTAATGCCCAAACCGACATATCCCTGAACACTATGAGTGATTTATCAATGACCAATTCATCTAACATGCGCATTTTTGTACTATGGGTGGAAACCCACACAGACACGGCGAGAATATGTTTACTCCACACAGCCAGTCACCCAAGGCCGGAACCAAAGCCGAGACCCTGGTGCCGTGAGGCAGCAATGCTCACCACTGAGCCAACACGTGTTATTTGATGGTGAAACAATGATATCATTTGATCAAATAACTCGTACGTATGGACGACCGAGTAGAGACCTCTTATGCATTTTTTCCCAGATCAGAGATTTGTTTTAAAAAAACACACTTTTACGACACTCTTACAGATCCGATAGAGAGAAGAGAGCGCTCATTGCTTAGAAAACACTCTCTGTCAGTACCCTTTATCATTAGTTGGAGAGGGTCCCCTCAGACGAGACTGTGCAGCTTTGTGATGTCTGCGAGAGAGAGTAGTGGTTCAGAACACTTCGGAGACATGGGAGGATATTTGTGAAAATGCTCGAAGGATTTTGATCTGTAATAGGACCCATTCTATGCAGTTGAAAATTCTTCATAGTGTCTATCTGACCCCAGATTATCTCTCAAAATTCAATTTTGAGAATACCTTCAGCATGTCCGAAATGCAGAATGACTACAGGCACTCTTACTCATTGCTTGTGGTCCTGCTGCAGGCTTCAGATATATTGGAGCACTGTGGTAGATGTGATAGAGTGGGTCGAGGGGACTGAATTGGAGGTGGACCTGGTTTCTCTTTTCTTTGGCCTGTCCAGGGTACTTTACACAGATGCACATGGGAAAAAAATCCTTATTTTTTGTTCTAGGAAAAATATTCTGTTTTGTTAGATGTCTGAAACCCCCTGGGTTTGTTGGATCGTCGTAAGCTCTTCATGCACCAGTATGGTACACCAAAAAACAGAGATTTACATAAGACATGGCAGCCCTTTTTTAGATTACCGCGATACAGGCTTATCTGCCACTCTCAGAAGGGCTTTTATATCTCCATGACGATATTGTCTAATCCAGAGAGGAAGAACTATGAACATAAAAATGTGTATCAGTTAATGCTTGTTGATGAACGAAAGCTATCGTTTTGTTATGCTGAGCTGTATTGTTTATTCATTATTTATTGTTTATTTTTGTTTTCTTCTGTCTGTGTAGTGTTTTTAACTTGTTTTGTATTTACATGCAATTGGATGTATTTTTGTTCAGTTATTTAAGTTATGTTGTTATTGGTTTAATATAATATTAAAAATCTCTTTTTCAATGAAAATATATATATCTTAAATGAAAATGCTAACATTGATGTAATAGATTCCCAAAAGCTGTCATAAGAGAGACCACTCATGGTGGTTTACATTGAGGATCACCACACGTGGGGTGATGGGGTGAGGTTGAGAGAGCGTCCCCTTCATGGTAACCTCTGTCGGTGTGAGCAACTGAACCTGCGCTATTGGCCTCCCGCTGCATCACAAACGTGCCGTCCAGCCAACTAACTGGGAGGCAGTTTAACTGTTATAGAAAGAAACAGTCGCAGACAACGGGTAAGAGAAACATTCATAACAAGGAAAGTGGTACAATTCAGGTAACAGTTAAGACAACACCTGAGGGTAAAACCGTTCTCTGTTTGCAATTGTATTTTATAACAAGATGTGTTTAGAAGCTGTCTTTGGTTTAATATCATTAAGGTGAGTCAAGTGAAATAACTAGAATTACTAAGTGTGATTGGATATCTATAACCATAGAATAATTGTACATTTTTGTTTGGTCTGTGTAATACATGCTGACCGTTGCATGAAAGCATAAAGATGGTGGAATATATTGTTAGGAGTTTCCGTCCCCATGGGAAATGCCCTCAAACAGGCGCTTGACAAAATCCGGGGTAAAGATGCCTGAGTGCAATCTGGTCAGTGACAGGAATCCAGGTGTTGAATGAGTGAAAGTTCCTGTCACATGTCGGTGAGAAAACCATCCGATCAGCGGCAATCTTATTAAGTGCCAGAGCACGTTTGAAGAGCTGAATGGCTTCAGCATGGTTTGAATTGTGTGTGAATTGAAAAACGTACATCTCTCCTCCTTCCTCTTATGTGTTACACACTGGGATACTGCCATTTTCCAGAAACTGGGAATTATTTGGAACATTATCTGGGACATTCCATAATTGGCATTCTCCAGAATATTCTATAACTGTGTGGGGGGTTTTGCAAAGGCGAAAGATTGAGATAGAGAGAGAGGGAAGGTGCTGCATGCGGTAGTGAGAGTGGGGTATCATGAGCCTTGTTCAGGGATCGGTGCCATAACAGATATACAGTGAGTGTGAGGGAGCAGAGACAATACAGTGACCCTTATCCTGACAGAGCGGGGAATGCTACTGATGATTGTCCTGTATTGCTGGGCATTTCTTCAGACCGCAGATACTACACTGAGCTGGGTGGTGAGCTCAGACCATGTTCGGTGGGTCTGGTGATGTGTCTCCCTCTGGGAAAGGAATGGTCCCCCACTTTACTAGTCCATCCATTATATCCACCATGGTGTAATTTCCCCTTATCTGGCAATCTGCCATTTCCCTGCCCTTGCTCTGTATCCATCTCATCCTTTCCTATCTGTGTATTTATACAAATGCCTTTACAATGTTGTTATTGTACCCACTTCAAACACTTCCACTGGCAGCTCAGTCCATATGCATACCACGCTCTGTGTAAAAAAGTTGACTCTCAGGTTCATTTTTATTTTTTTCCTTTCCAAACATTCACGGATTCCCGAACCTTGCAAAAAGATTTTGAAGTATTCACCCCATGCACGCCTCTCATGATTTGATAAGATGTACACGTCCATAAGAAACCTCTCAGTTTCTTATGCTGGAAAGAAATAAGTTCTAACATGTCCAATGTCTCCCTATAACTCAGACCCTTTCGCCCAGGAAACATCTTAGTTAATTTCTTCTACATTCTTTCTTGTTCAATAATCTTCTTTCTAGAGCAAGGTGAACAAAACTGAACACAATACTCCAACTGCAACCTTACCAACATCCTGTACAACTGCAACATAATGTCCCAACTTCAATACTCAATGCCCTGATGTAGGCAAGTGTGCCAACAGCCTTCTTCACTGTCCTGTGTATCTGTGACTCAAATTACAGACAACCGTGCACCTGGTCTCCAACGTCCTTTTGTTGCACTACACGCCATAAGGCCCTCTCATTCATCATTAAACTCCTGCCTGGATTTGACTTTCCAAAACGCAAGACGTCACACTTATCTATATTAAACTCCATTTGCTATTTCTCAGCCCACTTCCCCAGCTGCTCAACGTACTGCTACAATTTCTGATAACGTTTGAACGTTAATGTCCCCCCTCAACCTCAACAATTGAAAATAGTCCCAGCCTAGTCAAACCCTCCCTGTAACGTTAACCCTCCAACACCTGCAACATTCTTTTAAATATCTTCTGTACCCTTTCAAGTTTGACAACATCTTTCTGACAGCAGGGAAACCAGAACTAAAGGCAATATTACAAAAGTGGTCAAACCAATGTCTGGTACAGATGCAACATGTTTAGACTGAAAGCACGCACCAATAAAGGGAAGATCACCAGGTGCCTTCTTCACTGCGCTGTTTACCTGTGACGGCATTTTCAAGGAACTGAGAACCCTCACCACAAGATGCCTCACAGGGCAGCGATCTGAGTTTAATTCCATCCTTGAATGACTGACTGTGTGCAGTTTGTACATTCTCCCCGTGTCTGTGTGAGTTTCCTCCGTTTTGCTATGTTTTCCTCCGACAGTATGATGATATACAGGTAAGGCGATCCTAAATTGCACATAGTACCCAGGGATGTGTAGTCAAGGTGGATTGTCCATGTCAAATGCAAGCACAGAGGGGTAGAGTGGGTGGTGGTCCAGTAGGATACTGTATAGAGGATCGGTGTGGCCTCGATGGGTCGAATAGCCTGTGTCCTCACTGTAGGGTTTCTATAATGTCTACGGAATTCTCCTTGATTGGCAACTTTCGACAGCATCCTACCGACATGTATTGCCATGATTCTTCTTGCCAAAATGCAAAACCTCACATTTGTCTAAAATAACCTCCATCTGCCACTCCTCAGCTCACCTAATCAATGTCCCATGATATTCCGAGAGATCATTCTTCACTGACGACTTCACGACCAAATTTGTTATTATCTACAAACATACTGACCATTCTTCACAAACCCAAGTGCAAATGATTTGTATAAGTAACAAATGGCAGTGGAACCACTCTTTATCTTTGGGGCACGCCACTGGTCACAGGTCTCCTAGTTTAATGAACAAATGTCCACTGTCACGCCCTGTCTCCAATATTCATGGAAATGTTGGATCTATCCCTGGATTCCAGTCAGTCTAACGTTGCTAAACAGTCTACCATGTGGAACATTATGGTTTTCCTACTGTATTCAATAAAGAAAACATTCAACGTCCTGCCTTCATCAATCATCTTAATAACTTCCTCAAAAATTCCACCATATCAGTGAGATGTGATCTCCAACGTGCAAAGACCTCTTCAGTCCTTGTCTTTCCAAATGCTTATACATCCTTTCCCTCTAAATAACCTCCAACAATTTATTCACCATTGACGTCAGGCTCACCAGTCTGTAGTTACTGGTTTTTCCTTACTTTCTTAAACATTGACACTATGCTAGCAGCCGTCCATTCTATTGGCACCTCACCTGTGGAAATCAATGAGACAGATATATCACCAAAAGGCTGAGCAGTCTCTTTCCGAGCTTCCCACAAACTTCTGGGATACAACTGATCAGGTCCCAAGGATTTGTTCACACTTATATGTTTTAAAATGTCTAACATCTCCTTGTAATACAGTATCTTTTCAAGATATCACTATATATTTCTTCATTCTGTCGTTCATGTAAACTCGTCCACACTAAATACTGAGGAGAAATACTTGTTTCGTATCCCTCCCATTTCCTGTGGTTCCACACAAAGGTAGCCTTACTGATCTTTAAGGTGCCCTATTTTCTACCCAGATAATCTTTTGCCACTAAAGGATTTGAGGATTTCTTCAATGCCGCATTAACCCTATTTCTAAAGCCATCTCATGTCCACATTTTTCTGGCCGGAGTTCCTCATTGACTATACACTTTCTCCCCTTATACTCCTCTTGGGATTCACTTGATCTCAGCTCTGTTTATCTGACATAGGCCTCCTTCCTTACATTGAGCAGAGCATCAATATATCGAGCCATCCAGCACTCCCTGCACTCACCAGACTTGCCCATCTCACTGATAAGAACACGTTGGCTCTGGATTCTATGAAACCAGTTTTGATGGCCTTGCATTTTCCAACCTCCATTTACCTGCGAATAGGGTATTCCAATCAGCCTTTCACAGGGCTCGCCTAGCACTTTCAAAATGGGTCTTTTACAAAGTTGTAACTTTAATGTTTACATCAGGTCTTTCCTAATCCACAACTAGTTTAAAACTAATATGTATGTGTAACAGACTTGAAAGTTAAATAAACACTTCCTGCCCCTCTGTAACAGGCTCGAGAGGCTGAAAAGGCAGTACAGTAGAATGTACTGAATCCATTATTCGGTGAAGGTTTCCAATAGCTAAATTATTCTAAATTCCTCTTCATTGTG
Organism: Chiloscyllium punctatum; assembly: GCF_047496795.1. NCBI lineage: Eukaryota > Metazoa > Chordata > Chondrichthyes > Orectolobiformes > Hemiscylliidae > Chiloscyllium > Chiloscyllium punctatum. Next base: position 2,283,200 of record NC_092790.1, on the reverse strand, counting down.
TATGGATTTTCATGAGCGTGTTGTAAATATATTGAATTTTAATTAATGGTGAGTGGTTTGACTAGAAGCATCACATCTGGAACTCCCACTTCACATCTACCTTCAAAGTAAGGTAATGTTGGCATCCAAGCTACCCTCTTAAAATAGTTTGAGTCAGTCTAGTTGGTCGATAGCAAACTGCAGATTCTTCTCTGGTTCTAAATCGATAATACCAAATCGGGTTCAGAATTAAAATCCTTACAGTGTGCAAACAGGCCATTCGACCCAAAAGGTCCACACCGACCCTCCGAGGAGTAATCTACCCAGACCCATTCGTCTTCCCTATTATTACACATTTACCCCGACAAAGGCTCCTAACCCTGAAAACTGCAAACAATTTAGCATGGCCAATTTACCTGACAAGCGCATCTTTCGATTGTGGGAGGAAACCAGAGCATCCAGAAAAAACTCATGCAGACACTGGAGATTATTCACCGGGAGACTATTGGGTTCAAAGGTCGCGATTGGTAGTTGTTAGTGTCTTTTGTTCCGGATGTTGAATTCGGTTGGTTTAAACAGAGTTTTGGGAATAAAGATTCTTTCAGTAACTGAGAGTTCTCTGGGTGTGGAAGAAGTGAAGTTGGGGATTTTACAAAAGGTAATGAAGGCAAAGCTGTAGGAATTAGCAGACGAGCTGGAGTTGGGGTTGCATTCGTGAGAAAATGAGAGATAATTACAGCTATCGCTTGGCAATTAAATTTAGTGGAAACGCCACCAGGATCTTTGGAAATGGCAAGAATTCAATTTCAAATGAGGTACTTTGAACATGAGAAGGGATTGAAATAGTTTGAATTATGATGAAAAGTAGAAATAAAAGAAAAGGAAATAAAGAAGAAAGAGAGAAGAAAAGTAGAGAGTTTCAATTTCAAACGTTAGCAATTGGAGAGGAAAGTTGACATAGAAGGCGGAGATGAAGGTAGACGGTAGGCTGGATGAGGACAATAGTGAGCAAATCTATAGTCGCCAATGGCCTCATGCGTTTCTGTTTAAATACACCCAGGCATTATCTAAATTTGATGAGAAGGATGGGGAAGCATTTTGAACTTCATTTGAGAAAGTGGCTAAACAAATGCAATGGCCAGTGACCACGTGGATTTACTTAATCTAAACGAAGCTGGTGGGTATTTGCATCCCTATCGGAGGAGGTATCTGGCCGGTATGAGATGGTGAAGAAAGCCATCTGAAGTGTATATGAGCTTGTGCCAGAAGCCGACAGACAGCGTTTCAGGAATCTAAAAAAGGGGCCCTCGTTAAATGTACATTGAGTTTGAAAGGATCAAACAAAGTCATTTTGAAAGGTGAGTAAGAGTATTAAAAACAGAACAAACCTATGACACTCTTAGAGAGATTCTTATTTTTGCGAAGTTCAACAATTCACTTCCTGCACTTGTGAGAATTCGTGTGGAAGATTAGAGAATTAAAACAGAAGGATTAGAAGCTGAAATGGCTGATGATGATGATTGGGTTCAGAAATTAAAGTTTGGTTTCTGTGAGAGATTTGAGAAGAATGTGCGAGATTTTCTTCAAACACATACCTGTAAAAGTAAGGTTTACTGGCAAAGGCTAGGAGTAGCAGGTAAAGAGGTTTCAGCATTAAGAGGTACAGGAGCATGTAATTCTTTTATGCTGAGACATGAGGAGCTATGTTATTCAGAGAGACTATTGGAGAGATGAGAAGTGTTCCATTATGTAACGTCTGTTTGGAGTGTCCAGTGGAAACATCAACAGATTTATTTCACAATGGGGAAGGAGGCCTTGAGCTTGGTGTTGGTGTTGCAACATTTCAGCAATTAAATTGCGAATAACATACATGAGCCAAATCCTTTTCACTGATCGTGACCCTTTAAATCTTTGGAGAAGTTTAGGGAGAAAAATACCAGTCTGTTTCGATTGAGCTTATTATTGCTGCCATTCAGTTTGAAATTATACAGGTGACATGGAGGGAAAACCTAAGGTTTGACACGTTGTGGAGACTTGGGTGAGGAAAGACAAAGGTATTCTGTGGCAAGAGTAAAATGAATGAAATCGAAACTAGTTGTAAACATTTGCATGCTCACAGTCAATGTAAAGTATAGGCATTTCAGTCTGCTAATAGTGGAAGATTAGGAGGTCTGAAATGAATCCACCTTTGTATAAAGATGTATTATTTAATTAAAGATGGAATTGTGAGGCTACTATCACTGTAAAAAGATTATTTTCTCTTGGCTTTTTTGAAGAGAGGTTTTAAAGGCAGAGGTGCAGAACTGCTGTCTGAAAACAGTCGAAGTAAATAACTGAGAAAGTCCTTAGGTTCTTTAAAAACAGTGAGAATAATGGAAGGGCAGTGGGCAGCTCTCCCAGATCGGGTTTCCGCGATTTACTTTTAGCTGCAGCATTCAGAAGCTGCTGGGTATCCCAGAAGGGTTGGAAGCTTCAAAACATGATCCCCAAATGAACAACAGATGGAGCAGAATATACAGAGAGGGGAAGCTCTGAAACCACGGAATGGGTGTGTGTGGGGAAAGGGATCTGCTGTATCCACCCCGGGTTTTCCAGGAACAGCTTCTCAAACTTCACTTTACCCAGGAGAAGAGTGTGAGGGACCCTGACTGAACAAGGAGCTGGTCACAGAACGGTGTCAGCTCCTTCAACACGACCTGCAGCTTCACACCAGGGGGAGGATGTTGCTGCCAGTGGCTGTTAGGGTCACAGTTTCATTCAGCTTCTATGATCCAGAACTTTTCAGGTAGAACTAGGTGACATATCCATCATCTCCTAGTGTCTCAACATCAATGTCACCTTTCGGTGATGGAGGATATATATGATGGATGAGGTAAATACATTGTTTCTCCCACAGCAGGGAGCTGTCGGTGTGTATCCAGTAGAGTGGGATTCCCGATGGTGTACACGGCATCTGCAGAGTCCCCATGACAATGGGGAGTGGTAGAGGAACTGAAGGAGCTCTCTCTTTATTAATTTTGCAGCGTCGCCATGCATAATACATCATGTTGGTGAATACCCACTGTTCTGGCAGAGGTCAGGACCTCTTCATTCAGAAGCAGTCAGCCATTCCCATCGTCAGCGGGTCTCCACATAGAAATAAATTAATATATATTGGACAAAGGCGGTCCCCTTGATACAAATTTCAAAACACCATCCCCACCACCAATCAACCACATCAAAGTATTCCATGTGTACGCAGAGCAATGGGGGCACTTGGAGCATCAAGGAGCAGATGATCAGGGATGGAGCAAAACCTCCCATGTCACAACGAGTCTGAGTGAACCGCCCAGTATACAGTATCATTAAGTCCTGTAATCCCTCTCCATTTCAGTAACACACTGCCTTCCATTAATCCTGTAAATGGAATAGCAGGTTATATCATGTAAACTTCCACCTGCCAAACTATTATCTATTGTCTTTACCTCTCTGGATCTATTTGCAGACTCTCCACCCTCTCTTGATAAAGTTATCTCCTGCTTACCACAGCGACATCACCAAACTCAGCACCTGTATATCTGTTCCATCCTCCTGATCATTAATATAGACAGTAAATAGTTGAGAACCCAGCGCTGGTCACTGTATGGCCGTACCGTTACGTTTTTTCTAACTGATTTATCCTGAGTGCCTGCTCCTGTATGATACCCAGGCTTCCACATTCCTGTGCAACATAGTCGAAGGGTCGAATAAGAACAAGGAGCATCTGTGAGGAATCTAACTCCACGATGAGGCTAACATCACCACGGCCTCTGTTCCACTTTCCTGCTATCTCTCCATCCTAAAACTCCAGTCTCTTGTTGTAGATTGTGCCACGTGAAAAAAATCCACTCCACATCGACACTTTCAATTACTTTTAACATTTTACCGATTCAATGAGCTCTCCTTTCATTCCTGTAAACTCGAAAGTATTGCCCTAAACTGCTCAATTTCTCTTCATAATACAAACACTTCAAATATGGAAACAATCTAATGAACCTCTCCTGAATTGTCTGCAATGGAAATACCTGATTCTGCAGGACACCCAAACTGTACTCCAGTTGCAGCCTCACAAATACCTCGCATAGCTACACCAACACTCCCTACCTTTCTACTCTATCCTTTTATGAATAAACAGTGAAATTATGCGTGCATATCTCATTACTTGCAGTACATGCATGCAAGTTTTCTGTGATGTGCAAGCAGACAACCAGATCCCTCTGAACCTGAGCACTTTTAACTTTCACTCCATTTGGATAATAATTAGTTTTTCTATTATACTGGCCAACTTGAATAGCCCCATACTTATTCACTTTAATTTTCCTTGCCAAATGTTGGCCCATTCACCCAACCTATCCAAATCGTTTTAAAATCTCTTGCATCATCATTCCGACGTAAATTCCCACCGATGTTATCGTCATCTGAAAATGTGGTATTGCATTTTCTATTCCATCAACCGAGTACAGTCATACCATGGATTGATAATGGTTGAGGCATGAGAACTGAAATCAATGGCACCCCACAAATTGCATTTTCCAAATGAAAATGAGGCATTTATTCCATCTGACTGCATTTTGTTGGTTTAACAATCCTCCATCCGAGCTAATAAATTACTCCTAAACCCGTGTCGTCTGATCTTACCACTTACTCTTTGGAGAAGTGACACATCCAATGCCTTCACGAAGACCAGATATATTCCATCTTCAGGATTCCCACTGTCCACCTTGTTTGTCACATCTTTAAGTAACTCAAGCAAACACTTCAAACCTGATTTATCCTTTGTAAAACCAAGTTGACGCCGATGGATTGTGGCTTATCTTTTCAAATCTCCTCAACAATGGATTCTAATAATTGTCTTAAGTCACAATAGTTTTATCGTTACGTTTTACTCCCTAATGCATACATTTGTTATAAATACTTGCCTTTCGAAAACCTTCAAGTTTTATTTTGGAATTCCTGTTTAATGGGCAAAAGGTTTTAAGAGATCCTCTCCAATTGCTGTATAAGAGGCATGTGTGGCTGACTGGACTCATCATCATGCTGGTGTACAAACTCGATGGGCTGATGTTTTTCTGCTGTTCCCATGTTGTCACCTCCAAGGACAGAATGACCTCCTCCTGTTGATGTGTTAGAGGATTGGGAGATTATGGAATTTTCTGTTGCTGTGTAACATTTTGAGGGGCTGATGGGTCTTCTCATATTTCTCCACAACAGGTGGAAACACTGAACGGTCTCCTCATGTATACCGGAGATGGGAGCGAGGGAGTAATTGGTCTTCTCTTGTTCCCATACAACAGACACGTGTCTAAATTACCTCTTCCTTTCTCATGAAAGAAGTTTGTTATTTTTTGATCCAAATCCAATTCGCTTGCAATAGGCCCGGTGGGTCTGAATGGCCTCCTTTTATCCCAGTGTAACAATCTTCAGTCACTGTGTGACCTCTTCCAGTTCCTATGTGACAGACTTGAGGAGACTGAATGGACTGATCCTGTTGCTGTTTAACAGGATACTGGTGCAGCATGACCTACTCTGGGTCAGTGTTATAGGCTCGAGTGGCTGATTGGCTTACTTCTGTAAATGTATATCAGGCTCCAGGGGCTGAATAGCCTCGTCCTGTTTTGGTGTAACAGGCTCGAAGGCCTCCTGTTGCTCCTGCGTAACAGACTGGAGAACGGAATGGATTCTTTAATATCTGGGTAATTCGCTTTACTTATTGACTCCTTCTGTCATCGATGTTGAAATAGGACATTCTTTAATTTTTGTAAACTCCAATGGCTACTGGGTCAACCTGATCATCCTTTCATTATAAGCTAGCACCTTCATTGCAGGAACCATCTCTGAGCTGCTTCCAATATAACAACATCATTTCTTCATTGAAGAGATTAAATCTGTACACACTACTCCAGATGTGATCTCACTAAGACCCTGCACAGCAGCAGCAACACTTTACCAGCCTGCTGTAAAGTTCCCACCCAGGTTAGAACTGTCTCAGCTCTCTGGGGGAATACAAAGCATTGTTGGAAGATCATTGTCCTTCTCCATTCCACAGTATCATGGGAGATCTGTAGAAATTAAAGTTTGAGAAGATCATAAATGATGTGGCGAGATGATCTCTACCATTAATCTCCCCAGAGCCCACGTCACTCAGATTCCACAGAATCTAGTAAGATGGAGCGCAAAAACAGCAAGGAGGAGCAAACATTGATGGGAGTTATAGATCAAAGTGAAAGCTGCAATACAAATGCTGGACATGTTATAAAACAGGAAATGAAATATACACATTTGTGGGTAATGCAGTAATAATGTACTGTTTACGTAATATCTAAACTGTGTTAACCCAAGTGAATGCTAATGCTGGGAAAATGGATCTCATGAACACGTATGAGATGGTTCACAAAAACATTATGTCGAGCACTGAGTTCGAGATCAGGTTATTCAGGAATTGGTGTTGAGTGATTAGAAGAGCTAATTGAAACTTTTGCTGTGGAGGACCTTTTGGGAACATTTTCCACAATATATTGGTTTTCTTTTATGCTGTTTGAGTACACGATAGTTTTTGTTTTATTTGAAGAAACCGTTATAATTCGGAGTCAGGCAAGCTCTGAAGGTGTGAGGAGAAAGTCGGGGCTACAGACGCTGGAGATCAGAGTCGAAGAGTGTGGTGCTGGAAAAGCACAGTCAGGCAGCATAGTACGAGTAGATAAATCGATGTTTCAGGCATAAGCCCTTCATCAGGAATTAAGCTTATGGTCCAAGGGGGCTGAGGGATAAATGAGAAGGGGTTGAGGCAGGGGGGAGGTAGCTGGGATTGCGGTAGGTAGATGAAGGTTGGGTTGAAAGAGTTAGGTGATAAAGGGAAACAGAACGCCTCATCTGCTGCATCCATTAAACCCAATGCAGTCATCTCTACATTGGCGAGGCAGGAGGTCAACTTGTGGATCATTTCAGAGAACATCTCTGGGACAGCCACATTGAACAACTCCATCGACTTGTGGCTGAGCACTTTAACTCCCCTTCCCACTCTGCCAAGGACATGAGGGTCCTAGAACTGCTCCATCGCCAAACCAGTACCACCAGAAGCCTGGAGCAAGAAAGCCTCCTCATCTGCCTTGGGACCCTCCGACCACAGGGGATCATAGTGGATTTCCCCATTTCCCCTCATCCCACCTTATCCCACTCCAACCTTTCAAGTCAGCACCGCCCTTTTGAATGTTCCTATATGTCCACAGTCCTTCCTATCAATCTGGGCCACCCTCCTCTGCGACTATCACTTTCAACCTTACCTTCACCTACCTATTAGATGAAAGGAGGCAGCTTAGAAAAATGCCAAGTGTTGCAGTAAGCCAGTGGATTCAGAGAAATGTAGGACCCAGCAACGGATGACCAAAAAACTGAGAAGAAAATCAGAAAGGGAAATAACGTGCAAACGAAAGAAAAACATAAAGACTGCCAAAAAGCGTCTATCAATGTATGGAAAAAATAAAAACAAGGTCAAATGTGGAACAGTTGGTGTGCGTTCAGGATGATTTATTGCAGAGAACAGAGAAATCGCAGCGAAAAGAAACAGCTTCTTTGAGTCTATCTTCATGCAAGAATGTCCAGAAATTCTTCCAGAAATACGAAGTGAACATGGGACTTGTGTAAGTAAAGTCTAAGACCATTCTTATCAGTGTTGGGGTTATCTTTGAAAAGAAAGCTGGATTGAGTATTTATAAATCTGACAGACTAGATGTACTTCATGCAAGAATTTCACAGGAAGCAGCAATAGACATGTTCTTTGCATCGCGGATTTTCACTTTATTTTTCGACACATTCCCGAAAGGCATTTAGCCAATTTGGATAAGGCAAAGGTTATAAATATTATCCAACAGTTTAAGAAAGGATGAATGGTAGAGTTCTTGGTCAGGTGGAGGAACAGAGGGATCTTGGGGTCTATGTACATAGATCTTTGAAGGTTGCCACTCAGGTGGATAGAGTTTGTAAGAAGGCCTATCGAGTATTATAGTTCATTAGCAGAGGGATTGAATTCAAGAGTCGTGAGGTGATGTTGCAGCTGTACAGGACTTTGGTTAGGCCACATTTGGAGTACTGTGTGCAGTTCTGGTCGCCTCACTTTAGGAAAGATGTGGAAGCTTTGGAGAGGGTGCAGAGAAGATTTACCAGGATGTTGCCTGGAATGGAGAGTAGGTCGTACGAGGATAGGTTGAGAGTTCTCGGCCTTTTCTCGTTGGAACGGCGAAGGATGAGGGGTGACTTGATAGTGGTTTATAAGATGATCAGAGGAATAGATAGAGTAGACAGTCAGAAACTTTTTCCCCGGGTACAACAGAGTGTTACAAGGGGACATAAATTTAAGGTGAAGGGTGGAAGGTATAGGGGAGATGTCAGGGGTGGGTTCTTTACCCAGAGAGTGGTGGGGGTATGTAATGCGCTGCCCGAGGGAGTGGTAGAGTCAGATTCATTGGCGACCTTTAAGCAGCATTTGGATAGGTACATGGATGGGTGCTTAATCTAGGATAGAAGTTTGGCACAACATCGTGGGCCGAAGGGCCTGTTCTGTGCTGTATTGTTCTATGTTCTATGTTCTATGTTCTATGAATTTGGAGAATGGTAAACTAGAGACCAGTTAACCTGTCATCCGCAGTCAGATATCTCTCGGACTCGATTTAAAAGAACATGTCACTAGATATTTAGAAGGTAATTACATAAGCGGGGAGTGTGAGAATGTACCGATGAACGGAAAACAAGAAGTGGCAACCATTTTTTTGGATTGGTTTGAAGATTATTCTTGTGGACACAGGCAATGAAAACCAAAGGATAACGTATAGTTGGATATTCATGAACTTTTTTAAAGAACTCACACAGCAAGTTCATAAGAAAAAATAAAGCGAGAGGTATTGGGAAGAACATATGCAAATGGGAAAGTAAAAATTAGGTTTACATTCATGTGAATGTAAATGGAAGATAGAGGATGTCGTGCACCAGTTGCATTAAGCGTTGGTGAGACTAAACGTAGACTATTGTGTATCGTTCGGAATCCCAATCTAAGAAAGAATATTCTGACTACAGAGGAACTGCAAAAGGTATTATCCAGATTAATCCCTAAGTTGGCAAGGTTGTCTGACGCGGTAACTCAGCCTGTAATCTCGAGTTTCAAAACATGAGAGGTGATTGTAGTGAATCTTAGAAACATCGAAAGGACTGAATAACTGAGGGACATGAAGAAGTACAAGTAGGCGAGATCTGGGAGAATCCCACGATATTCTTCACGGACAAGTCGAACAGAACAATCAGCAAACAGTTAGTGTCCATTAGAAACCAAATGGGCAAACTGTGTGTCAAAACGGAGAACATTGATGGATTGTTACATGAGACCTTCACATCTATTTTACTTGGGAGAAGGAGGATGCAGGTACAGAATTCAAGAAGATGGACTGGACAATTCTTGAACAGATTGATGTAAAATACAAGCAGGGATTTGAGGCTTTGTTCTATATAAATTTGGACGAATCTCCATGTCTGAAAGAGTTGTATCACAGGCGGCTGTTGGGGTCAACGGAGGAATGACCCTGATTGAATATTTTAATTAGAATCTGACCATAGTGGAGGTGCCAGAGAACTGGAGGACTGCTAATACGATTACACTTCACAGTAAGGGTGGCAGAGATAGTCTAGGTGACTATAGACGAGCGAGTATTGGATCACTGTTAAGGAAACTACTGGAGAAAATAGGGAAGGAGAAAATTGAACTGCAATCAGAGTCACAAGGTTTGATCAGGGATAATTATCATGACTTTATCAGAAGGTAGTCGCATCTAATGTATTTGATTGAATTAGTTTGTGGAGGTCGATTGTTTAGTTTTGTAGGAAGGCTATTGACAAATTTCCAGCTGGGATACCGAGAAATAATGTAAAATCTCACAATATGAAGGATAACTTGACAGGTTACAAGGAGAATTGTTTTAGTGGCAGCAGGCAGAGGGTGGTGGGAGAAGGCTGTTTGGGCGACTGGAGACCAGTGTCCCCTGGTGTATCACAGGGATCAGTGCTGTGTCCCTCATTGTTTGTACTGTTCATAAAAAAAAGATGTGAATGTGGTGGGAGCTAGGTGGAGAGTGGGGGAGGTGTGATAAGTAAGTGTATGTTTGACATAAAGATTAACGGATTAGTTCGCAGTGAGGAGGAAGGCCTTAAGTTACAGGAAGATGCAGATGAATGGTCAGATGGGCAGATCAATGGCAGATGGAATGTAACCCTGATAAATATGAGGTGATGCACTTTGGGAGAAGGACCCAGACAGGGGAGGACTCAATGAATGGCAGCACACTGGGAAATTCAGATTGTGCTTCTCCACACATCCCTGAATGTGACTGGACAGGTTAATAGACTAGTTAAGAATGAGACCTTGGGTGTAGCATTTCCGAATCAGGATGTAGATTATCCGAGCAATACAGGGCTTTGTTGAGGCCAAAATGGAGTACTGTATGTAGCTCTGGGAGCCACATTCCAGGAATGATGTGATTGTACTGGAGAGGGTGCAGAGGTGATTCACCAGGATGTTCCCTGGGATGGAGCATATCAGCTATGGAGAGAGGCTGGATAAGCTCGGGTTGTTTACTTTGGAGCAGAGAAAGCTGAGGGGTCCGTGATTCAGGAGAATAAGATTATGAGGGACATAGACAGGGTGGATAGACAGCAGCTGTTCCTTTTATTCAGAGGGTCAAGAACAAATGAGCACACTTTTAAAGTGAAAAGTTTGAGGTTCAGAAGGGATTTAAATATTTTTTCACCTCGAGGATGTGGGGTTCTGGGAATACTTCCTGAGAGGGGAATTATCACGGGTAACCTCACAATCATTAAAATGTACTTGGACAAGCACTTCGAAGTGTTATAACATTCCAGGCTATAGGCCTGGTGTAGGAAAGTGGGACTAATATAGATCATGCTGTATTTCTGTTGGCACAGAGTCTATGCTCCTGTGACTGTATGGTGTGGAAGGTCAATTATTGAGCAGTTGAATGCAGGAATTGATGGATGTCTGAAGAGTATATTTACAAGGGTTAAACGAGTGAACTGTAATAGCTTGTTAAATTATGTCAATGTGAGAAATATGAGAAAACAAATGCAGTTTCCTTACAGTTTGAAATCAGAGAATAGAGAATGGGAAACAGGGAAATGGCAGAACTATGAAGCCACGACTTCAGTTCTGTCTTCACAGAACTTTCAAACAATACAAGGAAAACCAAAATGGTGTGGGAAAATGATAGAGTACATTGAAGATACAACATAGGAAGTAAATCGTTTAGGAGAAATTATTAAGGCTGAAAGTAATGGTCATAGACAACACTAACATAGATTTATGAAATGGGAATTATGTTTGAGAAACAGACTGGGAGACAAATGAAAGAGAAGCAATGGATGTAAAACATTTTGATTTTTAGAAAGATTTTGGTAAAGCTTTAAGCCCAATTTGCAAAATCAAATCTGAGTGGATTGGGGGGTATATATGGACATGTTTCTCGAATGGGACAGCTGGCAGGAAACGGTGAATACAAATAAACAGACTCGTCAAGCAACAGCCTGACATTGTCTGTAAGGTATGATTCTGTGACCATGACTATATCGCAGACACCCCATTACCTACCCCCAATATCTCCTGTCTCATCAGCAGGACGGACACAGCAGAAGTGGCGGCAGAGTGGGATACAGTTGGAAGGGAATTGCTCTTGGAGTCCTCAACAGTGACTCCGTATCCCATAAGTCTCATGGCATTAGTTTGCACATGGGAAAGCAAACCTCCTGCTGATTACCATGTACCAGCCTCTCTGAACTGATGATCAGTACTCCTCCATGCTGACCAACACTTGGAGGAAGCACTGAGGGTAGCACGGACGCAAGATCTACTCTGGCTGGTGGATTTCAATGTTCACCACCAAGAGTATCTCAGCGACAGCATTACTGATCGAGCTGGCCAGGCCCCTAAGGATATAACTGCTCCACTGGTTCTGGAGCAGGTGGGGAAAGAACCAACAAGAAGAAAATACATACTTGAACACAGCCTTACTAATCTGCCAGTTGCAGAAGTATCTGTCCATGACATTATCGGTAAGAGAGACCACTGCATAGTCATTGTGGAGACAAAATCAAACCTGCACATTGAAAATAACCTCCACCATTTTGGGTGGTACTATCACGTTGCTAAACAGGGCTGACTTCGAAAAGATCGAGCAGCTCAAATCTGGATGTCCATAAGGTGTTGTGGGTCATCCATAGCAGCCATGGTGTACTCCCGCATAACCTCATGGCCTGGCATATCCCCCTCGCAACAATTGCCATCAATCTAGAGGATCAACATTGGTTCAGTGGAGTGTGCAGGATGGCAGGAACAGCACCAAGCATACCAGACAATGGGGTGTCAGCCTGGTGAAGCCAGCAATCAGGACTACTTGTGCACAAAACAGCATAAGCAGTAAGTGATAGACAAAGCTAAGTGATCCCACAAGCAAAGGAACAGATCTCAGCTCTGCAGTCCTTCCATATCTAGCCGAGAAACGTTGGGGACAATTAAACAATTCAGTGGAAGAAGAGATTCCACAAATAACCCCTTCCTCCATGATGGAAGAGCCTAGCACTTCAGTGTATAAGATAAGGCTGATGCATTCGCAACAATCTTCAGTCAGAAGTGCTGAGTGGACGATCCTTTTCAGCCTCCTACATTGGTCCTCAGCAATTCAGTTACCAGTCATCAGCCAATTCGATTCAGTCCACTCGATATCCAGAAACGATTGGAGATACTGGATACTCCAAAAGGTGCATAATCTGACACCATTATGGCAATAGTACTGAAAACCTGTGCTCCATAACTTGCCACTCCCCTTGCTAAACTATTTCAATACAGTTACAACAATGGCTTTTCCTGATTATGTGGAAAATTACCCCAAGTATCTACTGTATGTAAAAAGCAGAACAAATCCAATCTGGCCAATTGCCCCCCCCCCCCCCCCCCATCAGTCTACTCTCGATCATCAGTAAAGTGGTGGAAGTTCTCAGTGTTTTTAAGCAGCAACCTGCTCAGCAATACCCTGATCAATGACACCCAGTTTGGGCTCCACCAGGGCCACTCAGCTCCTGACCTCATTACCCTGGTTCAAACATGGACAAAAGAGCTGAATTCCAGAGGTCGGTTGAGAGTGATAGCCCTTTAAATCAAGTCTGCATTCGACCAAATGTGGTATCAAGGGGCCTTAGCAACACTGGAATCAATGGGTATCAAGGGAAAACTCCCTGCTGGATAGATTCATACCTGACACGTTGGAAGGTGGTCATGGTTGATAAAAGTCAGTCAACTCAGCTCCAAGTCTGTAGGAGTCCCTCGAGCAGTGGCCAAAAAACCTATTCAGGGCAACTTCATCAATGACCTTCCCTCCATTTTAAGGTCAGCAGTGGGGATGTTCGCCAATATTTGTACAATTTTCTGCAACATTTGTGGCTCCTCAGATACTGAAGCAGTCCATGTTCAAATGCGATAAGATCTTGACAGTATCCACGCTGACAAGTGGCAAGTAACATTCAGGCCACACGAATGCCAGTCCATGACCATCACCAATAAAATATAATCTAACCTGACCCTTGGCATTCAATGGTGTTACTATCACTGAATCTCCCAGTACCAAATTCCTGGTGGGTAATCATTGCTCAGAAACTCACTGGTCTCGCCACATGAACACAGCAACTATAAGAGCAGGTCAGAAGCTAGGCATACTGCGGCGAGTAACTCACATCCTGACCTCCAAAGTCTGTCCATCATCTACATGCATAAGTCAGAAGTGTAACAGGAGACTTCCAATTTGCCTGGATGAGTGCAGCCCCAACAACACTCAAGAAGCTTTATACCATCCAGGAAAAAGCAGACAGTCTGACCGTCCCTTCATCCAGAATGCTCCACCATCAACACTCAGCAGCAGCAGCAGTGTTTTACTATCTACATGCTGCAATGAAATGATTCACCAAAGATCCTCAGAGACCATCTTCCCAACTCCCATATCCATCTAGAAGGACAAGGGTTACAGATGTATGGGAATACCATCATCTTCAGGTTCCCTCCAAGCCATTCAACATCCTGACATGGAAATATATCACTGCTCCTTCACAGTCACTGAGTCAGAATCCTGGGATTCCCTCCGTAATGGCATTGGAGGTCAACCACAGCAGGTGGACTGCAGCATTCAACAAGGCAGCTCACCATCACCTTCTCAAGGGCAACTAGGGGCTAGCAATAAATGCTGGCCCAGCCAGTGACTCCGAGATTCACGAAATAAATAAATATAAATGAACAGAAGACGGTTGCTGAGGTGTCACAGGGATCAGTGCTTGGGGCCCAGCTGTTCACAATGCCCTTCAAACATTTGGTTGCTGGAATAAGATACAATATATCCCAGCCAGCTGACAGCACTAACGGATGTGGGATTGTGAGTGGGTGAGGAGGATGTAAAAAAACACCGAGAAGACGAAGACAAGTGGAGTGAATGGGTAAATACGTGACGGATGGAGAACAATGTGGATCGAGGTAACGGTGTGCCCTTTGGTGGAAATGATAAATAGGCAGTATACCATTTGAAAGGGATTGGTTGAAACATGTTGGTCTACAAAGGGACGTATGCTCCTTTTTGTTGTTTCCTTCTGCATAAACCTCTGAGGCCCATGCAGCGCAGTGAGTTCTGCAACCAGAAGTCAATACTGGGCATGGCATTGGCACGCTGCCCAGTGTACACAGACCCACCAAGTGGGGAGCTGCAACACTGAAAAGGATCTGCATCTCCTTGTACACCAGTCGCTTAAAGTAATATTGCAGAAACAGAAAGCAGTGAGGAAGATAAATGGTGTGTGGACGTTTATTTCAGGGGGATGTGAGTCCAGGAGAAAAGGTGTCTTACTGCAGTTGTACAGGGCCTGGTGAAATATCTTCTTGAACATTGTGCAGTATTGTGTGCAGTTTTGGTCTCCTTACCGAATAAAGGACAAACCTGACATTGATGGAGAGCAGTGAAGGATGACCAGACCGATCTCTGGGATGACGGGCTTGTTGTGGGAGCAGCGTTTGGGGTGACTGGGCCAGTATTTCATGTGGTTTAGGAAAATGAGTGGAGATCTCAGTGAAATATACAAAACTCTGACAGGGTGAGTCAGATTGGAAGCAGGGATGATAATTCCCCTGACTGGGGCTTCTAAAACAAGGGGCCACATTATTAGGTACAGGCAGTCACTCTGTATTGAGATGATAATAAATGTCTGCTCTCACTGACTGGGGAACCTGGGGAATTCGCTCACACCTGGAAACCGAGACACTGATTATAAATAAGGATTTAGAGACAGTAAAGGGATGGTGTGAGAGCAGGAGTACGGTGTGGACATGAAGGGCCACCCATCATTATATTGAATTGGTTAGCAAACTCGATGGACCAAACGTACTACTGCACCGCCTATTTAATAGCTTCCCAAGGTTACTCACATTAACGGATATGTATATCGTGTGGGGTAAGTGGATTGAGGAGATTTTTTCTATGAACTGGAATGATGAGGCTAAATGTGTTTTCCATTCCCGATGTTTCTGGGCAGTCTGTGGGAAAGCTCTGTAAATGCTGTCACAAGCTCTCAGATATTAGGAAGGAGGTTTCTGCAGGCTCGACAGGACTGTGTTCCCATTCCCTTTTCCGACATTGATGCTGAGGCCGGGTGTTCTGTCCGGCTTCATCGTTTCACACCTCGGAGTAGTTTGATACAAGTGCGTGCCCTTGCTTGGCAATTTCAGAGACCATTGAAATGTTTATCACACGTCAGGGTCTTTGGGGTCACTTTTAGGCCAGCCCAGAAAATCATGGGAGATTCACTTCCTAAAAGTACATTGGAGAAGGAAATTCTGTTTACAATCGATATTGGCTTCAAGGTCACTGTTACTGACCCCAGATTTTAGATATAGATATTTTATTAATTGTCTTTAACTTCCACCCGCTGCCAGATCATTAGCACGGTCTAGATTAGTAATCCAGGAACATTACCACAACAGCACCATCTCCACATGGGGACCTGTCAAAAACCATACTGAGCAGGTTATTTCTGTGCTGCTTGATAGCTCTATCAAGAATAACTCCCACCAATTTGACTCACGTGATGGGACTGAGGGGGTGGTAAATGGTCAGACTGTAATTATTCCCATTTTAGGCAACGGGACTTAGCTGTGTAATTTTCCACATTGCCAGGGAGATGTGAGAGTTGGAGCTGAAATGAAAAAGCTTCCCCAGGGACACGGCTTGTTGTGCAGCACAAGTCTTCAGTCCTATTGCAGGAATATAGAGAGGGAACATTGCCTTTGTCGTATCTACTGTGTTCACCTGTATCTTCATGTCACGAACAGCGAATCGAATTGGTTGAAGACTGGCATCTGTGATTTTGTGGGCGTCATGATGAGGGTGAGGTGTATCATCGTCTCAACACTTCTGGCAGAAGATGGTGCAGATAACACATCCTTCTCTTTTACACTGATGTGCAGGTCTGTTCCATTATTTAGGATGGGGATGTTTTTGGAGCCGTCTCCAGTCACTTGTTTAATCGTCCATCATCATTTATGACTGAATGTGACAGGACTGCAGGGCTTCGATCAGATCTGTTGGTCAAGTCCGGTAGCTTTAATGAGTTAGCATCAGGTTAAAGTTCATGTGATTCTGACTCTGACATGTTCACCCACACTCGTCACTGAGCCATAGATGGTGTTGATGGCAACGACAGACTGAGGTGTTATCCTGGCAAAAAGTTTCAGGTTGTCGTTGAATGGTGTTCTGCTTCTCGTGCTGCTGTGGTCTACAGCACTACATGAATACGCAGTTTCGAGCTGCAATATCTGCAAAGCAATTCTGCTGTCTGTTCCCCAATTCTCACTGAGACCCATTCACCCATCAGCCCTGCACTCAGTGACTTAACCTGGTTTCTGATGTGGAAATGCTTCCATTTTCATACTCTCATTCTGCTGAGGGTCTCTTTCCCCGGGTCTTGCTTTCAATCTGACACATTCCGCAAAAGCATTTAACTGATCTTAATTCAAATGTTTAATTCACCTGAATCTTTTTCCTTGAGAAGTACCATCTTCTGTGTTTAAAGTCAATGTGTTTCCTCTGTTTCCTTTCCTGACCATGATTAAGAACTCTGTAGTGTCAGTGATGCCAGCGTTACGTAGTTGCAGAGCCAATGAATTCTCTGGATTCCCAGTCATCTTCAATACATTGTATATTTTCTCTTTTGGTTTGATGCCTTATCACTCGTGGCTGCCTTGTTCTCCCATGAGTATGTTTCAAGTTCTTGGTGTTGCATTTCTGGTATTATCTTCCGAATTATCCCCAGAACCTCCTCCCATTGCTGCTCCATGGTCTTTCCTGCTCAGCTCCCCTTCCAATTAACTCTGGCCAGCTCCTCCCGCATGCCTTGGTAGTTACATTGCTTATTAATAACCACATTACATCTTGAAGAGAGCGCTAGACATAAACTGAAAGATGGAGTTTGGGGAGATGGGACACGAAGAATAATTGGTGGATTTCTTAACTTGATACAAAGGGAGAACGAGAGACAGGATATAGATATGGAGATTAGATTAGATTAGACTTGCAATGTGGAAACAGGCCCTTCGGCCCAACAAGTCCACACCGACCCGCCGAAGCGCGGCCCACCCATTCCCCTACATTTACCCCTTACCTAACACTACGGGCAATTTAGCATGGCCAATTCACCTGACCCTGCACATCTTTGGACTGTGGGAGGAAACCGGATCACCCGGAGGAAACCCACGCAGACACGGGGAGAACGTACAAACTCCACACAGTCAGTCGCCTGAGGCGGGAACTGAACCCAGGTCTCTGACGCTGTGAGGCAGCAGTGCTAACCACTGTGCCACCGTGCCGCCCAGAAATGTGGAAAATGAGAAAACTACATTATCGAAAGAAGTAGATGAACATCCCCCAATGTTTTGGCAATGCCTGTGTGCTGTGGTCCTTTGTACAGTGCATGTACTACAGAGTAATATGTTCAAATGATGAGTCTGATGCCAGAATATATATCTCCAATAATATGACTGACACTAGCTTTGGAAAGAACCCAGCAGTCCAAAATATTGAAGTCCCGGTAGAAAGAGGATTAACTGAAATAAGTTGGGACACCAGAATCATGAATATGGAGCACACATCCTGTTAAGAATGAGAGATTAGAGTTGGGAATCCCAGAAAAGGAGGGAACGTTGAGTGGATCAAATCATGTTTTAATGTTTTATCAATTATATACATCATATGCATCATTTTTCATTAACTGTGACACTGTTGTTCATTTACAATGTGTTGTGCACATATGAAAAATGCGACTTTACTGCACACACACATTGATTAAACAGCGTATATAAAATCATTTTTCACCATTGAAACTGTCCTGTTGACGTGTTACGAGGATACATGAACACCAACTAGCCACCAAAAGACATGACACACTATCACTGTGTTCCATACATACAGACAGAGAAGGGCACCACTTTGACTGGGACAAAGCACACACACATACGAAGAAACGCAAGGACCCTCTTAGAGGAATGGTATTCTAACAAGAAGTCCATCAATAAACGCATCAATTTAGATCCTGTCTACATTCTCTTGGTAAAATAACAAGAAATGAGATCACCCACTTTAAGAAACCAAGACCTATAAATAGAGAGGCGGGACATACCACCAGCGCTTCAGCAGATACTCCCACTGATGATGTCACCTAGTCATGGTGACGAAATTTCTGAAAACATACCTTCAAGCTCAGCGAGCTAACTTGCATACATATGAATTGTTATTTTTTGTTTATTAGTGGAATTTAGGAGTTCTCTGTCGCTCACGTTTTGACAGATTATGAAGTGAGGTGAGCTTTTCTAGGTGTGTGATTTTAATTAACAAAGGGGTTCGACATTGATGTCATAATAGTTTTGGGGCTTTGCAGTGTGGCACTTGGACCGACGTGAACAAATTTGAGATACAACAGGTCCCAGCAAATTCCAACTCATTGCAATTAGTGACTTTGATCTTCAAATAAAACTAGTAAGAAAATTCGTTTAATTTTGTTACTTGTGGTTAGTTAAATGAAAAGTGAGGGAAATGGCTTTTAACATTACTAAAGAGGTTCCCAAATTTTCCAAGGAAGTTTAGAAAGACAGAAGGAGGAGTTTTTTTAGAATTAGCAAATAGGGTTTAATTGGGTTTAACCAGGGACAAAAGGGAAGCTGAAATTGTGATGGAGTTGGTTAAGCACTTTGATGTTTCAGAGAAATAGGGAACTGCAGTAGTATTATAAAAACTTAAATTGCAAATGTGGCAACTGGAGTTAGAAGATAAATAAAGGGACGGAAACAGTGAGAGACGAAAGAGAAAGAGAGGAAAAAGAAAGAGAGAGGGGATTTGAAATTCAGAAGTTGGGAATTAGACAAGAAAGTTAAATTAACAGGATGGAGATGAAGGGTGAACGTTGGGATGTATACAGCTAGGTTAATAACTTGCCATATTTCGATGAGAAAAATGTCAAAACTTTTTTATTTCATTTGAAAAAATGGCTCGGCAGATGACGTGTCCAGTGAACTTGTGGGTAATGCTAGTTCAGACTAAGCTGGTGGACACAGCTGGTGAGGTATGTGCAGCGCTGTCAGATGAGGGATCAAGAGATTATCAAGATGTCAGATTGGCTATTTTGATTGGTTATGAATTGGTACTAGAAGCATATAGACAGAAGTTCGGAAAAATAGAGACGCAACCAGGTCAGACTGACATTGAGTTTGAAAGAATTAACCACAGTCATTTTGACAGGTGGGTGCTGGCCTTAAAAATGGATAAGACCTGTGAGGCTTGAAGGGAGATTAATCTGCTGGAGAAGTTAAAAGACTCACTTCCAGTGATAGTAAAAATTCATGTGAATGAATAGAAAGATCAAGAAGTGAGAAGCGCGGCAGAAATAGCAGATAAATACGCATTGTGGCATGTGATGAAATTTAGCTTCTGGCAGGAATTTCATCCTGTGAGGGATAGAAATTGGGAGAAGGGAAGATCACACATTACAAAGCGAACAGTAGCTCACAATAGTTCACTACAGGTGAAGAAAGAAGCCCAAGGGGGTTGAAATGTGGTGAAAGTCCTCAGGTGCTCTCATTATAAGGGAGTGGAACACATAAAATTACAGTGTTGGTTGTTTAAGAAAGGCACAGGGAAAAAGTTGTTTTCACTGCAGTAAGCTGGGAAACACCATGCTGGGCGTTAAAGGAAGACACTTTGGGGAAAGATGTGGTAGAAGAGGCTAAGCCCAGTGCCATTAGTGAAACTGGTAAAGGAGACCCCAAGTGGACCCGAGGAGCTGCAGGAAATTGCACAGCCGAGGCAAGGGCTGGGTATGGAGGCAGTGCCTGATCTCTCTAAAGAATTCACCTCTGTAGATAAAGTTTACTCAGAAAGAACAGGGGGAGAAGGACAAGAATTAATAATTTTCTGAGATACGGGATCTGCTCAGTCTATAATAGTTGAGAAGTGAGGCGCCAGAAAAGCACAACAGATCAGGCAGCATCCAGACAGCAGGGCAATCGAATATCAGGCAGAAACCCATCGTCAGCAACATGGTGGGGAGACAAGGGGACTGAAAGATAAATACGAGGGTAATAGCTGAGCTGGTGGGAGGGTCACTGGGAAGGCAATAAGAAGATATAGGTGGGAGTGATAGTGATATGTCGGAGGGTAGAATGGAGTCGATAGGTGAAAAGGAAGATGATTAGTTCGGGCAGTCCAAGAGAGCAGTGCTCGGTTGAACAGTTGGATCTGGGAGAGGTTGGTGGAGGGGAGGTTTGGAATTTGGTGAGGTCAACGTTGATGCTATACAGTTGAGGGTTCCAGCTGTCCTACCACCGATAGGAGTCCTATCACCCTCGTGTCCGACCTATCACCATCACACCCTCCCTGCATCTACCTATCGCCTTCCAAGCTCCCTTCCACCCAGCTCCACGCTGACCATCCGATTTATTTCTCAACCTCCTTCCCCCTCCCTTACCTCCCACTTTCCTGATGAAGCATTTATGCCTGAAACGTTAACGCCCCTGCCCCTCGGATGCTGCCGACGTGCTGTGCTTTTCCAGCCCCACACTTTACAACACTCCAGCATCTGCAGCTCTCACTTTCTCTCACCCTCTAATAGTAAGAGATGAAAGTTTTTTTTACTCTTTCTGGCATGTTAATCAAGAGCGTGTTAAGTTGTGGAATGGGGACAGAAATTAAGCATTCCCTTGTGTAACATCAGGATGGAATGCCAAATCAAGATTAGGGAAGTAACAGTGACAGTGAGTAACAGAGTGTCATTTCCAGGAATACAGTTCGTTCTTGGGAACGATTTAGCAGGAGGCGAGGTGGGATAAGCACCCCTTGTGGAGGAGAAGCCAAAGGAAGACTGGGGAATTGGTGAGTTAAAAGAAAATGACCCAGGAATTTTTCCAGACTGTGTAGTAGCAAGATTCCACTGTCATACGTTACAGCAGGAAGGAAAAACGAACGAAAAAGACAAATGGGTTGATGCTCAGTTAACTGACACCCTGTTTGATGTATCGGTGCAGGAAAAATCTGAACACACAGAGGATCAGGCAGAGGTGTTTCGTCCAGAAAGGCTAATGGACTTACAACAGATATATACACACACATTCACATACACATACACATGCACACACACAGAAAAGGAATCAGAAATTTTGCTGAACGTTATTAACTTAAAGATAGAATCATAAAATTAAAATGGAGACCCCGATAGGTTACTGCAGAAGGGAAATGGGCCGAAATGCACCAGATTGTGTTAGCAGTAACGTACAGTGTTACGGGTAGCTCATAAAATAACTGCAGGCGGTCACCTCGGTGTACAGAAGGCTCAGGCTACGGTACAGAAGCATTTTTACTGGCCTGGAATGCACAGGGACGCTGTTAATATTTGTTGTACGTGACATACATATCAAATGGTAGGTAAGTAACAAGCAGTAATAAAACCAGCACCTTTCTTACCAATTCCTGCCTTTGAAGAACCTTGAACGTGGGTTATGATTAATTGTGTCGCTCCCCTTTCTAAAGTAAAAGTGGAAACCAATACTTGCTGACCATAATGGATGTGTCTACCAGATTTTCAGAGGAAATTCCATTATTGCAGTGTTAAGGCAAAAAGGGAGGTCGAGGAGTTTTTGGCTTTCGAGACTCGCTGTGGGCTGCCCATAGAGATTCAGTCAGACCAAGGGTCTCATTTTACCACTCAGCTGTTTAAGGAAGTCATGGATGGCTTAGGCATACAGCACTTCAAATCAAGGGCGTCCTATCCTAAATCCCAGGGAGCCTTGGAAAGTTAGCATCAGATTCTGAAGACTATGTTAACAGCGTACTGTCAGGGTTGGCCAAATGATTGGGAAAAAGGTGCCCCATTAAATTGTTTGCCATTAGGGATGCCCCAAATAAATCTACTCACTTTACTTCCTTTGAGTTAATATTCGGACATGAAGTGAGAGCTCCTTTGAAATTAATTAAATATAAATTGACAGGACCGAAGTCGGAAATCTCACACCTGGATTATGTGTATGAGGTGAAGGAGAGAGTAGATGGAGTAGGTGAGTTAGCTAAACAGTATCTGAAGAGCACAACATAGAGTGAAGCAGGTGGCAGATAGAAACACTGAAAGTTTGATTATTTCCCGTGAGGATGACGTATTAGTATTGCCACCAGTGGTAAGAAATCTCTTCAAAGCCAGGTTTAGTGGCCCTTTTCAAATAAACAAAATGTGGAGTGAGTTAAACTACCCAGTAAAGATACCAGAGATGCCAAAAAAATTTATCGAGTATTTCATACGGATGAATAGTGCTCCAGACACATTTAATACTCAGAAACAGAGTTGTGGCCATATGAACAAATTTTGCAGCTTATCTTTATGATGTAGTGATCTTTAGCAAGTGATTGAAAGTTCACATGTTACAGTTGCCAGAGCATGTTGAACGATTACAAGAAGCAAACTTGGTAATAAACTTAAAGAAAACAGAATTCACAAAGGCAGAGGTGACGTTCTTGGGACATTACGTTGGACATGGAAGGTTGACCCCATGGAACATAAAAACGAAGGACTTTTAGGAATTTCTACGAACATCCTCGAAGAAAGAGGTGCTTCGATTTTTGGAACTGAGTGGATTCTATCGGAAGTTTTTTGCAAACTTCAGCAGTGTATTGGCACCACTGATGGATTTACTAAAGAAGAACACAGAATTGTGGTGGACAGAACAATGCCAGGAGGCATGTTAGAATTTTAAAGTAGGATTAATCACCACATCAGTTTTAGCTACACCAAATAATTTGAAACCCTTTGAAAACTGTGTTTGGTGCTCGGGATATCGGGGTCGGAGATGTATTGATACAGAAAGAGGATGATGGAATTGAATGGCTAATTGGCTACTTGTCGAAAAAGCTCAATATCCACCAGAATAAAAATACAAAATCTCCATTATTGAACAGGAATGATTAAGTTTCACACTGGCCTGACAATATTTTAATGTTTATATGACAAACAAATTGTCGGAGATGGTTGTGGACAACGAAAAATCTCTCACATTTTTTGGAATATTTAAACACCAGAATATGAGACTATTTAATTGGAGTCTTACCGTACCGAATTTAAACTCACAAAATGCACATGCTGTGGCTCTTACAATGTGAAAGCAGATGTGTTTTCGCGGATTTAAAGGAAGGCAGTGCAGATAAGATTTGACTTATTTCAGTGTTATATTGGTGTGCAGAATTAATATGAATGATATAACTGAGATTAATACTTTTGTATTTCATATAATTGGGATGAAGAATTAGAGGAAAAGAAATGTAGCCATATATTCATTCTGCTGGTTCATTTTATTTTCTGAAGCAGGAAGATGTTATGAAGCCAAAAACACGTATGGGCATTTTAAGACAGATCGGGTTTTGTTGAATAGAAATTAAGCCACTGATGCCAGCTAAAGGTCACACTGTTCCACATGTCACCATTAGCTGAGAAAGGGATACCTGAGTTTTGGTTGCTGTTTTGACAGCCATCCAAATGCAACCAAAGAGTTTAAATAACGCTCAGGATACCAGAAACCAACAGAATTTTGAATATTATTGTTTGGACACCTGGACAGCAATCAAATTATGAGAATTATTATATCATGGGGATCATATAAACCCAGAATTTTGAACACTGGAGGGAGAGCTGCTGCCATCCAACAGTAGAGCAACTACTATAGAGCAGGAGTGCTAACTGACCATCTCAAACACTCTCTATCAAAGACACATGTTCATGTAAACCTACTTGCAATAAAAAAAAACATGACCCAGGGAGATCAGCAGCTGAAAGAGTGAACACAGCGGGGAAGATAGAGTCTGTATGGTCTTGAGATTTTAATGTTTCCTATGTGGGTTGTTGGAACAGCATATTTTTACAGA
Source organism: Chiloscyllium punctatum (assembly GCF_047496795.1). Taxonomy (NCBI): domain Eukaryota; kingdom Metazoa; phylum Chordata; class Chondrichthyes; order Orectolobiformes; family Hemiscylliidae; genus Chiloscyllium; species Chiloscyllium punctatum. The sequence continues at coordinate 2,258,679 of NC_092790.1, read as the reverse complement.
GTTGGAGTCAGATAGTAATGAGCTAAGAAAAGAGGGGTTTGTATTTGCGAATAGTTACTGTTTAGTGTTCACTATTAAAGTTAAGAAACTAACTTGATAATTTTTGTTTAAATAGTGGAATGTAGTAGATCTATGTCGCTCATATTTTAACAGATTACAAGGTGAGGCGAGCTTTTCTGGGTGATTGGTTTTAATTAACAGAGGGGTTCGATCCACCTTGTAAGTATCCATCCACTCTAATCCCATTTCTCTGCACTTGGCCCATATGCTTCCAGCCCTTTCCTATCCACATATTTATCCAAATGTTTTTGAAATGTTGTTAATGTACCCCCCTCAACCATATCTGCTGGCAACTCATCCACGTACGAGCCCTCTGTATAAAGAAGTGCCCCCTCAGGTTCCCTTTTATTCCTTCCCCTTAAACTGATCCCCTCTAATCCTCGATTCTCTACACCTTGGAAAAAGACTGAGAGCATTAATCCTATCCATACCCCTCGTGATTTTATACAGCTCTATAAGGACTCCCTCAGTCTCTTACTCGCTAAAGAAAAGGTCATAGCTTGTCCAACCTCTCCCTGTAACTCAGACCATTGGGTCCTGGCAATGTCCTTGAAAATTTCTTCTGCGCTCTTTCTAATTTAATATCTTCCTCCCTATAACAAGGTGACAAAACTGAAAACAAACTACAAGTGCGGCCTTACTAAAGTCCTGTGTAACTGCAACATAACGTCCCAAAGTCTATGCTCAATATCCTGCCTGATGAAGGCCAATGTGCCAAAAGCCTTCTTCACTGCCCTGTCTACCTGTGACTCCACTCTTAGAGAACTGTGCACCTGAACTCCAAGGTCTCTCTGCCCACTACACTCTTGAAGATCCTTCCATGCACCATGAAACTCCTACCTTGATCTGAGTTTCCAAAATGCAAGACCTCACGCTTCTATTTTAAATTCCATTTGCCATTTCTCGGCCCATTTCCCACCTGATTAAGGTCCTGCTGCAAGTTTTGATAAATATTCTCACTGATCATGCTCCCAATTACTTTAGTGTCATCTGCAAACTTACTAATCATACATTCTACATTCTCAACCAAATCATAGATAACAAACAGCAATGGACCAAGCCTCCGGTCTGACAAACATCCTTCCACTCAACCCTCTGCTTCCTACCTTCAACCCAACTGTGTATCCAATTGGCCTGTTCCCCCAGTATTCTACGTGATGGAGCCTTCCTGAGCAGCCTGTTATGTGGAATCTTATCAAAGGCCTTACTGAAATCCATAGAGACTACGTCTATCACTCTGCCCTCATCAAACGTCCTCGTAACTTCATCAAACGACTCAAAGAAATTTGGGAAGCATGATCTCCCACTGACAAGTCTATGCTGACTGCTCCGAATCAAACCCTGTGTAAGTAATGGGTGCAGTCAATCGTATGCTGTCCTTCATTATAAGATGATTCGAGTACATAAGTAAAGCCATCTTCCGGCTGTTGTAGAGCCTTACCGAGAGAGCATTTGGGGCAATCTGTACAGATTTGATGTCCTTTGTAAGGAATGATTCCCTTACCACAGACACCGGTGATAGTAACATGAGGATACAGTGAATAAGCTGAGTGTTTAATCTGTAGAGCTGTGAGAGACGAAGAAATGGTGATGCTGAAACAGGAGGAGTGACAGTGTTCGCTTATTTCCAAAAGGGACATTGATAGGGAGAGAAATTCCATACTTTACCCAGGATTGATTGTTTCGATTTATTGTCACGTGTACCTCAGTACAGGGAAATACTTTGTTTATGAGCAGTGGAGGCAGATCATAGTAAGCATGGCCAGACAGATCATAGGGTGGAAATAGACTTGGACAGAGTAAGGCACACAGGTTACACTGCACAGGACATGCACTAGACAAGATCAACATGAACAAGATCACCATTATTTGAATATAGAGAGTACATTCATCAGTCTAACGTGACTTTCCTAAAAGTTTATTTGCCTAAATTAGCTCTACCCATGTTATTGTGTAGTCAGCGAGTGAACCCTGTACTGAACATCAGGTTGCTCACAATCCCCAACAGCAGCCACAATACCTACCATCTGAAACAGGTAGCCATTCCCATCAGCTTCCACCCTACATAGAGAACACCAGGATGTCTTCGTGGAGATGGAAGATGCCTTCTTGAGACTTCACACAAGACATATGGCTTCCCTGCCCACCTCTAGAAAACCACCTTAAAGTCCCACATATGTATCATAAACAACGGAGCCAAGAGAAACAACGTGGAACAGTCTGTCTGTGCAGCCTCTGCCCCACTTGTTCATCATGTTAGAGCATCACTTAGGAGATAGTGAGGACTGCCAATGCTGGAGATGAGAGTAGAGCATCAATTGCTGGAAAAGCACAACCGGTCAGGCAGCATCCGAGGACCAGGAGAATCGACGTTTTGGGGAGAAGACATTCATCAGGAATCAGCAAAAATTACCTCATTCTGCCCCCGTGTAAGGGCATTGAGGTGGGAATGGCCTCCTGCTGTTCCTGTGTAAGTGACTCAAGGGAGTGATTCACTTCAACCTCGTCCGATTGGACAGGGCCAAGGGCCTGACTGGTTAACCCTGGTTCCTGTTTGACAGCTCATTGTACTGACTAGTGTGACAATGTTGCAGCTTTAAGAGGATATTTTGTCCTGGTTTATTTTATGAGAGAGATTGAACGATTGTTACCAAGCTTGCCAGTTAAGACCACTTGAGTAAACAGCTAGGGAGGCCTTAGGTTAATTTTAATGCAGCCTGAACGGGTGTGGCCAACGCTCACAGATTAGGATCACTGGGTTATGGTTTCTCAGTAACATCAGAAACTATTGGGGTCTCAACAGAGTTGGAAGCTTCAGTCAATGTCTCCTGGCTGCTACTCTCTCTGAAATTTCTCTTCCTGATTGGAGAAATATTTGTGACAATCTGTTTCTGAATATTTCTTTTGGCCAAGGGCTGTGTTTATGGGATTTCCCTATATTTGAACAGTTTATCAGTAATAGTTCCTAGATCTATTATTCTGTTATGCTGTCCAATAGAATTACGTTATTCTAAATTCCTCTTTCTTTGGTTTCATTTTCTCTTCAGTGTTTAACTAGATGGTGTTTTGCTTCACACTGAGTAGTTTGACCAGTCACATTGCATCTGGAACAGACACTTTACATTTCCTTTAAAATAAGAAAACATTACAATTTGGCTACCGCCTTAAAATATTTTCGAGGGGCTCTGGTGAGGTCCATCACACTAGACTCCTTCTCTTCCTGACAAATAGGCTGGAGGCAATGAATGGGCTGTCCCTGTTCTTCTCCACAGTGTCAATGGGCTGAACGACTTCCTCATATTCCTGTGAAACCAGCATGAGTTGATGAATGAACTCTTATTTTACTGTGGTAATGTGCAGTGCCCACCAGTGCTGTTACATGAATGTTACGGACACTTTAACAGCACAAGTCTCAATGGAGTCTGTATCCTGCTAGTTGCGGAAAAAGACCAGCTCAGGAGCTGACGGGGGACAAAATGTTCTGACCATTGTGGAATCTTCAGCGACCATCACCACTTCTGATCTTATAGTGGGGAGAGTGGGGCCGGTGAGACATTGATGAAGCAGCTGAAGATGTTTGTGAAGAGGAAGCTACCCTGAGGATCTCGCACAGAGGTGACCCAGGACTGAGATGATGAACATCTTCCTTTGTGTCATGTTTGACTCCAAACACTGGAGAGATTACTCTGATTCCCATTAAGTTCAGTTTTGTTCAGCTCCTTGATGTCAACAGAAGTCAACCACTGCCTTGATATCGGGGCCAGTCATTTTTACCTGAACCCTTGTCTCAACCTCTTTTGTTCACATGAATAGGCCTTGATATAGGAACAGCAAGTGTTTTCTTCAAACAGGTAGCATTGAATGTCAGGATTTCTCTCCTCAAGGGTGTTCAGGGAGCTAGATGACTGAACGTATTTGAAGAGGAGGTGGATGGTAATTGACCTGTCAGAGAGTTGAGGGCTATGAAGAATTGGGTATGAAAGAGGATTTGAGACGAAGAGCAATTAATTCATGATCTTAAAGAAGGGCAAGGCAGGCTTGGGGGGGTGAGCAACATGCCCCTGTTTCTGATGTTCTCCCATTCTGTTATTGGAAAGTTAGTGGGTGTTATTTTCATGAATGTTCTGTTATTGAATGTTGCAGACAGGGAGACCAGAGGATTTTGTGAGCAATCCCTGAGTGAGGTATGGGGGCTGTATTCATACTGAATCTGGGTCTACAACATGACCAACAAATGAAGCACGAGTTGCAGCGAGAGGAAGTTCTGTGAAGGGAGATGAGGGGCCTCTTTCCCACCAAGACTGGATTTTCCAATTACATTCCCAATTCACTTCAAACCGTGTGGGAAAGTACTGAGGGGCTGAATGGTCTCCTGTGTTTCTATGCAACAGGTTATAGGAGTAAGTAGCCTCCAACTGCTCCTGTCTAGCAGGTTTGAGGGGCTGAATGGAACACAGGAACATGGTACTGATGAGGAGGAGTGGGTCATTAGATACTTTGAGCCTTCTCCACCAGGCGCTAAAATTGTAGCTGATCAGATTGTGGTCTCAGCCCCACTTTCCTGTCTGCGTCACATTGTGAATGACTCACTTCTTTGTCAAATACTTAACTAACGCAGCTTACAATCAATGTGAACATAGAGACACGATAACATTTCACTGAAGAGAATTCCAACTTGAAAAGTCCTTTCAGAATTATTCGTCATCCCTCTCATAGAATCAGAGAGTCATGCAGAATGGAAATAGACCCATTTGTCCAATCTGTTCAGTCCGATCAGATATCATATCTGATTTTGTCCCATTTGCCAGCATTTGGCCAATATTCTGTGATTCTACCCGCCTTGACCACTTCCTCTGACTGCACTTTCTGTACACACACCACTCTCTGTGTGAAATATTTACCTTCAGGTCCCTTCTAAATCATTCGCCCTCTCCCCTTCAACCAGTGCTGTCTTGTTCTGGACTCCCCTATCCTTGGGAGTAGAACATGGCTGTTCAGAATATCCATGCCCCTGATAAATTTATAAACCTCTATAATGTTGCCTCTCAACCTCTGACACTCCAGGGGGAGTCAGCTCAATGTAACCAGCCTCTCCCTATAGCTCAAGCCTCCAGTCTTGGAACATCCATGTAAGTCATTTCTGCAGAAAACCGAGTTGTACGCAGTATTCTTAAAGTGGCCTCACCAACATCCTGTACAGATGCAACATGCCACCACAACCCCTATACTCAATGCTCTGACTGATTCAGGCAAATGTGCCAAATGTGTTCTGCACCACACTGTCTACCTGCGACTCCACTTTCAAGGAACAATGCACCTGCAGCCCTATGCCCAATTTTTTCACAACACGCCCCAGGACCTGACCATGAAGTATATAATGTCTGCCCTGATTTGCCTTCCCAAAATGCAAAGTTTCATATTTATCTAAATTAAACTTCATCTGTTACTCCTTGTCTCTTTGTCCCATCTAATTGCGGTCTTGTTGTACTCTGAGATAATCTGCTACACCACCTTTCTGATGTCATCTGTATACTTACTAACTATTGCCCCTATATTCACATCTAAATCCTTTACATAAATGATGAAATGCAGTGAACTCAGTACTGATTCTTACAGCACACTACTGCTCACAATCCTCCAGGCTGAAAAATATCCCTCTTCATTCAAGCCATTTGTGATAAGCTCCTTCTGTATCTTATGTGACTGAAATTTACTAATCTGTCTACCAATCAGAATGAAATACTAGCTATGAAGAGAGGCTGAGTAGGTTAGGTTTATTTTCACTAGATGAAAGGATTAAGGTTTGCAAAATCATGAAGCTTTTTCCCAGGTTGAAGGATTCAATAACGAGAGGTCGTGCTTTCAAAATGAGAGGTGGAAAGTTTAAGGGGGATACACACGGTAAGTACTTCACACAGAGGGTGGCGGGCATTTGCAACGCGTTGCTAGCAGAGGTGGTAGAGGCAGGCACGGTAGATTTATTTAAGATGCGTCTGGACAGATGCATGAGTAGGTGGGGAGCAGAGGAAGACAGGTGCTTAGGAATTGACCTACAGATTTAGACAGTACATTTGGATCGGCTTAGGCTTGAGGGCAGAAGGGCCTGTTCCTTGGGCTGTAAATTTTCTTTGGTCTTTGTTCTTTAAAAGAACACCATGCTGAAGTCCACACAGACAATGTCTACCAAACTGCCTTCATCAATCTTCTTTGTCATCTCTTCAAAAAACTCAACCAAATCAATGAGACATGATTTCCCATGCAGAAAGCTGCGTTGTCTACTCCAATCAGCCCTTGCCTTCTCAAATATATGTAAATTGTATTCCTCAGAATCCCCCCAAACAATTTAGCCACCACTGACATCAGGCTCAGCGGTCTATAGCTCCCCGACTTTTTGGGGTCACTGTTTCCTTTTCTAGTCCCACTGCTCCACTGCTCACAACAAATCTTAAATGTAACCAGGTTGGTGATAGGGCCGATGATATCGGTCTCAAACTGGGTCAGGGTCAGTTTTAGGAACAAGTCAGGCTAGTTTCTTTAATCTGCTAAAACAACATGTTCATGATCCAGAGCAATGTTACTCAAACTATGGTGGAAAGATTAATGGCAAACTGTTTGGGTATTGCAAATATATAATCAATATTTCCCTTTCTAAAAACACTGACACACACTTACACACACACACAAACACACACGCACACAATCTCTGCAATTTTAACTTGAAAGAACTTTGTCCAGATATTATTGGAACTCATGACAAAGGAAAAATTGTGAGATTGTCCAAATCGTTATTTTGCTTCTGAAGATATTGTACTCACACAACTGCTAGCAATGGGATTTCATCCTGGGAGAGTTTGGATTTGGCTGAATTCCCTTTGCTTTAGGCAGTGAGTAGAATCCAGTGAATTCTGGTTCGGGATCACCCAAAGGGTAGTACGGTTGTTAGCATGCTGCCTCGCAGCACCAGGGACTTGGGGTCGATTCCAGCCTTGGGTGACCGTCTGTGTGGAGTTTGCACATTCTCCCCATGTCTGTGTGAGCTTCTAATGGGTGATCCAGTTTCCTACCACAAACTGTGTATGTTCGTTGGATTGGTCACGCTAAATTGTCCGTAGTGTTCAGGGATTTCTAGGTTATGTGCAATAGTCAGGGGTAAATATAGGGGAATGGGTTGGGAAGGTTGGTATGGACTTGTTGGGTCGAAGGGCCTGTTTCAACATTGCAGGGATTCCATAAAAATAAGAATTGTAACGATGACTGTAGAGGTTTTTTTTTTAGCTCGCACACATTGCTGTGATGAGGAACAATGAAGGAGAGAGAGTGCAATAGGCCATTCCTTCTCAGGCAGATTGCATTTTCTCCCTCTCTGAGTTGAATCACACAGTAATGTCATCCTCTCCCAAACTGGACCATGTGAGGTCTCCTTGTACATTGTCCAAACTGTGTCTCTCCATCACATTCCCTGTTCCATGTAGGTGCATCATTGCTGCTGTCATACACAGAGACATACCCTTCGCAGAAAATGGTCTTGGTCAATTTGAACAAAATGTTTATATGTCACTGCGTCATTAAAAAATAAAAATGTTTAATTTATTCAGAATACCTGTGTTAAACTGAATGCATTTTTTAAAGAAATACAGAAATTGCTGGAAATGCTCACCAGGTCTCTCAGTACCCAGATGCTGTAGTTGTACCAGCCTCCACCACTTCGATTGGCAGCTCATTCCATACGCACACCACCCTCTGTGTGAAATGATGGCCTATAGGTCTCCTCAAAACCTTGCCCCTCTCACTTTCCACCAATGCCCTCTAGTTTTGGATGCCCCTAACCTGGGGTAAAACTCATGACTACTCACCCTACCCGTGACCATTTTGATTTTATAAAGCGTTACTGCTACAAAATGTGACTCCAATCAACACGAATGGCTGTATTCCAGTCATCCTGGGCCTAAATTCTGAAATTCAATACTGACACCTCTTCCTTCTCCATCAAGTCACAATTCTAAATACATTTTAATCAGTTTGTTCAGATGTATCCTGAGACACTTCTGTGGGCTTTACACCTGGAGCTTTGTGCCTGGAGGCAGGGACACGAGCATCACTCAGCAATACCCATAAAGCTGCAACATTATTCTCCTGTGTGTTTGTTTATCAGACTGTCCTGACATGTTGGGATATATCTCTGCAACAGGCAGGACTTAAATCCAGGCCTTCTAGCCCAGAGCTAGGAACACTACCACACAAGTTCAGGAATTGGAATCAAAAGCAGAGCTCTGGCTCAGAGACAGGGACACTACCCACTACACTACCACACCCAGATTTTGGGTCATATTTTAGTGCCCACTTTCAGCTCAGTGTGGATTTATTATAATCAGGTTACCATTACTGAATTACAAACAGCACTTTGTATTATTAAACAATACAAGATATTTGTCTCAACTGTAGGATATTGAGTGTACGTGCTGTGCCTTCGAAATTACCTATAAATATCTTTAATTGCTATTATCTGTTGTCTGCAATATTAAGGAAAGAAATCCTGCAGACACACTCTGCCCAATGAAGGGTCTCAAATGGATATATATTACTGAACACCAGAGATGAAGGAAGAGCTTAATTTCTGATCCCAAAACACCAATCACTCTTACCCAACTCTCACGTGCGACTCCCCTCTTCCCATGAAATGACACCAGGCCGCTGATTACTGCGCAGTCTCTCCTCCCCACTGACTGTGTCTGCAATCTGTCCCTCCTCCCCCTAACCACACAAGGCAAACCAAGCTCCGGGTCTTTGTGAAAATCAAGGCCGGAATGTGTCGGCATCCTGGAGACGGATGGGCGTTTTAAAATTGAAGGGGGAGGATGAGGTGATAATAATATCACTCACTGGGCTGAGGGCTGGCTGATGGAGTTTAGTTTGGATTAATGCGAGGTATTGGATTTGGTAAATCAAACAACAGCAGGACCTATACAATTAAAAGTAGAGCCTTTGGCAGTGCTGTAGTACAGAAACCTAGGCCGTCAGGTTTAATTCTTTAACATGTGCATCTCATATAGATAGTGTGGTTAAGAAGGTGTTTAACACACATGTCTTCATAGGACAGACCTTTGAGTATCGGAATTGAGATGTCATGTTGTGGTTGTACAGGACATTGGTGAGACCTCTTCTGGAACTGTGTCCAGTCTGGTCACCCTGCCCCCACCTATTCCATAGGCACACCACCCTCTGGGTGAAAACACTGCCCCTTAGGTCACTTTTAAATGTTTCGCCTCTCACCTTAAGCCTATGTCCTCTAGTTTTGGACTCCCCGTACCCTTAGAAAATACCTTGACTGTTCACTTTGATATTACTGACATTGATATTATTAAGCTGGAGAGGATTGAGAAGAGATTTACCTGGATGTTGCTGAAAATGGAGGGAGTGAGCTATAAGGAGAGGCTGGATAGGCTGGGACTTTTTTCATTGAAGAATATGAGATTAAGCAGTAACTTTACAGAGGTTTATAAAATAATGAGGGTTACAGAGAAGCTGAAGGGCTGATGTCTTTTCTCTAGAGTTGAGGATTCAAAACTGAGGGATTTTTAAGGTGCGAGGAAAAAAGATTTATGAAAGTCATGAGAGGTAATTATTTTAGACAGAAGCTGGCTTGTGTGTGGAATGAACTTCCAGAGGAAGTGGTGAAAGGAGGGACAGTTACAACGTTTAAAGGACATTTAGATCTGTACATGGATAAGACATCAGTTTTGATGGTGCTGTGAGCAGCTACCCTCTCCCTCCCCATCGATGAATGCATCCCTGTTGGTTTTCACCCTCTGCCAATGCCTGTGCAATGGCAGGTGGAGGCCAGCAGAGGGTGGGATTGCATTACTTTAAGCACCAAAGAGACTGCCAGACCTGCCCCATACAGAGACACACAGAGCTCATCTGTCATTTAAATGACACATAAAGAAATTCTCAATTCTCCTGTAAACTGTTAAAATATGACTGACAGATCTGCCAAATTCTACTGTTTAAATAAAAAAAACATCAATTTATTTTTTTCACTCTGAAAGTGAACATTTTACATCAACTATTCACAATTCTGAGACTCCCTTTCTCTCAACTGATTATTACCCAACTTCAGGTCTATAGCAATATACTGTGTCTGTGTCTGCCACCCTCTCATACCACAGGTGCTTGTAAGCTCTCAGTTCAGAACAGCATTCCCTCTCTCTTAAAGGTACAGTACACGCTTTCAACTTCATCACATTATACCCTGATGAATATCGATAAGTGGGACCTATCCGCATTTCTCGAGCTCTGTGGTTTGTCAATTTTTCATTCGCTCCGTCTGGTGTGTGTCAGGACTTTTTTGCTCCATTTTCAGGATGTCATTATTCGACTTTGTCCATAGGAATATATCAGTATTTCACTTGCTCAGACTCGTGTGTGTGGGGCAGGATTTCAGTTGTTTCATGGGGACTGTGACACTATAACAATCTCAATGTTTGTATATGGCACCGAACCAGGAAGAACTCTGAAGTCTATGGAGGAGAGCGTGGAACTCTAACAGGACAATCACACGTTGGTGTCGTGTTCAGGTTTATGGCAGATGGGGATCAATGCAGAGCAGTGTAAGGTGATGCACTTTGGTAGGAAAGACAATGAAAGACAGAATAAAACAGGCTGTGCCATTACAAAGGGGCTGCAGGTACAGAGGGCGCTGGGTGTATATGAGCACAGATTGTTGAAGATGTCAGGATAAGTGGGGAGACCAGTAACTATCACAGATTAGTTTCAGTATCTGAGCTGTTTACAGAGTGAAGTGTAGGAGGGAGCCTCCGTGCTCCCTTCCTGGGAGATGGTGGAGACGATGTGTTGTGAGCCCACCCTCCTGCCCACTGAGACCGTGTGGATTCCATTTATACCAGCTCGACACAAAAGGGAGATGGCATAAGGGCCACGGCTTCTAAGTTGTGCCAGGGGGGAAACGGAGCTGCCATTGGGTTTAAAGTGAGAATTGCCCTTCACTGAACATTGCTCCTTACTCGGTCGGTGGGACGTGAATGTTTCAGATTCTTCACACGAGGCGTCCCGGTCCTCTCTGGCTCGTACCAGCGTCCTCCCCACATGGCGGGGGGGGGGGGGGGGGGAGGTGAGGGAATGGATATTGGGCACTCCACCACCTGGCTTGGCCCTTTCTGTCCTATTCCAGACTGTTTCTCCTGGAATGGGAGAAAGGGAGGGCTGGAGTGAAGGTGGGAGTGGGTTGCCCTGCTGTTCGTGCTGGTGTAGGTGCGGATAATGGCAAATGTTGAGTTTTTCAGAGGGATTCTGTCGACAGCGTTGTATCCATGCAGTTTAATTGATGTGGGGGGAAAAGTGGACGGGGTGACAGAGAGAGACAGACAGAGACAGAGACAGCGAGTGACAGAGAGACAGAGACAGATACAGAGAGAGAGAGGGAAGGTGCTTCATGCAGCAATGACAGTGTTGGACCATGAGCCTTGTTCGGGTTCGGTGCTATAACAGATGTAAAGTGAATGTGAGGGAGCAGAGAGAATACTGTGACCCTTATCCTGACAGAACGGGGAAGGTTTTTGAAGCTTGTCCTGTATTGCTGGGCATTTCTTCAGACCACCGATACTGCACTGAGCTGGGTGGTGAGCTCAGACCATGCTCAGTGGGTCTGATGGTGTGGCCTCCTCTGAAAAGAGAATGGTCTCATTCTGTCCTCGCTCATCCACCAGCACCTCCGTGCCCCTGTCGACAAACCGCCATGTAATTGCCCATGATCTGCCATGCTCAGGGTAAACTTTGCAGGGCAGCTCCGAACTGAGAAAGCTCAACCGTGTGCCCCTTGGCCTTTTAAAAATGGCACGAGTGCCAGGGATCACTCAATATCCGGGGGCGTCCGGGCGATGGTGAGTATCACCCACCATGATGGGTGGGAGAATAGGGCTGGTATTGAATGAGAGGGACACCATGGGGTGGGATGGGTAGTTGATGAGGTGAGTCCAATACGATAGCACCAGGAAACTAGCTCAGCCTCGTGTGGACGATCCCTCTGTCACACTCAAGGAAAATCAAACAATGATAAATTATTGTTAGAATCTGCCCAATGAGTCATAGATTCTGTTCAAAGCAATTCCAGGAACAAAGATGCAGAACAAATGCTCATTGGCCTCACATCAATATCCCTTTTTCCCATCTTTCCTGGGAAGATTGGCTCATGTTACAGGATGTTATCGAACTGTCGACATTTCAGCATTCTGCAACCTGGGAACACAGCCTTCCATGGCACTGTCTCTCAGTCTCCCCCTCTCTGTCTATACACCAAACCCCTCCCATGTGGTGATAATTAAACTGATTCCCCCGCCATCTCTCTCTGGCGGTGATGTTCACACCCATAGCACCACCTTGTCATGGCAACAATGGAGATATGGAGCTGGAAATGGGTGGAAGCTGTAGAATCTGTCACTCCCAGCATGGGCTGTAAGTTCCCCCACACTAGGTAGGGATCTAGCACAGTGTTACTGAGCAATGCACTGGGGTGGTGTATACAATCCTACATTCTGGGAGGGTAAGTGCTCCTGGTTTACAGATCAATGCACTGGGGTCGGGTACACAGTCCTACATGCAGGAAGGGTAACTGCTCCTGGGTTACAGATCAATGCACGGGGGTGGTGTACACAGTCCTACATGCAGGGAGGGTATCTGCTCCTTGTTTACAGATCAATGCACTGGGGTGGGGTACACAGTCCTACATGCTGGGGGAGGGGGGGAGTACCTGGTCCTGGTTTACAGATTAATTCACGGGCAGACTAACTGGTTGATGTTCAGAGATAATGCAATGGTGTAGTCCGTGCAGCTCCACAAACTGGATGGATATTTCTTTCATGTTCAGACATTAATGCACTGCTGTGGTCTGCACAGCTCTCCGCCCTGGACAGATATCTAGTCTGGGTTTATATATCAATGCACTGCTGTGGTCTACACAACGCCCCGTATTCCTGTGTAGCAGCTTTGAAATGCTGAATGTTCCCTTCCATTTCCTGTATAACAGGTATGAGAGATTAAAAGTTCTGCTCCAATCGCAGAGTAACAGCCTCCAATGGCTGAATGGCCTCAGTCTGTTCCTGTTTAAAACTCTTGATGGGCTGAATAGCCTGCTTCAGTATCGGTGTAGGTGTGAAATGTTGCAGAATATTTTGAAACCATCAGTGAATAGGCCACTTCTGACTTTATGATGGAGGGAAGACCATTGATGCTGCAGCTGTTACTAGCCCACAGTGCCTCATGGATGCCCAGTTTCCATGTGCTCAGTCCTTTAGAAGTATGTCCTACTTCACAGGAGGGAGTGCCACATCACACAGTGAGCAGTGCTCCTAATTTGATTTATCTCTCCATCCTGGAGTCTCTCAGCCTCATTCGTGATGAAGGTCTGCTGCCAGAAACGGTGATTTTCCTGCTCTTCGGATGCTGCCTGACCTGCTGCGCTTTTCAAGAAACACACTAATCATGAGTATGTCAAATATGAGGCTGAGACTTTGCCTCCACCAGGACTGTGTGCTGACTACTCCTACAGATACTGTCAGGGACAGATCCATCTGGGACATGGAGTTTGGTGAGAATGTTTCCCCCAGTCTGGCTGTTGTGTATTGAAGCCTGTTCCTGTTCAGGCAGCGGTGGGCCTGTGGGGACACTCCTGGTGATGGGCATTGAAGTCCCACACCCAGAGGATGGTCTGAGTCCTTAACACCCTCAGTGCTTCCGCTGATTTGTTTCCAAGAGGAGGAGTGGGGAGCAGGAGATAACCATCCTCAAGCGATTTCCTTGACCATGATCTGTTACCATGAGATTTCCTGGGTTCTGGAATCAATATTGGGGATTTGCAGGGTAACTATTTCCCTGACTGTATCTCAAGGTGTGCCCACCACTGGTGGGTCTGTCTTGACGGTGGGACAGGATATGCTCAGGGATGGTGATGGGGCTTCATGAAACATTATGGGTGAGCACGGTGGCACAGTGGTAAGCACTGTTGCCTCACAGCGCCAGAGACCCGGGTTCAATTCCAGCCTCGGGCGACTGACTGTGTGGAGTTTGCACATTCTCCCCATGTCTGCGTGGGTTTCATCTGGGTGCGCCGGTTTCCTCCCACAGTCCAAAGATGTGCAGGTTAGGTGAATTGGACATGGGAAATTGTCCGTAGTGTTAGGTGAAGGGGGACATGTAGGGGAATGGGTCTGGGTGGGTTGCGCTTCAGAGGGTCGGTGTGGACTTGTTGGACTGAAGGGCCTGTTTCCACACTGTAAGTAATCTAATCTAATCTAAATTACCCATCAGGCCTGATCCTGTGATTACGACGGTGTTGAACTGTTTCCTGACTGGGAGTCTGGTGCTGGAAAAGCACAGCAGGTCAGGTAGCATCCGGGGAGCAGGGGAATGAATGTTTCAGGCATAATTCCTTCATCAGGAATGGGGCTTGTGGGCTGAAGAGCTGAGAGATAAATGGGAGGGGGCTGGGATTGGGGTAAGGGAGCTGGGAATGTGATCGGGAGATGGAGATGGGGGAGAGGTGACAGGTCAGAGAGGATGGGGGAAGGTCATGGACAGGTCAAGGAGTTCCCCGGAAATTTCTGTCCCTGACATTCTATAACTGACATTCCCCGGAACGTTCTGTCCCTGACATTGTTTGTGAACGGCCGGACGTAAGTGAATTGAACAAACGATAAGATCCCGAGGGAAGAGATCCCGTTCCAGGGAGAAGGAGGCACTGTTCCGAAGGCCCCTCAGGCAGTTAAAGGGGTGAATATGTTTTCCCTGCGTTTACATTTCTGCACGACACAGGATCGACCACAAGTTAGACCAAAATACAGAAATTCCCAAACTCCGTTTGTCTTCAGGAAACTGGGAGAGAATCCTACAGGACAGCCACGTTCCCACCCTCCATATTAGGAACTGGGAAGGAGTAACCTGTGTCTGCTATCGAGTGATCAAGTGTGTGGGAATATTCGAGAAACCACCTGTCCTTATGGATGTGTCTCTGTGTGTTTGGGGAGTGATGGTTTCTTGTGGTTTATGTCACATTTTTGTCAGTAATTCAGACCTTCCCATTTGTTATTCCAGCTCCAATTATTTGAATAAATCCCTGAATACAGGGACACATTTGAAAATCTCACTGGGTCCCCGATCAAACGGGTCCCTTTGCCTCCAGACTGATGGATAATGGGTTTGTTTTGCTTCCTTACAGTTAACGTAGTGACCATCTACGTCCCGCTTTATAAAGATTGTGGATTGTCTCCATGTGACAGACGTTACCTGGGGGCCATGGAAGCGGCGGATCTCCTGGTCATTATCCTCGACCTGATCCTGAGACACATTCCCATTGTTTATCAGGAATAGTTTTATTTCCTGATGGACTCCGTCCCCGTGTGTAATATCCACGCCATCCTACTTTATGCAGCCACTGACTGCTCTGTCTGGTTCACCGTCACTTTCACCTTTGATCGGTTTGTGGCCATTTGTTGCCAGAAGCTGAAAAGTAAATATTGCATTGAGAAAACTGGGGGTGTGGTTCTGGGAGCAGTGACTGTGCTGAGCTGTTTAAAGAACATTTTCTGGCATTTTATGCTCAGGGCTCGGTATTGGCTGGGGAACGACCCCTGGTTTTGTGATGTAACACTCGCTGTTCGTTACTCCATTGTCTGGGTCACAATCGAGTTCCTCCACCACATTCTAACCCCGTTTTTCCCATTTCTCCTGATTCTGCTGCTCAATGTTCTCACCGTCAGACACATTTTAGTGACCCGCAGAGCCCGCAGGAGACTCCGCGCTCACACCAATGGGGACGCTCAGTCTGACACAGAAATGAGAAACCGAAAAAAATCCATCATTTTACTGTTTGTGATCTCGGCCAATTTCATCCTGTTATGTTTAACGTTAATACTGTATTCTATATGGAGACGGATGTGGTATTTTGGGTATCACTCTGTGTATCTCCATTACTTTGTGCAGGAATTGGGCTTCATGCTGCAGCTCATCAGTTGCTGCACAAACACCGCGATTTATGCCGTGACCCAGACTAAGTTCAGGCAGCAGCTGAAGAATGCGCTGAAATATCCCTTCACCCAAATCCATCCACCCATCAAATGCCCTCATTAATCAATCCATCCGGTATTTTCTCATTTCACTTCAGTGTTTCAGCGATGGAGCAGCCTGTCACTATGGTAACAGACTGAGGGTAGCGCTGGTTTGTCCATCCTTATCCCACAGGGGGGTTACAGGGACACGTTTCAATGTTGCTCACAACTCAGGGGCCAGTGAGAAAAGGTACCATCCCACTGACTGTATCCATCACTGCCATTTGTAAACAATAAAAATGTTGATTAAAGCGTGCCGAGCAGCACAGTGACCGATGCTGTTGTGTGTCTTTGTGTTGGAGAAGCTGAGCTGGAGAGAGACAGACTCAGCCCCAAGTCCTGGTCCTCAGGGGAGGGGAGGACACCGTGCCCTGAGCTCAGGATCTGGGTTAAGCTCCCTCTGTCCACCCCACTCCAACCTGACGTCTAAATTTCCTCTCCCCTACTCTTTCTCCTCAATTCTCCGCCCTCTCTCTTTCGTTGAGCACAAAGACTCTCTTTTTCACTACCTCTCCCTTTCTCTCTGTCTCGTCCCCATCTCTCTCTCACACACACACACACCTGGTTTCTCCACCTGCCACCACCCTTTCCTCACTCCCTCCACTTCATTCTCTCTCTCTCTCCTGCCGTCTCTGTATCCCTCCCACAATTCCGCCTCTACCTCATTTAACCCCTTCTCCCACCTCCTACATCTCTCTATCATCTCAACCCCACCCACCCCACCCTCACGCAGCCTCACCACCAACCCCCAGTCTCTGAGTCAGAGGGAGAGGAAAGAACCAGAGAGACAGAATGTGTCAGAGAGAGAGGGAGGGCGGGAGAGAGATTCAGTCAAAAACAAACTGAGGGATGTGGGGGGAGAGAGACACCGAGGGAGAGGGAACGAGAGTGAGAGAAGGTGGAGAGAGAGAGTAAAGGAGCAGGGAGAGAGAGAGGAGCAAGGGAGAGATAGGTTGAGCGAGAGAGAGATAGAGACAGTTGGGGAGTAGATAATGAGAGAGATGGGTGAGAAGAGGGAACAAGAGAGAGGGGAGAGATAGAGGAGGGCGAGAAAGAAAGGCAAGCGAGAGGTGAGAGAGAAAAGGGTGCGAGAGAGAGGGGAGGGCGAAACGAGAGAGAGGAGGGACGAGAGGGCGGGGGTAAGAAGAGAGGGTGGCGAGAGAGGGGGTGAGTGAAAGGGGTGCGAGAGAGAGGGGAGGGCGAAACGAGAGAGGAGAGGGGGCGAGAGAGAGGGGGCGAGAGAGAGGGGGGCGAGAGAGAGGGGAGGACGATGCGAGTGAGAGGGGGGACGAGAGAGGGGGCGAGAGGAGAGGGGGCGAGAGAAAGGGGGTGAGAGACAGTGTGGGCGAGAGAAAGGGGGCGAGAGAATGGGGGGTTAAAGAGCGGGGGCGAGAGGAACGGGGCGAGATAGAGGGGGCGAGAGAGAGGCGGCGGGAAAAAGGGGGCGAGAGAAAGGGGAGAGAGCGGGGCTAAGAGAGAGGGGGCAAGAGAGAGGGGGCGAAAGGGAGGGGGCGAGAGAGAGCAGAGCTAGAGAAAGAGAGAGGGAAAGGAGAGAGAGTGGGAGAGAGACGGGGAGAGATAGAAAGATGTAAGAGAGAGTGGGAGAGTGAGGTGAGAGAGTGAGAGAGAAAGGAAGAGAGAGTGGGTGAGAGCGCGGAGAGAGAGGGGAGGCAGAGCAGAGATAGAGAGAAAGAAAGGGAAAAGAGAGAGGGGATAGAGAGTACGGGAGAGAGAAAGAGAGCAGAGATAGGAAGAGAGAGAGGGAAAAGAGTTAGGGGAGAGAAAGAGTGGGAGAGAAAGAGAGGGGAAGTATAGAGGGGGAGATAGAGAGGGGAGAGAGCGCGGAGAGAGAGGGAAAAGAGAGAGAGGGAGAGTGAGAGAAGGGGTGGGAGAAAGAGTGGGAGAAGGAAACAGGGGAGAGAGAGAGGGAAGAGAGAGAGGGGAGAGACAGTGACAGAGAGAGGGAGAGAGTGGGAGAGAGAAAGAGAGGGGAGGTATAGAGGGGAGAGAGGGTAGACCGCGCGGATAGAGAGAGGGAAGAAAGCAGAGTGAGAGAGAGTGGGAAATGAGAGAGGGGAGAGTGAGGGGGAGGGCGAGAGAGGGGAGGGCGAGGAGGGATTGGGCGAAAGAGTGGGACAGCGAGACAGAGGAGAGAGAGAAATGGGGCGAGAGAAAGTTGGGTTAGAGAGCGCGGGCGAGAGCGGGGCGAGAGAGAGGGGGTGAGAGAAAGGGGGTAAGAGAAGTGGGGTTGGAGCGGGTGAGAGAATGGGGCGAGAGAGAGGGGGGCGAGAGAGAGGGGAGGGAGCGAAAGGGGGGCAAGAGAGTGGGGGTTCAGAGAGAGGGGGCGAGAGAGAGGGGGTAGAGCGAAAGGGTTTTGAGGGAGGGGAGAGCGCGAGAGGGTGGGAAGATAGAGGAGAGAGAGGGAAGGGCGAGAGAGGGTGGGAAGAGAGAGGGAAGAGAGGGGAGAGAGGGGTGAGAGAGAATGGAGTCAGAGCGCGGAGGGACAGAGAGGAGAGAAGAGAGAGCAGAGGTAGAGAGAGAGACAGAGAGGGAAAAGAGAGAGGGGGAGAGAGATGGGAGAGAGAAAGAAAGGGGAAGTGAGAGTGGAGTGAGAGTGGGGAGAGAGCACGGAGAGAGAGAGGGAAGAGAGCGCAGAGATAGAGAGAGAAAGGGAAAAGAGAGAGAAATAAGAGAAAGAGTGAGAGAGAGAGTGTGGGAGAGAGAGAGAGTTGGAGAGAGGGGGAGAGAGAGGATGGGAAAGAGAGGGGAGGAGATAGAGAGGGGAAAGAGAGAGAGGGGAAAAAGATGGTGGGAGAGAGAGGTTGGGAGTGAGAAGGTAGGAGAGAGGGTGGGAGAGAGAGAAAGGAGAGAGAGGAGGAGAGAGAGGAGGGGAGAGAGAGGGGAGGGGAGAGATAGAGGAGGGAAGAGAGAGGAGGGCGTGATAGAGGGCGGGGATGCGAGAGGGGAGAGAGAGGGGGGTAGAGAGAGGGGGTAGACAGAGGGAGTTAGAGGGGGGTAGAGAAAGAGAGATAGAGAAAAGGGAGGGGAGAGGGGATAGAGATAGGGGACGGGGGCAGAGAGATGGGTGTAGAGAGACGGGGATAGAGTGAGGGGAGAAGACAGAGGAGAGCAAGAGTGGGGACGGAGGTGAGAAGAGATAGGGTTGGAGAGAGGGGGATGGGGAGATTGGGGGAGAGGGGGGAGAGTGGCGGAAAGAGTGGGGAGGGGGAAAGTGAGAGGGGGGAGAGAGAGAAGATGGGAGGGAAAGGGTGAGAGAGCGAGAGGGTGGGTGATAGAGCGGATGGGTGAGAGAGAGAGAGAGAGGGTGGGATAGAGAGATGGTGGGAGAGAGAGAGGGCGAGAGGAAGAGAGGGTGGGGGTAGAGAGGTTGGGGAAAGAGCGGCTGCGGGAGAGAGAGGGTAGGGGAGAGAGGGACGAGAGAAAGGGGGCAGAGAGACGGCGAGCGACAGGGGGAGAGAGAGAGGGGAAACTGGGGTAGATGGGGACGAGAGTGGAGAGGCGAAAGAGGGGCGGGCAAGAGAGGGGATGGCGAGAGATGAGGGGGCGAGAGAGGGGAGGGCGAGAGACGGGAGGGCGAGAGACGGGAGGGCGAGAGAGGGGAGGGGGAAAAAGATGAGGGGGCAAGAGAGGGAAGGGCAAGAGAGTGGAGAAGGTGGGAGAGGGGAGAGAGAGGGAGAGGGGAAGCGGGAGGGGGAGGGGGAGAGAGGGGAGGGCGAGAGATGGAAGGTGACTGCAAGAGGGGAGGATGAGAGGGGAGGGTCAGAGGGGGCGTACGAGAAAGAGGGGAAGGCGAGAGAGAGAGTAAGACGAGAGAGAGGGAGGAGTGAGAGTAGTGTGCGAGAGAGAGGAGGTAGAGAATGGTGGGTGAGAGAGTGGGTGGTGTGAGAGGGAAGGGGGAGAGAGGGAAGGGTGAAAGAGAGGGAGGGCGAGAGAGAGAGCGGAGGGCAAGAGAGAGAGAGTATGGCAAGAGAGGGATGGCGAGAGAATGGAGAGGGAGAGAGAGGGGATGTCGAGAGAGGGGTAGGGCTAGAGAGAGAGGAGGGCAAGAGAGAGGGGATGGCGAGAGAGGGGGTGGGCAAGAGAGAGCAGGGCAGGAGAGACAGGATGGCGAGAGAGAGGGGACGAGGAGACAGGGGAGGGAGAGAGAGAGAGGGGAGGGCGAGAGAGGGTGAGAAAGAGGTGAGGGTGAGAGATGGGAGGGTGAGAGAGAGAGGGGGCGAGAGAGAGGGGGAGAGTGAGAGAGGCCAGGGCGAGAGAGGTGAGGGTAAGAGAGTGTAGGGCGAGAGACGGGAGGGTGAGAGACGGGAATACGATAGGGGAGGGTGAGAGAGAGGGGAGTGTAAGCGAGAGGTAATGGCGAGAGAGAGGGGAAAGCGAGTGTGAGGGGAGGGCGAGTGAAAGGGGAGGGCGAGAGAGTGCGTGGGCAAGAAAGGGGGAGGGTATGAGAGAGTGTAGGGCGACACACAGGAGGGTGAGAGAGAGAGAGGAGGGGGAGGGAGAGGGGATGTCGAGAAAGAGGGGAGAGCGAGAGAGGGGAGGGAGAATAGAGGGGAGGGCTAGACAGAGGGGAGAGAGAGGGGTAGGTGAGAGAGGGGATGGCGAGAGATAGGAGGGCGAGAGAGGATGGTGAGAGAGAGCGGGGACGACGAGAGAGAGGGGAGTGCTAGAGAGAGGGGAGGGCAACAGAGTGGGGCGGGAAACAGCGAGGGGAGGGCGAGAGAGAGGGGAGGGCGAGAGATGGGAGGGTGAGAGAGTGGGGAGGGAGAGAGTCGGGAGGGTGACAGAGAGGGGAGGTCGAGAGAGGGGGGTGAGAGAGAGGAGGGCGAGAGAGAAAAGGGTGAGAGAGGTGAGGGCAAAAAAGGGACGGCGAGAAAGTGAGGAGGGCGAGACAGGGGCGTGCGACAGAGCGGGGAAGGTGAGAGAGAGAGTGGAGGGAGAGAGGTGGGAGGGCGAGAGAGGGGAGAGCGAGAAAGGGCTAGGGCATGGAGGGAGGGAGAGAGAGGGGAGGGAGAGAGAGGGGGAAGGCGAGAGAGAGGGAGGGCGCGAAAGAGCAGAGGGAGACAGAGCAGCGAGGATGAGAGAGAGGGGAGGGAGAGAGTAGAGGGTAAGAGAGCAGAGGGCGTGAGAGTGGAGGGAGATAGTGCGAGGGCGACACAGAGGGCAGGGCGAGAGCGGGGAGCGCAAAAGAGGTGAGGGAAACAGAGTGGAGGGCGAGAGAGAGGGCAGGGCGAGAGGGAGGTGAGGGCATCAGAGTGGAGGGTGAGAGAAAGGCGATGGCAAGAGAGAGTGGAGGGCGAGAGAGAGAGGAGGGCGAGAGAAAGAGGAGAGAGAGGGGAGAGAGAGGGGAGGGCGAGAGGACAGGGCAAGAGAGAGGGGAGGGCGAGAGAGGGGACGGAGAGAGAGGGGCGGACGAGAGAGGGGTGTGCGAAAGAGAGGGGTGGTCGAGAGCGAGGGGAGGGGGAATGTGTGGAGGCCAAGAGAGAGGGGAGGGCGGGAGAAGGGATGGTGAGAGAGGGGAGGATGAGAGACAGAGGGGTGTGCAAATGAGGGGAGAGCGTGAGTGATGGGACAGACAGAGTAGATAGAGAGCGAGGGGGGAGACGGGAGGGTGAGAGACGGAAGGGCGAGAGAGGGGAGGGCAAGAGAGAGGGGAGGGGAGAGAGGGGGGACAGACAGAGTGGAGACCAAGAGCGCAGAGGGCGAGAGAGGGGAGGTCGAGAGAGAGGCGAGGTAGTGTTAGTGGGGAGAGGAGTGAGAAGGGCGGGCGAGAGAGTGGGGAGGGAGAGAGAAAGGAGGGCGAGAGAGGGGAGGGAGAGAGAAAGGAGGGCGAGAGAGGGGAGGGAGAGAGAGAGGGGAGGTAGTGTTAGTGGGGAGAGGAGTGAGAAGGGAGGGCGAGAGAGAGAGGGGAGGGAGAGAGAAAGGAGGGCGACAGATGGGAGGACAAGAGAGGGGAGGGCAAGGGAGAGGGGAGATGGAGAGAGGGTAGGGAGAAAGACAGGAGGGCGAGAGAGCAGCAGGCGAGACACAGGAGGGTGAGAGAGACGGTAGAGTGCGAGAGCGGAGGGTGAGAGAGCTGAGGGTGAGAGATGGGAAGGCGAGAGTTGGGTGGTCGAGAGACGGAAGTGTGAGTTCGGGGAGGGAGAGAGAGGTGGGCGAGAGAGGTGACGGCGAGAGAGGGAAAGGGAGAGTGAGAGTGGTGAACAAGAGAGAGGGGATAGCAAGAGACAGGGGAGGGCGAGAGAGAGGGGATGACGAGAGAGAGGGGATGGCAGAGACAGGGGAGGGCGAGAGGGGAGGGCGAGTGAGAGGGGGTGGGCGAAAGAGGGTAGGGCGATAGATGGGAGAGTGAGTGAGGGGAGGGAGAGAGAGGAGGGCGAGAGAGGGGAGGGCGAGAGAGAGGGGAGGGAGATTGAGAGTGGAGGTCCAGCGAGAGGGGATAGCAAAAGAAAGGGGAGGGCAAGGGAGAGGGGAAGACGAGCGAGGGAAGGGCGATGGGGCGGGGGGTCGAGTGAATGGTCGGCGATACAGGGGAGGTTGTCAGAGAGGGGAGGGAGAGAGAGAGGGGAGTGGAGAGAGAGGGGATGCAAGAATGGGGTGGGGGAAAATAGGGAGGGCAAGTGAAGGGTTGGGCGAGAGATGGGAGGCTGACAGAGAGCAGGGCGAGAGAGAGGGGAGGGAGAGTTAGTGAGGATAGAGAGTGAGTGGGGAGGGAGTGAGCGATGGGAGGGCTAGAGACAAGATGGCGAGAAACAGGGGGGACGAGAGAGGGGAGGGCGAGAGAGCGGAGGGCGAGAGAGCGGAGGGCAAAATTGTGGATGTTGAGAGATAGGCGAGGGCGTGTGACAGGATGGCGAGAGACAGGAGGGCGAGAGACAGGAGGGCGAGAGAGGGGTAGGCGAGAGTGGAGAGGTTAAGAGAGGGGAGAGTGAGAGAGGGGAGAGTGAAACAGATTGGTGGGAGAGGGAGTGGGGAGGGGGAGAGGAGAGAGAGATAGGGCAGTGTGAGACAGCAGCAGAAGAGCGGGGAGGGCGAGAGAGGGAGAGGGCGAGAGAGAGGGAAGGGAGTGAAAATGTTGGACGACGGAGAGGAGGGTGAGAGAGAGGAGAGGGAGAATTAGAGGGGATGGACAGTGAGAGGGCAGGGCAAGAGAGGGGCGAGCGAGTGAAGGGAGGTCGAGAGAGAGGGAATAGCGAGTGAGAGGGGTGGGCAGGAGAGGGGAGAGCTAGAGAGTGGAGAGTGAAAGTGGGGAGGATGAGAGAGAGGGGAGGGCGAGAGAGCAGAAGGAGAGCGGAGGGTGAAAGAGGGGCAGCGCAAGAGAGGGAAGGGCGAGAGATGGGAGGGCAAGAGAGCGTAGGGCGAGAGAGAAGGAATGGGTCGTGAATGGGAGGGAGAGAGTGTATAGGGCGAGATCGGGAAGAGCGAGAGTGAGGGGCGGGCGAGAGGAATAGGAGGGCGAGAGAGGGGGTGACAAGAGAGAGGGGAGGGCGAGAGGGCGGAGGGCGAGAGAGTGGACAACATGAAACGGGAGGGAGAGAGATGGGAGAACGAGAGAGGGAAGGGCGAGAGAGGGGAGAGCGAGAGAAGGGAGGGCAAGAGACGGGAGGGCGAGAGAGGGGAGGGAGACAGGGGGGAGGGCTAGAGAGGGGAGGGCGAGAGAGAGTTGAGGGAGAGAGAGGGGTGGGCGAGGGAGAGGGGAAGGCAAGAGAGCGGAGGGAGAGAGACGGGAGGGCGAGAGACGGGAGAGCGAGAGACAGGAGCGCGAGAGACAAGAGGGCCAGAATGGGTAGTGCGAGAGACGGGAGGGCAAGAGAGGGGAAGGCGTGAGAGCGGAGGGAGAGGGAGAGGGGAGGGAGAGAGAGAGATGAATGCGAGAGAGGGGAGGGGAAGAGAGGGGAGGGCATGAGAGGGTGGAGCGAGAGAGAGGGGAGGGCAAGAGATGGGAGAGAGAGAGACAGGAGCGTGAGAGACGAGAGGGCCGAAATGGGTAGTGTGAGAGACGGGAGGGCAAGAGAGGGGAGGGCGAGGCAGCGGAGGGAGAGAGGGTGATGGTAGGAGTGGGGAGGTGAGAGAGGGGAGGGCGAGAGAGAGGTGACAACGAGAGAGCACGGAGGGCAAGCGAGAGGAGAGGGCGAGAGAGTGGGGAGGGAAGAGGGGAGAGAGAGGGGTGTGTGAGAGAGTGGCGAGAGAGAGGGGAGAGCGTGAGACGGGAGAGCGAGAGAGGAGGGAGGGGGAGAGGGGAGAGAGAGGGGAGTGCGAGAGAGTGGCGAGAGAGAGAGGGGAGGGCGAGAGAGGGGAGGGCGTGAGACGGGGGAGCGAGAGAGGTGAGGGAGAGAGGGGATGGTGAGAGAGAGTTGCGGGAGAGAGAGGGGTGTGCGAGGGAGAGGGGAGGGCAAGAGAGTGGAGGGAGAGAGTGAGGGGTGGGCGAGGGAGTGGGAAGGGATGAGAGGGAAGAGAGAGAGGGGAGTGCCAGAGAGTGGTGAGAGAGAGAGAAGGCAATGCTAGGGAAGGGCGGGCAAGAGAGAGGGGAGGGAGAGAGAAAGTTGGGCGAGAGACGGGAGTGGAGGAAGAGTTAGAGGGGGAGTGACAGTTAGAGGGGAGGGCGACAGACAGGCGAGCGAGAGAACGGAGGTCGAGATATAGGGGATAGCGAGGGAGAGGCAAGGGCGAGAGAGGGGAGAGCGAGAGAGTGGGAGGCGAAAGAGCGGAGGGCGAGAGAGTGGGGCGGGCAATGGAGTATCGGGAGAGAGTGGGGAGTGCGAGAGAGAGGGGAGGGAAAGAGGAGGTTGGCAAGTGAGGGAAGGGTGGGAGAGAGGGTTGGGCAAAAGAGGAGAGGGGAGAGAAAGGGGAGGGAGAGAGAGAGGAGGACGAGGGAGAGGGGAGGGAGAGTTAGTGGGGAGGGAGAGTGAGAGTACAGATCCAGAGAGATGGATAGCAAGAGAGAAGGGACGGCGAGTGAGAGGGGAGGAAGAGGGAGGGAAGGTCGATGGAGGGGAGGACAAGAGAGTGGAGCGCAAAACGGGGAGGACGTCAGAGGGGGAGGGCGAGAGAGGGGAGGGCGTGAGAGTGGACGGCGAGAGGGAGGGGGAGGGCGAGAAAGAGGGGATGGCGAGAGCGGGTAGGGAAAAAGAGGTGAGGACAACAGAGTGGATGGCGAGAGAGAGGGGAGGGCGAGAGAGAGGAGTGGGCGAGAGAGAGGGGAGAGAGAGAGGAGAGTGTGAATGAGGGGAGGGAGAGAGGGGCGGGTGAGAAATAGGTGGCCGAGAGTGGATGGCGAGAGAGAAGGGAAGGCGAAGGGAGGGTGGCGAGAGAGAGGGGAGGGAGAGAGAGGCGATGGGGAGAGAGACTGGATGGCGAGAGAGCGTGGATAGCGAGAGAGAGTGGATTCCGACAGAGAGGGAGGGCGAAGGAGAGTGGATGACAAGGGAGAAGGGAAGGCGAGAGGGGGAGTGGCGAGAGAGAGGGGAGGGAGAGGGGAGGGAGAAAGAGGGGCGGGCGAGAGAGGGGTGTGTCAAAGGAGAGGGGAGGACAAGAGAGAGGGCAGGGCGGGAGAGGGATGGTAAGAGAGGGGAGGGTGAGAGAGAGAGGGGTGGGCGAAGGAGGGGAGAGTGTGAGTGATGGGAGAGATAGAGGTGATGGAGAGAGACGGGAGGGTGAGAGACGGGAGGGCGAGAGAGGGGAGGACAAGAGAGAGGGGAGGGGAAAGAATGGAGGGCAACAGAGGGGGAGGGCATTAGAGTGGAGGTAAAGAGAGAGGGGAGGGTGAGAGAGGGGAGGGCGAGAGAGAGGGAGGGGAGAGAGGGTGAGGGCGAGAGAGTGTGTAGGGCGAGAGAGGGGAGAGTGAGAGAGAGGGAACTGCGAGACAGAGGGGAGAGACAGAGTGGAGAGCAAGAGCGCGGAGGTCGAGAGAGATGCGAGGTAGTGTTAGTGGGGAGAGGAGTGAGAAGGGAGGGCGAGAGAGAGGGGAGGGAGAGAGAAAGGAGGGCGACAGGTGGGAGGACAAGAGAGGCGAGGGCATGGGAGAGGGGAGGTGTAGAGAGGGTAGGGTGAGATACAGGAGAGCGAGACAGGAGAAGGCGAGGGAGCAGAGGGAGAGAGATCAGAGGGCGTGATAGGGGAGGGCGAGAGAGCGGTGGGCGAAAGAGGGGAGGGCGTAAGAGAGGGGAGACCGAGAGAGTGGGAGGGAGAAATAGAGGGGAAGTCGAGAGAGAGGGGAGGGAGAAAGAGGGGAGGGCGAGAGAGAGGTGAGGGCGAGAGAGAGGTGAGGGCGAGAGAGCGGGGAGGGTGAGAGAGAGTAGGGCGATAGAGGGAAGGTTGGGAGACAAGAGCACGAGAGACAGGAAGGCGACAGAGGGGGGTCGAGAGATGCGAGGGCGAGAGACAGGAGTGCGAGAAATGGTATGTCGAGAGTGGGTAGTGCGAGAGACGGGTGGGCAAGAGAGGAGAGGGTGAGAGAGCAGAGGAAGAGAGGGGGACGGCGAGGGAGGGGAGAGTGAGAGAGTGAAGGGCGGGAGAGAGGTGACGACGAGAGAGCGCGGAGGGCGAGCGAGAGGAGAGGGAGAGAGAGTGGGGAGGGGGAGAGGAGAGAGAGAGAGGGGTGTGCGAGAGAGGAGCGAGAGAGAAGGGAGGACGAGAGAAATGGGAGGGAGAGTAAGTGAGGAGGGAGAGTGAGAGGGGAGGGCGAGAGAGGAGATAGCAAGAGAGAGGAGAGGGTGAGAGAGAAGGAAGGGCGAGAGAGGGGAGGGCGAGAGAGGGGTGGTGCGAGAGAGGGGAGGTGCGAGAGACCGGAAGGAGAGAAGGGGAGGGCGAGATGGGGAGTGTGAGAGAGTGGAGGGCGAGAGAGTGCGCAGGGCGAAAGAGAGTTTAGGGCGAGAGAGTGGGAAGGGGAGAGGGGAGGGGGGAGTGCGAGAGAGTGGCGAGAGAGAGGGGAGGGCGAAAGAGAGGGGAGGGCAAAAGAGAGGGGAGGGTGAGAGAGAGGGGTTTGTGCGTGAGATGGGAGGCGAGAGAGCAGAGAGCGAGAGAGGGGGAGGGTGGGGAGAGGGTAGGGTGAGAGAGTAGGGCGAGAGGAGGAAGGTCGGGAGACGAGAGCGCGAGAGACAGGAGGGCGACAGCGGGAAGTTCGAGTGACGGGAGGCAAGAGAGCGGAGAGCGAGAGAGGGGAGGGTGAGAGACGGGAGGTCGTGAGGTGGGAGGGCAAGAGAGAGGGGAGTGAGAGAGAGAGGAGAGCGAGAGAGAGGGGAGGGTGGAAGAAGGGAGGGCGACAGACAGGGGAGAGCGAGAGAGAGGATGGAGAGAGAGAGGGTGGAGGGCGAGAGAGGGGACGGCAAGAGAGGGGAGGGTGAGAGAGGGGACAGCGAAAGAGAGAAGAGTGCAAGAGAGCAGAGGGTGAGAGAGGAGAGATCCAGAGACAGGAGGGCCAGAGACAGGAGCACAAGAGACGGGAAGTTGAGAGAGGGGAGGGCGAGAGCGAGGAGGGCGAGAGGGGTGAGGGCGAGAGAGTGGAGGGTGAGAGTGGGGATGGCGAGAGAGAGGTGAGGTCGTGAGAGAGGGAGGACGAGAGAGAGGGGAGGACGAGAGAGAGGGGAGGGTGAGAGAGGGGAGGGTGAGAGAGAGGTGATGGTGAGAGGGAGGAGGGCAAGAGAGGGGAGGTCGAGAGAGGGGAGGTCGAGAGACGGGAGGGTGGGAGAGGGGCAAACGAGAGAGG
This sequence comes from Chiloscyllium punctatum, assembly GCF_047496795.1. Taxonomy (NCBI): domain Eukaryota; kingdom Metazoa; phylum Chordata; class Chondrichthyes; order Orectolobiformes; family Hemiscylliidae; genus Chiloscyllium; species Chiloscyllium punctatum. The sequence continues at coordinate 2,230,782 of NC_092790.1, read as the reverse complement.
GGAGGAGGAGAGAGAAGTAGGGCGAAAGAGAATATAGGGCGAGAGAGGGGAGAGCGAGAGAGAGGGGAGTGCGAGTTAGATGGGAGGGCAAGAGAGCGGAGAGCTAGAGAGAGTGGAGGGCGAGAGAGGGGATTTCGATAGACGGGAGCACGAGACAGGGAAGGGAGAGAGATGGGAGGTCGAGAGACGGGAGGGCTAGAGTGGGGAGAGCGAGAGACAGGAGAGCGAGAGACGGTAGGGCGAGCGTGGGTAGTACGAGAGACGGGAAGGCAAGAGGGGGAGGGTGAGCGAGCGTAGGGAGAGAGAGGGAGGGGAGTGTGGAGAGTGAGAGAGTGGAGGGCGAGAGAGTGGTGAAGACGACAGAGCGCAGAGGGCGAGCAAGAGGAGAGGAAGGGAGATTGGGGAGGGGGCGAGGGGTGAGAGAGGGGAGTGCGAGAGAGTGGCGAGAGAGAGAGTGGAGGACGAGAGAGAGGGAAGGGCACGAGGGAAAGAAGGGAGAGAGAGAGGAAGGCGAGAGAGGGGAGGGCGAGAGAGGAAACAGCGGGGGGAGGCGAGAGGGGATGGTGCGAGAGAGAAGGAATGAGGAGAGAGGGGGAGGGAGAGAGAGTGTGTAGGGCGAGAGGGGGAAGAACAAGAGAGGGGATGGTGAGAGAGACGGGAGGGCGAGAGAGGGGGGAGGGGGAGAGAGCGGAGGGTGAGACACTGGAGACCGAGAGAATGGAGGGCGAAAGATGAGAGGGAGAGAGGGGAGGGCAAGTGAGTGGAGAGGGGGAGAGGGAAGAGAGAGAGGGGAGTGTGAGAGAGCGGCGAGAGAGAGGGGAGGGAGAGAGAAAGTTGGGCAAGAGAGGGGGGCGAGAGAGAGGGGAGGTAGAGTTAGAGGGGAGTGGCAGTGAGAGGGGAGTGCGAGAGAGGGGACAGCGAGAGAAGGGAGGTCGAGAGAGAGTGGATAGCGATGAAGAGGCAGGGGTGAGAGAGGGGAAAGGGCGAGAGAGTGGGGAGGGGGAGAGGGAGAGAGAGAGGGGAGGACGAGCGAGGGGAGGGAGCGAGAGGGGAGGGAGAGAGAGGGGTGGGCGTGGGACAGAAGACGAGGTGGAGGGAGGGAGAGAGGGGAGGGCGAGAGAAGGGGAGGGCGAGAGAGAGGGGAAGGAGAGAGAAAGGACGGCGAGAAAGTCGAGGGCGAGAGAGAGTGAAGGGGGAGTTAGTGGGGAGGGATTGTGAGAGAGGAGGGCGAGAGAGAGGAGAGCGAGAGAAGGGAGGTCGAGAGAGAGGCGATAGCGAGATAGAGTGGAGGGCGAGAGAAAGGGTAGGGCGAGAGAGGGAAGGGCAAGAGGGAGGGGGAGGTTGAGAGAGGGGAGACAGCGAGAGAGGGAAGGGCAAGAGAGAGGGGAGTGCAAGAGTGGAGAAGGTGAGAGAAAGGGGAGGGCGCGAGGGGGGTGGCATGTAATGGGATGGTGAGAGAGAGGTTTGGGCGAAAGCGGGGCCAGCGTAGCAGAGGGAACAAATAGAGTGGGGGGCAGAGAGAATGAGGGTGAGAAACGGGAGGGCGAGAGAAGGGAGGGCGAGAGATGGGCGAACGAGAGACAGGAGCGCGAGAGACGGGAAGGCGAGAGAGAGGATAATGGGAAAGAGAGGGGATGGAGAGAGAGAGGGGAGGGCAAGAGAGGGGAGTGCGAGAGAGGGGAGGGCAAGAGAAAGGGGATGGGGAGAGAGGGGGAGGGTGGGAGAGAGTGTAGGGCGAGAGAGGGGACAGCGAAAGAGAGAGAGGAGTACGAGAGAGATGGGGAGCGAGAGAGGGGATGGCGAGAGAGAGGGGAGTGCGAGAGTGTGAAGTCCGAGAGACAGGAGGGCAAGAGATAGCAGAGGGTGATAGAGAGAGGAGGCGAGTTAGGGGAGAGCAAGAGAGAGGTGAGGGTGAGAGAGGGATAGGGCGAGCGAGGGGGAGGGCGAGAGAGCAGCAAGAGAGAGCGCGGAGGGAGAGAGAGTGAGTCCTAGAGAGCTGCGAGAGAGAGGGGGGAGTGTGAGAGAGAGAGAGGAGGATGGGAGAGGTGTGGGAGACAGAGTGGGGAGGGAGAGAGAGAGGGGGAGGGCGAAAGAGGGGAGGGCGAGAGCGAGGAGAGCGAGAGAGTGGTGGACAAAAGAGAGGGTGAGAGAGAAGGGAGATCGAGAGAGAGGGGATAGCGAGAGAGAGGAGGGGCGAGAGAGAGGAGGGCAAGAGAGATGGCATGGCGAGAGAGGGGAGAACGAGACAGGGGAGGAGGAGAGAGGAGTAGGGCGAGAGAGAATGTAGGGCGAGAGTGGGGAGAGCGAGACAGAGGTGAGTGCGAGTGAGATGGGAGGGCGAGGGAGGGAAAGTCGGTAGACGGGTGCATGAGAGAGGGGAAGGCGAGAGTGGGTAGTACGAGAGACGGGAAGGCAAGAGAGGGGAATGCGAGAGAGCGGAGGGCGATAGAGTGGAGGGCGAGAGAAAGGTGAGGACGAGTGAGGGGGAGGACGAGAGAGAGGGGAGGACGAGAGAGGGGAGAGCGAGAGAAGGGAGGTCGGGAGACAGGTGATAGCAAGAGAGAGAGGGAGGGCGAGAGAGAGGGGAGGGCGAAAGAGGGCAGGGCAAGAGAGCGGAGGGGCGAAAGAGGGGAGGGCATGAGAGAGGGGACAGCGAGAGAGAAGGGAAGGCGAGAGAGAGTTGGGAGGGGAGAGAGAGGGGAGGGCGAAAGAGGAGTGGACAAGAGGGAGGGGAGAGACAGAGTGGAGGTTGAGCGAGTGAACGGCGATAGACGGGAGGGCAAGAGAGGGGAGGACAAGGGAAAGGGTTGGTGGGGAGAAATCAGTGCATGGGAGAGGGGAGGGTGAGAGAGCGGAAGGCAAGAAGGAGGGGATGGGGAGGGCGAGAGAGAGGGGAGAGAGATAGAGAGGGGAGGGAGAGAGGGGAGGGAGAGGGGGGAGGGTGAGAGAAGGGGAGGGCGAGAGAAGGGAAGGGCGAGAGAGAGGGAGGAGGGCAAGAGAGCGAAGACCGAGAGAGAAGGGACGGCAAGAGAGATGGGTGTGCAACAGAGGGGAGTTCAAGAGAGAGGGGAGGGTGAAAGAGTGGAAGACAAGAGGTAGGAGAGAGTCAGAGTAGAGGGTGAGAGCGCGAAGGGCGAGAGCGCGAAGGTGGAGAGACAGGAGGGTGAGAGAGGTAAGGGCGAGCGAGCGGAGGGAGAGAGGGGAGGGCGAAAGAGGGGAGCGCGAGAGAGAGAGGAGGGTGAGACGGGAGGGCGAGAGAGGGGAGGGCGAGAGAGGGGAGGGGGAGAGAGGGGAGGGGAAGAAGGAGGGCGAGAGAGGGGAGGGGAGAGGGGAGGGCGAGAGAGGGGAGGTGGAGAGTGGAGGGCGAGCGAGCGGAGGGAGAGAGAGGAGGGGGAGAGAGGAGAGGGGGAGAGGGGAGGGCGAGAGAGGGGAGGGGGAGAGAGGGGAGGGGGAGAGGGGAGGGGGAGAGAGGGGAGGGGGAGAGGGGAGGGCGAGAGAGGGGAGGGCGAGAGAGGGGAGGGGGAGAGAGGGGAGAGGGAGACAGGGGAGGGGGAGAGAGGGGAGGGGGAGAGGGGAGGGCAAGAGAGGGGAGGGGGAGAGAGGTGATGGCGATAGAGGGGTGGGGGAGAGAGGGGAGGTGGAGAGGGGAGTGGAAGAGAGGGGGGAGAGAGGGGAGGGGAAGAGATGGGAGGGGGAGAGTGGAGGGGCGAGCGAGGGGGGAGAGGGGAGGGGGAGAGAGGGGAGAGAGAGGGGAGGGGGAGACGGGAGGGCGAGCGAGGGGAGGGGGAGAGGGGAGGGGGAGAGAGGGGAGGGAGAGAGGAGAGGGCGAGTGAGGGGAGGGGAGAGGGGAGGGCGAGAGAAGGGAGGGGGAGAGGGGAGGGCGAGAGAGTGGAGGGCGAGAACGGGGACTGGGAGAGGGGGAGGGGGAGAGACGGGAAGGCGAGAGAGGTGACGGCGAGAGAGTGGAGGGGGTGAGAGGGGAGGGAGAGAAAGGAGGGCGAGAGAGGGGAGGGGGAGCGGGGAGGGCGAGCGAGCGGAGGGAGAGAGGGGAGGGGGAGAGAGGGGAGAGGGTAGAGAGGGGAGGGGGAGAGGGGAGGGCGAGTGAGGGGAGGGGGTGGGGGAGGGGGAGGGCGAGAGAGGGGAGGGGGATAGGGGAGGGCGAGAGAGGGGTCGGGG